>NW_022681458.1:119919926-120219926 GCF_009764315.1 Trachypithecus francoisi
AATGATTCTGAAACTGCCCTTAATGATTTTGGAGTAAATAATCCTTAAGTGCAATTAAATAGCATTTAAATATGTCATTTTATAAAAAAAAAAAAAAAAATGTTGTTTAAGGCCGGGGTGATGTTGGGGAGCCTAAATTATTTTTATTACCCTCTTAAAAAGACGGAACACCTAGCATACTGTTAGTAGATGAATGATAAATGCTCACCATTTACAGAAAATTTAACCTTGGCAAATTAATAACTTTATATTAACTTCAGTTTAAGTTTGTAAGAATGACAAATTAAAATTAATTCGCACTTAGTACTATGACTAAAAGCAAAATGTTAATTGCATTTTAATCTACTCTGGCCTATTTCAAAAGCATAATTTTAACTCTTGGATGGAGAACTAAATTGTCTTCTAAAAACACATCTCAGTAACAATGAAATATCAAGAGTTGGACATTATAATAAAAAGAAAAAAGGTAACAATAATTTTCTTTTTCTTTTTGAGAGTCTCGCTGGAGTCTTGCTCTGTCATTCAGGGTGGAGTGCAGTGACACGATCTCAGCTCACTGCAATCTCTGCCTCCCATGTTCAAGTGATTCTCCTGCTCAGCCTTCAGAGTAGCTGGGACTATGGGCACACGCTGCCATGCCCGGCTAATTTTTGTAGTTTTAGTAGAGATGGGGTTTCACCATGTTGAGCAGGCTAGTCTCAAATTCCTGATCTCAGGCGATCCACCCACCTCAACCTCCCAAAGTGTTGGGATTACAGGCATGAGCTACCATGCCCAGCCCCAGGAATTTTCTTTTTAGGACAGACTGGAGAAGGAGTGAGAAAAGGATTGGGAGAGGCTGGTTGAAGGCACAGCTGAAATTAAATAGGAGGAATAAGTTCTGGCATTCTATGGTTAACAGTACATTACAAAATAGCTAGAAGCGAGATTTTTAAATATCCTCATCACAAAAAGATAAATGCATGAGGCAATGGTCACACTAAATACCCTGAATTGCTCATTCTACAAAATATATATGCATTGAAACATCAAACTGTGCTGCCCAAATATGTACAATTACGTGTCAATTAAAGAATCTGCTTTACATTGTTTCAAAAGCATATTTTTTTAAATATGAAACTCAGCATTTATAAACTACATGTGGGGCAGGGCATGGTGGCTCACGCTTGTAATCCCAGCACTTTGGGAGGCTGAGGCAGGCGGATCACTGATGGATCACTTGAGGTCAGGAGTTCAAGACCAGCCTGGCCAACATGGTGAAACCCCATCTCTACTAAAAATACAGAAAAAAATTAGCCGGGCGTGGTGGCTGTAATCCCAGTTACTCGGGAGGTTGAGGCATGGGAATCACTTGAACCAGGAGGCAGAGGCTGCAGTGAGTCAAGATCGTGCCACTGCACTCTAGCCTGGGAGACAGTGTGAGGCTCCATCTCAAAATATAAAAACAAACAAACAAAAAAAAAAAACCCTACATTTATAAACTAGGACTATATGAGAGTTAAATAACATTTGAAAAGTTCTTGGCATTTTTTTGTTTGTTTGTTTGTTTAGCCGCATAATACAAATGAAAGCACCATTATTCTAGAAGAGTTGGTTAAATCATCTTTCACTGACAGAACTTTTGAGAAATATATTTTCAACAATTCATTTATAAATGATTTCAAAGTCTTCAACCTCAACTATTTTTTAGATAGGTTAAAAAAATAAAATCTTCCACCTCTAGGGGGTTAGGTAACACATTAGGTACAAGATGAATTTTAGCTAATCTGCTGACTGGCACATGCTTCTCCGTGCTGTAACTGCTTTACTACACAATGACATTAGCAGCTGACCTTCCCTGAGGAAGAACCATTATCAGTTCCAAAAAAATATATCCTTGATTACTGTTCACATGTACAGTACACCACCCACTGACAAATCAACACCTACAATTCCTCAGACCTGCCATTATGACCTTCAATCTGGAGCAAATGTACAAAACCATAATTTGTTTTCTCTGCTCAAGATATGCAAGACCATTCTGGACAGTTGAGTTTTCCCAAGGGTTGGAGACTTAACCATTTGGAAAGAATATTTCATATACTTGCTTTCTTAAACAAGGTATACTGGGTATAAATTCTATTTTTCTTGATTTGCAATCATCAGTGAGAATGTTAATCCCTGTATTGTGTGTTAGGAGACATTTCTCCATGGGTCTCCCACACTTTTGCGTGTCTTAGAAGTAGAGGCGCTGGCTGCTTTCATTCTTAACTATCTTTCAAGGATATGTATATAGCTAACAGCTTAGAAAGACAGAGACAGTATCTCCCACCAGACTGTCCAGTACAATGAAGACATCTCACTCCAGGGTAAGGCTGGGCAGGTTTGCCTGCAGCCCTTTATAAAGAATTTGATTTACCTAAACCTGGGGTTTTACAGCTGTGACACAAATCCACTGCACACGCAGTAGCAAATGAGCTACTCTGATTGCCCCTGTGGGACCTAAAGGGAGAAGGAATGGAATCAACTCCTCCTCTCAGTGGTGGCATTAGATTCTCATAGGAGCGCGAACCCTATTGTGAACTGAGCATATGAGGGATCTACGTTGCATGTTCCTTGTGAGAATCCAATGCCTGATGATTTGAGGTGGGACAGTTTCAACCCAAAACCATCCCCCTACCACCCCATCCATGAAAAAACTGTCTTCCATGAAACCGGTCCCTGGTGCCAAAAAGGTTGAGGACTGCTGCTGTACACCACTGTCCACCCAACAGGATGTAATGGACATTTATGGAACACCCCGCTAATGACTGCAAAATGCACATTCTTTTCAAGTATCCACAAAATAGATGCCAAGACATCCATATTCTGCACCACAGGAAAAAACCATGACGAGTTTAAAGAAGTGAAATTAAACAGTGTGTTCTCTGACCATAGTGGAATCAAATTGGAAATCAGAAACAGAAAGCTACCAGCAAAGTCTTCAAACACTTGGAAACTAAGGAACAGACTACTAAACAAGCCCTGGACCAAAGAGGAAGTCCCAAAGGAAACTAAGGCCAGGTTCGGTGGCTCACACCTGTAATCCCAGCACTTTGGGAGGCTGAGGTGGGCAGATTTCAGGTCAGAAGTTCGAGACAGACTAGCCAACATGATGAAACCCTATCTCTACTAAAAATACAAAAATCCGCTGGGCTTGGTGGCAGGCACTGTAATCCCAGCTACTCAGGAGGCTGAAACAGGAGAATGGCTTGAACCCAGGAGGCAGAGGTTGCAGTGAGCCGAGATCACTGCTCTCCGGCCTGGGTGACAGAGCGAGACTCTGTCTCAAAAAAAAAAGAAACTAAAAATACACTGAACTGAATAAAAGTTGGACACAGTTAAAGCACTGTGAAGAGGAAAATGTACTGCACTAAATGCATATATTAAATGAGAAAAAGTCTCAAGTCAATAATCTAAGTTCCCACCTCAAGAACCTAGAAAATTAAGAGCAGAACAAACCCAAAGCAAGCAGAAGGAAAGAAATAATAATGAGCGGAAATCAATAAAATTGAAAACAGAAAATAGAAAATCCATGAGAAAAGAGCTGGTTCTTTGAAAAGATTTTTTAAACACTGAAAAATCTTGAGCAAGACCAGCTAGGAAAAAAAAAAGAAGGCACAAATAACCAATATCGGTCATGAAACGGAGGATATCATTATAGGCTCTGCACATATCAAAAGGATAATAAGGGAATACGAACTAATTACATACATACATTTCACAGCACAGACAAAATGGACCAATTTCTTTAAAAACTCAAACTACCAACACTCACCAGTATGAAATAAACAATATGAATAGCCCTATAACTATTAAGGAAATTAAATCCATAATTTAAGAACTCCCAAGAAAGAAATCTCCATAAGAACCTGATGGGGTTCCTGGAAAAAAGGAAGGAAGGAAGGGAGGAAGGAGAAAAGAAAAGAAATCTCCAGTCCTAGAGAGTTTCACTAGAGAACTCTACAAAACATTTAAAGAAGAATTAACATCAATTGTACACAAACTCTTTCAGAAAACGGAAAAGGAAGGAACATTTCCTAATTCATTTTATGAAGCTAGTTTTTCTACAATAATAAAGCCAGACAAAGCCATTACTAAAAAAAGACAACAACAGACCAATATCCCTTATGAATATAGACATGAAAATCCTTAGTAAGACATTAGCAAATACAATTTAGCAATACATAAAAATAATTATACACCATGACCAAATAGTTTTTTCAAGAGAAGCAAGGTTAGTTTAATATTTGAAAATCAATCAATGTAATCCACCAAATTAATAAGCTGAAGAAAAATCACACGATCACATCAAGTGATACAGAAAAGGCACCTGACAAACATCAATGGAGAGTCAACATCCATTCACAATAAGGACTCTCAGAAAAACAAGAAAAGAGGGGAACATCTCAGTTTGATAAAGAGCAACTACAAAAAAGAAACCAAAAAAAAAAAAACAAAACGAGCTAACATTAGACTTCACGAGGAAAGACTAAATGCTTTCCCCCTAAGATCAGGAACAAGGAAAGACAGCCATTCTCACCATTCTTACTCAACATGCTGCTGGAAGTTTTAGCCAGTGAAACAAGGCAAGAAGAGGAAACAGGCCGGGCGCGGTGGCTCACGCCTGTAATCCCAGCACTTTGGGAGGCCGAGACGGGTGGATCACGAGGTCAGGAGATCGAGACCATCCTGGCTAATACGGTGAAACCCCGTCTCTACTAAAAAATACAAAAAACTAGCCGGGCGAGGTGGCGGGCGCCTGTGGTCCCAGCTACTCGGGAGGCTGAGGCAGGAGAATGGCGTAAACCCCGGGGGGCGGAGCTTGCAGTGAGCTGAGATCCGGCCACTGCACTCCAGCCTGGGCCACAGAGCGAGACTCCGTCTCAAAAAAAAAAAAAAAAAAAAAAAAAAAAAGAAAAGGAAATAAAAGGCAGAGTGTTGAGAAAGGAAGAAATAAAACTGTCCCTATATTTGCAGATGACATGATTATCTACACAGAAAATCCCAAGAATTCTCAAAAAAAAAAAAAAAATCTAGAATTAATGAATTTGGCAAAGTCACAGGATACAAAATAAACACACAAAACAAACTGTATTTCCAAATAGTAGCAAAGAACACATGGAATACAATATACAATACGAATACAAATACAAAATACAACAACATTTGCAATCACTCAAAAACAACTATTTAGGTATAAATCGAACAAAACATGCACAACAATATTGAAATTAGGCCAATTAATAACATTGCAATGGCCTCTAAGTTTTCAAGTGACAGGAAGCATTGTTAGTCTCTCATTTTAAATCAAAAGTTAGAAATGATTAAGCTTAGTGAGGAAGGCATGATAAAAGCCAAGATAGGTTGAATACTAGGCCCCTTGCACCAAACAGCCAAGTTGTGAATATAAAAATAAAAATATTAGCCAGGCATGGTGGTTGTGCCCATAGTTCCAGCTACTCGGGAAGCTAAGGTGGGAGGATCGCTTGAGGCCTGCAGTTCAAGGCTGCAGAGAGCTGAGATTGTGCCACTGAACTACAGCCTGGGTAAAAGAGTGAGACCCTATCACACACAAAAAGAAATAAAAACAAAAAACTAAAAGACTAAATCAAAGCAACTGATCTTTGAGAAGTGATAACTGCATTATCAAAGTACCTAATCTCGACAATACCCTAACTTAAAACCTGCTGACTAGGGGATGTATTTGACTGCAAATCTGGCCCACACAAGCAATCTGAGTTTCCATCAAGGAAGCTGTAAGCACCAACTAGAGCAAAACCAAATCCAGGCCTCAAATGGAAAAAGCAGCTCTGAACTGTGATTTTCAAAGAAACCTGCATTTCTTACACTTCAGTGTACTTTCCCCATATTTAAGATTTTTGTTAATTTGCTTCGTTTTTCTTTCTCAAACAAAATTCTCAGACTGAAAACCCTAGATTTGTTCCCTATTGCATATTCATTTCTTCCCAAACAGTCCATAAAACCTGACCTACATTAAGTTAGCAAATTAGGTCTGAAAGTATCTACCTTCCCCGGGGAGGGTGAAGATGTAGGCAGGGCAGAGAGATTTGTAGTCCAGCCCTCTTGCCACAAATTATGAATTAGAGAGGAAGGATTTTGCTTTTTTAACGATCTCCAGAGAATTTTCCATCATTTCCCTCTCTTCACCCAGCTCCTTTGTAACCAATGCCAGAGAAGTCTTCCTTTAGGTTCTTAAACATCAATCCTAAAACACTTCCAGACACCTGTGCTGCTCCTTTCTGTTCCCATGGAAATTAGTCTGTAACAATCTCGCAAAGACATTCCCCTCCGTCTCCTTATCCTCTTTTCAAACCCTTTTACGATTTCTCATCTCACTCAGCATGACAGTCAAAGTCCCTATGAAGGCCAACTTCTGCATCACTTAGCCAGCCCGCCACCTCCAAAACTCTCCAGCCTCATCTTTCTACTCTTCCTCTGGTTCCTTGCCCACGCCTTTACACTTGTTCTCTGCTTGGAGTCCTCCCTCCCCTCCTTGAGGAACTTTCTCAAATGTCACCTTCCCTCAATACTCCCCCTCCTCCATTTAAAACTATCAACTTCCAACTCTCTAAGCCTCTAAAGAACTCTATATTTAACTTATTGTTAAATATTTGCTGAACACCTGGTCCCGTCCAAGTTTGTTAAATCATGACAAATAAGACACTGTCCCTGCCTTTAAGGCACCAGATGGAGAAACGCACCACAGACATCAATGTGCCATACAGGACTGACACTAAGGCCACAGGCAAGTCAAAGAACCCCTGCCAAAAGTTCAGAGGAAGAGGCCTCGGCTTCGCCTTTCTGGAGACCAGTCCAGCTTTCCACCATCACGCAGCTCACCAGGTACCATCTCCGGGGGTCTTCTCTAGACCCCAAAAGAAGAGCGGGTCCCGCCCACCATTCCCAGGTCTGAGTTTATTTGTCCAGAGAAGCAACTTCCGGCCTCTTCAGGCCGGGCAAGAGATTTAAGGAAAGAAAAGAAACTTAAGGACCTTCGCTCTTCGGTCTCCGTCCCCTCCCCTTCTCCCGCGTGCCGTCCCCACAACGGCCCAGGACTGAACCCAACTCTCGACCAACTCCCGTCTGCAAAACTAAGCGCCCTACTTCCGTGATCCCCACCTGCTCCCGGCGTCCCCTTCGGCTACTCCCGGCGCGTGCGCAAGCAGTCCCACGTGGGCTTGGGCGGGGCTGGCGCAGCGGCGGGGGCTGGGCACGCCCCTAGCACAGAACTGGCTTCTGATTGGCTTTCCGGTGCTCGCCCGAGCAGGGTTGGGGCGAGTGAACCGCACCTCTAAAAGCGCTTGCCAGTGCACCCTGAGCGATCATTTCCTGGTCCTCTCCTCCTCCGCGGTCTCCCTGGAGTTCTTGCAAGGCGGCCAGGATGTCTCAGGTACAGCGCGTGCACAGCCAGGCTGGGAAGGTGCAGCGGGCTGGAGGCCTGTTGGTGGCTCACCCGGCAGCCAGAAGCTCTCGGGCTGTTTCCTTCCGTGCCCCGCAGTCCCTCCTGGACCCATGCCCAGCGCTGATTCGTTGGACAGAGCCTTGTGAGCGGGATTTTCCGTTTGGGGATTTCTAACTCTGCTGCCCACCCCGCAACTGCCGGAAAGTTGTCCATGGGGTGGACTTTGCTGTGTAGCGGGAGAGGAGTGGGAGTCAAGGGTGCTTGATGGAAAGATGGGGGAAGGGGTTGCACGGATTGGAGGAGCGAGAAGACTCAGTCCCCATCCCGAAGCACAGGGCAGAACGTCGCGGCGGAGTGGGGAAGCGAGGAGGCCGTGGACGGGAGCTTGGAGGTCAGGGGAAGTACGGGGCCGGGTGCTCCGAGTGCGGGACGAGGAGAATCGCGGCCCGGGGAGAGGTGACCCAGGGGCCCCTCCCTTCCCTCCAGTGTAGACCCTTATCGGCGACCAACCTATGTGGGGCGACCTCTGGCCCCTCCCGCCTGCCTCTGCCAATCCGGGCACTGGGACAGAGGTCGGTGTTGAATGCCCGGGCCCCAGGGGAAGGGAGGGGACCAACGGGCTCCGGCGCTGACACCGGGGCACTCATGCCCTGTCCCCTTTCAGCTGTTTCCAGCATATTGTGCCGCCTCTGTCCCCAGGCCAGGGCTTAGCTGAAACCCCGGCCACTCCCTAGTGCCTGGCACGGTGGTGGCCAGGCAGTTGGCCGCACTGCTTCTCCCACTTCTCCCGCGGGGTGGACACCCACTGCGGGCAAAGGCTTGGCCTGCCCTCTTCACTGCTGTGTTTCCAGACCTGATGCCTGCGTGTGTGAGAGCGCTGGATACGTGGTTTTCGATTGAATGAGTGAACTGGAGGAGCTTCCCCTTCTTGTGTTGCTGAATCTTTCTAGCTGCCCTGTTGGGGCAGGGTGGGGCAGACATACTTCAGGGGCTGCATTGCCCGAAGGGTGCCACCTTTCCCACCTCTCCATCCCTGTAACTGGGCTCTGTTCAGGCCACAGCAGGACTCCTACCCTCTCCCACCCAGAAGAGGCCCTCAGTCCTCTCCTCTCCCTTCCATTTAGGCTGAGTTTGAGAAAGCTGCAGAGGAGGTTAAGCACCTTAAGACCAAGCCAGCCGATGATGAGATGCTGTTCATCTATGGCCGCTACAAACAAGCAACCGTGGGCGACGTAAATACAGGTATGCGGAGCGAGGGTTGGGAGGGCCTCTTCTCATCAAAGCAGGCTCAGCAGCCCAGCCTAGAAGTCCCTGGGAACTTCACTCAAACTGCCTGAGGCCCTACTCTTCAGTTGGGGTATGGTGATGGTTCCTGGGTTGGAAAAGACCGTGTTCCGGATTCTCAGTGTCTCCAGTAGTAGCAGAATTCAAATCCAGGCTTTAGAAGGTCTTTACTGGTTATCACCAGCAGCTCCTCTCTACTAGGGAAGAAGCAAAGGCTGCAGCTTGGAAAAGACTTGCTGTAGGCTCTCAGCTCAGTGGCATCATTGTTGAGCCGTTCAGCTTCTGCCCTAGATGGGCAGGATCAAAGTTGGAGCACTTGACAGCCTGGCCAAGCCTGATGTCAGGAGCAGAGAAGCACCTGGTTTCTAGGGCCAGGTCAGAGCATTTCACTAACAAGTCTGTGCCTTTCTGATGACAACTTTTTCCCTGTCCGAAAATCTTGGTGCAGATTTTGAGGCTGTACTTTGGACTGTCGTGTTCTGTAATAACGTCTTTCCTACCTTGGGCAGGTTTCATTCTGTCCCTAAGTCCCTGAAACATGGGTGGATACTGAGGCAACAGCACAGTGCATTCTGTGCAAGGACTCAGGGTTGTCATGGCAGCACAGAAGGGAGGTTTCCCCTGCCCCTGTTGAGGAGGAAAGTGAACATGGTTCCCATTTCCACAGTAGCTGGGGTGGAAGATGGAGCATGTGGGCTGGCCGCCAGCCAGCTCTAAGCAGGAAATGGCACCCAGAATGACAGATCACAGGCAGTACCGAATCAAACCCTGGGGTTCACATGGAGCACTTAGTTGAGGAAGGTCTTGTGGCGAAGATGGGTTTTACAGTGAGTTTGTAAACTCTGTCCTTCCAGGGAGGAGAAGAAAAAGTGAAGTGGAGGAGGCCAGAGGTGCTGAGATGCTTTTCTGACAGTGTTTTCACAGAGACTGGCCTGTGCCGGTACTAGAGATACCGGTTTTCGCATGAGTCTAGATAGACTGGCATGGGAATCTTTCACTTACTGATCAAAGAGGTATCATTGGCTCTCTCTGGGGCTGTACCATACAGCCCTATTACACGATTATAAAACATGATAGTCCAAACACAAGAGTTTAGTACAATAGCCAGGAGCCACAAATGACTATATAAATTTTAACTGAGGCTGGGCGCAGTGACTCATGCCTGTAATCCCAGCACTTTGGGAGGCCGAGGCGGGTGGATCACGAGTTCAGGAGTTTGAGACTAACCTGGCCAACATAGTGAAACCCATCTCTACTAAAAATACAAAAATTAGCTGGGCATGGTGGCACGTGTCCGTAGTCCCAGATAATCGGGAGGCTGAGACAGGAGAATCGCTTGAACCTGGGGAGGTGGAGGTTGTGGTGAGCCAAGGATACACCACTGCACTCCAGCCTGGTCAACAGAACGAGACTCTGTCTCAAAAAAAAAAAAAAACACTAAAAATAGTTCAATAAAATCAGGTAATCAGGTTTAGTCTCCGTTCACAGGAGCCACATTTCAGATGCCCAGTAGTCATTTCAGGTACTTGGTGTGGCAAGTGGCTCCTGAATTGGACATTGCAAATATGCATGTACATTTCCATTTCCATCGCTTGGAGAGAGCTGTCGAGGAGTGCTATTCTAGGATCCTGATGATGACCGCAAGGGCGGTTTGTTTCAGCTGTCCCTGGGAACAGTTCCCTGAAAGTGCTCAGGGACATTTTCTCAGACACAGTGCTCCAGGCTACGGACTCTGTTCCCTTTGGCTTTGGGGCTGGGCATGTTAGTGAAATAGGACAACAGGGAGAATGCTGAGTGTGTTTCCCAACTGCAGATGATAACAGGTCTATAAGCATAAGGTCATCATGTAACTTAAAGAAACCTTACCCTCGGTGAAAACGCCCACAGATCAGCAAGAAATAGACTAACAATTTGGTAGAAAAATGGGGATAGGACATGAACAGTTCGTAGGAAAGGACACTTGATATCATTCCTGATGAGGGAGAGAAATTGGGCAGCTAAGAGCAGGGGTGGGAGAGAAACTTTATAGTATTTTCCTCTGTCGCTTTTGAATTTTAAGCCATATGAATAGATGTTTTAAAAAAAATTGTAATTAAAGTATAATTTTTTTAAAGGAGAAATTTTGGAGTCACTTCACTTGTAAGAAAAAGGTTATCTTGTAATAAGAATAGTGTTCTTCCTATTTGCTCTAGATTTTAAGTTTGGATTGGCATATATCTGGTTTTCTTACGGCAGAACCCACTCTACTAGACCTATTTAACCCCATGACAGAGCCTAGAAGGAACAGGTGTAATAGAAGATGGCATTTATGGCAAGAAAGTTGATCAAATTCTCCATTAGAATTCGAACCAGATCTAATGCCTTTTCTTTCCTTGTTTAAGAACGGCCCGGGATGTTGGACTTCACGGGCAAGGCCAAGTGGGATGCCTGGAATGAGCTGAAAGGTACTTGTTCTAATCAATTTCCTTCCTTTGTGAAACCCAGTAATGAAAGAGTCTTCATTACGCAGCGTAGAGGACGAGGGGAGGACACAAAGTCAATGGGGCACGTGTGGGAAACCAGCCTGACCTGTGCCAGAATGGGAAGAAACGGGGCCACCTACTTTTTTTCCTAACACTGTTTATGCCTTTTCTAAAAGCGCCATCTCTGAGCAGGAGTATCATTTAGAGAGGAGGGGCTGGGAATCAGGCCACTGAAAAATAGTTTGGGAAATGATGTAGTTGGCGTGGGCTGCGGATGTGTTCAGAATAAGGGGTGGTTTCCTGTCTGCAGCTCCCTCTCCCCTACAAGGCCAGGCGGTGACCCCCAACCCCAGTGGCCCTCCCCAGTTCCCTCCTAGCCAGAAGGGTACATAAAAGAAGGGAATTAGCTAACACATGGCCTGCCACTGGCATCGTAGGCTCACTGAATGGAGCCATTATATGCTAAGCACCAGCAGCCAAGAAGTATCCAAGCTCGTACTTAATCACGTGCCACCTGCAGCAGCAAGACCCAAGAGTTGGCACCAAAACTCCTGGCAGCATTGGCGTTCCCGCTGGCTAGTTTCTGAATAAGCCCTCTGTCTTTCTGCATATGAGCAATCCTTGAATTCAGAAAGGGTTACAATACAATAAACACACTCCTAGGATCTGCAAGTAACTGGGATGGGAATGCCCGTCTGCCTGGCCATTTTCATGGGACATTTCCATACCATCCTCAGCCCCCAGGTACTCTCCAGTGCTTCACAGCAAGCTCTGAGTTCCAGAGGGTCTCTCTCTTTCATCACAGAATCCAGGAAACTGGGTGTCACTGTCTCTGAGGGATACCTTCAGTGTCCTTTCTACTGCAGCAAGAAGACAAAGATTTGCCTCATTCCCCTCCAAGAAGCAGCCACTTTTGCTCAGAGTTCCTGAAACTTTCCTCATAGCCTCCCTCTGGGGAGAAGAAGGTGCCTGACGTTGCTTTTTCACTGCCAGCTTAACAGCTCTGGGAGATAGGAGCCCAGCACAGAGACACTGAAAAGGCCAAAGCCAATGGCAGCCACAAGAGTTAGCAGGACCAGTAAAGTCACCACGGTGACAGTTTCCTGCCTGTCTGGAGGGTGGCACCTCTCCCCCGAGGCTCACACTGGCCATTCCCCCAGGACAGGTGGGGGATGCAGGTGTCCAGCAGATGGGCGACAGGTCTTGGCCAGCCCCACCAGGCTTTCTGAGCCCAGTGGCTTATAGAGCATTCACTTCGGGCCAGGTTCCATGGATACCGTCTCCTCCAACATGTACTTAGTAGAATCTCAACTTTGTAAGTGAGAAACTGAGCCTCGAAGAGTTACAGCAGAGCTGCCTGGGGCTCTGGAAGCTGCTTATTTCCTACCATGCTGCCTCCCTGACAAATAATCCTATCGATTCCTTACAGGGACTACCAAGGAAGATGCCATGAAAGCTTACATCAGCAAAGTAGAAGAGCTAAAGAAAAAATACGGGATATGAGTGACTGGATTTGGTTACTAGGCCATGTATTTCTCCTAAACTGAGACAATGCCTTGTTTTTTCTAATACCGTGGATGGTGGGAATTCGGGAAAATAACCAGTTAGCCCAGCTACTGAAGGCTGCTCACCATACGGCTCTAACAAATTAGAGGCTAAAACGATTACTGACCTTCCTTGAGTAGTTTTTATCTGAGATCAATTAAAAGTGTATATGTTACTTTAGATAACTTTAGTGATCTGAGTTCTTGAGATGACTTACTCTGTCTGACCTCAGCCTTGCTTCCTTTTTCTAAAGACCTCTGGTAGTGCTTCAGCCGCGTACCTGGTAGAGTATGAGGCAGGCAGTCCTGCCCTGCACCCTGGCCCAGGGTGTGCTGGCCCTTTGTGGGGAGGAGCAGGATGGTAGAAGTGGCCTTTCTCGCCTCCTTCCCAGTTCAGCCACACTGAGGAAAATGAGACAGGCTGGCTGAGACCACAGTCTGCAGGTACTTCCGTCGGGGATGTTCCCGCCCCAGGCCCTGTGCGAGGCAGGGTTTACAGTGTTTGAGGTTTGTCTGAGGCCCAGCTGGTCCCTGATTCCAGAGTGCACGAGCCAGGGTGGAAACCCTCATCAGGAATGGAGTGTGAACCTGACAGGAGGCGTTCCCCAAGTCCCAGGGGAAGCCACAGACAGCTGTCTGGGCAACAGTCAGTGGGCAAGGGGTATGTCCTCTGCAGGCAGCAGGGAGAAGAATCCTGGGAGCTTGCAGAGGAGAAAGGCTGGAGCTTGACTCTGGAGGACGTAGGAAGTAGGTTGTTGAAAAGTAATAACGAAGAAAAGGAGACAGCTCTCTAGACCCTTCTTGCCCGATGTTCCCCTCCAGCTCTTGGATTTACAATCCCGCTGCCCTTTGCAGTGGGGATCATACCTCAATATTGTGTAATGGGGATTACTGTGCCCATTATTTGAGTGAGGAAATGAAGGCTCAGAGGTGATTTAAGTGGATCCAAGCCCAGGGCTTACTGGCCGGGAGGGCCCTGTTTGTCCCCCTCCACCACGTTCCCTCTCATGGCCCCTGGCTGCCACTTAGTCTGCATCTCTGCTGTGTCGCAGCAAGTGACATCTGTCTCTCTGGGCTAGCATAAGGTGCTGGTGTGAAATCTGTCCCTTGACTGTGCAGCTCATTCCAGAAGAGTGGCTTAGACAATGAGGTCCCACTTCCAAAGCTGGAGTGAGGCACAGATGAGAGAGATTTTTAGGCACCTCAGGTGACTAGGTCATAGCTGGTTCGGGAGATGCCCTCCCCTCTTACTAGCAAGTACTTTACTGGTTTCTCAGAAAGTACTGTTTGTGCAGTTCTGAGAGCACCAGCAGCCTGGGGCTGCACCTGTTCCTGTGGCTCCCACAGGAGTCCTTGTACCACGCAGGGCTGGCTCACAGGGTGTCGCTTGGGGACAAATTATCGGGGGAACCTGCCCCTAATGTTTCAGCATACGTTCTATTTTCCATGAGTGTCAGCCAGCTGAGAAATAAAGAGAAAGAGTACAAAGAGAGGAATTTTAGAGCTGGGCCGCCAGGGGTGACATCACATATCGGTAGGACCGTGATGCCCACCTGAGCCTCCAACCAGCAAGTTTTTTATTAAGGGTTTCAAAAGGGGAGGGGATGTAAAACAGGTACAAAGATCACATGCTTCAAAAGGTAAAAAGCAGAACTACTAATAAGGGTCTAACAAAGATCACATGCTTCTGAGGGAACAGGACAAAGGGCAAAAGCAGAACTACTGATAAGGGTCTATGTTCAGCGGTGCAGTGCATGTATTGTCCTGATAAACATCTTAAACAACAGAAAACAGGGTTTGAGAGCAGAGAACCTGTCTGACCACAAATTTACCAGGATGGAGTTTTTCCCCACCCTACTAAGCCTGAGGGTACTACAGGAGACCAGGGCATATCTCAGTCCTTATCTCAACCGCATAGGAGAGACATTCCCAGAGCAGCGTTTATAGACCTCCCCGCCAGGAATGCATTCCTTTCCCAGGGTATTAATATTAATATTCCTTGCTAGGAAAAGAATTTAGTGATGTCTTCCCTACTTGCACATCTGTTCATAGGTTCTCTGCAAGAAGAAAAATTTGGCTGTTTTTGCCCAACTCTGCAAGCAGTCAGACCTTACGGTTGTCTTCCTTTGTTCCCTAAAAATTGCTGTTATTCTGTTCTTTTTCAAGGTGCACGGATTTAATATTGTTCAAACACACATGTTTTACAATCAATTTGTACAGTTAACACAATTACCACAGTGGTCCTGAGGTGACGTACATCCTCAGCTTACAAAGATAACAGGGTTAAGAGATTAAAGTAAAGACAGGCATAAGAAATTATAAAAGTATTATTTGGGAACTGATAAATGTCCATGAAATCTTTACAATTTATGTTCCTCTGCTGCGGCTCCAGCCGGTCCCTCTGTTCGGGGTCCCTGACTTCCTGCAACATCTCTCCCTTTCTTTTTATATAAATGTGCCATGGCGATGAAGTCTTGTTCATTCTCTTGGTTTTGATGCAGGATTCTTTGACTGGTCCAGCACGCTAAAAACAAGCCAATTAAACAGAGAAACATGATTCCAAAATTTACTAGAGTGGAGCCCCTAATAGACTTAATCCAAGTTGTGGGGTTTAGTCCAGAAAGACTTTCTGCCACCTGATCTAACGCCTCAGCTCCAGGCACAATGGATAAATGAGCTTGAAAGCCTTCAAAAATTTGTTTCTTTAACTTAGTTATGTCCAAGGATAAATTATCTTCCCTACCCAGCAGGTGTCCTTTGACCATTTCCCACAAATAATCAGTCTTGTTGTAGGAATATGGTGTGATACAGAAATCAGAAGTATTCCAATCACATTGCATTTGCATGCAATGTTTGAGACTCACTACCCAATCTCCAAGCCAAATAACAGACTGTCTTAAATCATTAATTTGATTAGCTAATTTTTGATCATTGCCCTGTTGAGAATTCCACATTTGGGTAGAATTGGCTTGTCAATCATTAACAAAATGAGCCGTTTGAATAGATTGGTGTAATGCCATTCCGGCAGTGGTGACCAGTGCAGTAACTGTAATTCGGCCCATGATCACAGCGATTAAAGTGAAAACAAATCTCAGATCTTTTAAGAATTTGTTGTAACACTTCATCAATTAAATGTACTGAGGGGGAAGATTCCCAAGATCTGGGTAAAGTTACCAGTATCCAGATTCCTTCTTGAGCTCGAACCAACATTACACTTTTCCTGAAGTCAAAACGGGAGTTAACACAAGTGTATAAATGGCAATTAATGCACTGGACAGTTTGATTGTTCATCCAAATTTTGATGTTTCCCACTAACAGCGGGTAAGGAGGCTTAACACAACTCTGTATAGGAATTGTCAGGCTGGAGGTAAACAAAGCAGAATGTTTGAATCTACGCTGATACTGAGGAAGAGGGGCAACAGTGGCAACACCCAATGTTCTCCACCATAAAGAAGCAATCCAAGGTGCCCGGGGATGTCGAAGACGTACAGGGGCATACCTGGGTCGAGAAGAATTTTAATGCCAATCGGAGTCCCATAAAGGAGGATCGGCATCAAAAAGAGGAAAAGGCCTCAAAGAGGATTTATCATGAGGTTCAGAATCGCAGATGCGAGGGGCAGTAGTGGGGATAACAGAAAAGTTTCCCCTTCCCATACTCGCAGTCTGGACATGGCAATCGCCAGTTTCCCAAGTTCTGGGTGTTCTGGGCTCAGAATGGGAATATCATACGAGGCCTCAGAAGGGGGGTAATGCCCTTATCTTCCCATTTCAGAACGAGCTGAACCTCCTATGCCAAGTAAGATGAAGATCCTCATTCTCCCAATAAGAAATAAAATAGGCCGGGCGCGGTGGCTCAAGCCTGTAATCCCAGCACTTTGGGAGGCCGAGACGGGTGGATCACGAGGTCAGGAGATCGAGACCATCCTGGCGAACACGGTGAAACCCCGTCTCTACTAAAAAATACAAAAAACTAGCCGGGCGAGGTGGCGGGCGCCTGTAGTCCCAGCTACTCGGGAGGCTGAGGCAGGAGAATGACGTGAACCTGGGAGGCGGAGCTTGCAGTGAGCTGAGATCCGGCCACTGCACTCCAGCCTGGGCGACAGAACGAGACTCCGTCTCAAAAAAATAAAGTAAAATAAATAAAATAAGTAGCCTCCAGGCATTCCCTTCCACCAGAGGAGCAGTTGTTTTTTAAATAGCCTTTTGGTGCCCAGTCTTATTACTAAACCATATGAGTAATACTACTGCATGTGCGTTAACACATATCTTCCCAAATTAAAGTTTCAGATGGGCCCTCGAAATTTTTAGGACATGGTTTTCCTACAGGTTTATACTGAAAATATGGCGTATCTTCTATTACTCCCCTTTTTATTTGTATTAAAGGAGAAAGGGAGAGCTAGAGACTAAATGTCCCCATTCCCCTGTGGCTGATCTGTCTGGAAGATAAGCAGCCCAGACTTCAGTTTCTAGATAGATACAATGAGGTGCATGTCTGAGGCACAGAGGAGGATATTTATAACCCATAGTAACATTAAATGCAGTGCCTTCTTCTGGTTGAGCGGGGCAACGGTCATCTGTAGCTCCAGGCACACAGTATCGTTAGTATAGATTTCCGCAGAAGCATCCATCCAGGTGAGAGGTCGAATAAGTGGAGGAACCCTCCGTTCAGGGTCCCTGACTTCACAACACAAATGAGATTGGCAGTGAGGGTATCACCAAGCGTCCCCTCGCCTGTGAGGGGCCCACAGCGCCTCTGGTCCATCTTAGCTGGAATCTGGCTTTGGTGACACACTGACTTGTGAATCCTACTTCAGCCTCTCAGTGCTGAGTCATGTATCACCTTGAAACCACAGTTCCTTCATCTGGAGAATGGGTAGCATCTGCACCTCAGAGTGCTGACAAGATGGGTCAGTGTTTAGCGCGGTGCCTACCCACCAGCAGCTGGTTTGCAGCCCAAAGGTCTCCCCGGCGGGCTGGCCTGGCCTGGCCGCACCGTGCTGCCCCTCACCTTAGCAGGGCTCCAGAAATTTAGGGGTCAACCACGCAAGTAGGTGGGGGTTATCTGAGGATGTCCTCCCCAAACAAATAGTTCCAAGATTCACAAGTCTGGAAATCAGGACTGAGGATCAGGAGCCAGCCAGAAGGGAACATGGAAAGGCCACAGAATTTCAAGTGGCGAGGGCTTTCACTCAGTCACCATCCAAATTAAATAGACATGGGGCAAGATATGTCCCCTCTGTAAGCCTCATATTCTTCATCAGTAAGCTGGGGCTGAACAGAAGGTCGTGTGTCCATTGAAAGCCAGAGAAGGGAAATGAGAAAGCCCCCGGGGCTGGCTGGCTTGATCAGAACCAGGCTTGGACTGGGAAGTGGTGAGGGGGTAGTTGAAGTACCCACATAATTAAGGGTGCTTCAAATTAAATTATAGGTATTTGAAGTTGAGGATGAGCAAAGAGACATCACCAGCGGGGGCGGCTTTTGCATGGTTGTGCCTTTGGGGTCTGAGTCAGGGCAAGACAAGGCCTGTGCCCTTTGCAGTTCCCACGGAAGAGAAGTTCAGAATGTGTTTTCTTCTGTTTATTTTGTGGTCACAGTCAATCTCTCTTTCAAAAGGACTTGGGATAGCTAAGAATAAACCCCAAAATCAGGGCTGTCCTATGCTGGACCCTAGAAATGAAGACTCGTTCTTGCCTGAAAGCTATAAACCACGGTGCAAAAGATGTGCCAGGGGAGGCCCTCTCCTCCCCCTCCAAGCAGAGAACCCACCCCCTTCTTGGCAACAACCCGCTGCTTAAGGTACAACTCAACCCTTGGAAGAGTAGGAATCATTGGTCTACAGGTTTATTTTATGGTTTTCAGTAAGTATCCTTGCTAAATAATGAATGAATGTAAGTCTAAACTGTAAATATTTTCTTTTTAATGTAGCTGTTGACAACCAAAATGAGTGACTGAGGCAGGCGTCCCCATCCATCCAAGTTTATTGAGCCAGCTTTGAGAGTGTGCCTGGGAAAACGCACAAGCCACACAGACAGATCTGTGGCTGTTTTTCGTTTTCCAAAGAGGCTCTCAGGAGGTTTAGTTTTTATACAGTTTCCCTAAAGGGGATGGGGCGGGGTGGCAGTGAGAGGAATGGTTACATACACGTGAGACCTCAGTCAGTCCCCACTAAGTCTACGTTTTACTAAATAAGATTTGAAGAAAAAGAGAATAGAGGATGCAGATGTCTCAGGGAGGGGTGAAGGAACAATCTCATCTTTGTTCTGTACCTGGGAAGATAAGCTGATAATCTACATTATCAGTGTGGAGTCTTTGGAAAAGGCTGGTTTCTGTTTAGCTCTTAGGGAAGACAGCCTAATGGTGGTTAGCCAGGGAGGGGCTGTAATGAGGTATGTCTGAACTCCCATCCCATCATGCTCAGGAACTCAGCTTCCAAGGTTTCTCTGGGGTCCTCTTGGCCAAAAGGGGGTCCGTTCATTCTGTTGGGGAGCTTGGATTTCAACATTGATATGGCTTGGATGTGTGTTCCCCGCAAATCTCATGTTGAACTGTGAGTCCCAATATGGAAGGTGGGGCCTGGTGGGAGGTATTGGATTGGGGCGGGGGGGTGTTGGGGGAGGGCGGGAGCTGGTAGACCCCCATCGATGGCTTTAAAAGTCTGGGACCTCCCACTCCTCACTCTCTTGCTCCTGCTCTCATATGTAACACGTTTGCTGCCTTCCATCATTGGAAGCTTCCTGAGGCCTCACCAGGCGCAGATGACAGCACCATGCTTCTTATACAGCCTACAGAACCATGAGTCAACTAAACTTATTTTATTTGTAAATTACCCAGTCTCAGGTGTTTCTTTATAAAAACACTAAGCAGTGCCTAACACAATTATTTCTCATTTCTCCCCTTTGGCTGGGATTTGCCAGAGGCAGCATAGATGGCCACACTTTTATTTTGTCCCATATGATTGCCCGGATGGTGTGGCTGCCCGCCCCATGTCCATTCTGTCCCTTGGTGGAACTCCTATTGCCAAGGGACTTAGAGCCAAAAGACTTACAACCAATTAAATGTTCTAGGCCAGATGAGAATGGAGGTGGGCAGGCACTTAACAACCTTAGAACCTTTTAGAGCCAAAAAGCAAGGTTGTAAAATGGGCTTATCTATAAGTTATATGAATTGAGCTACTGTAGTCTTGTTTTCAGTTAAATATGTAGCAATGTAAAACTAGTTGAGCTAAGGAACTTAGAGACTTTTGTTGTGCCAAAGGTTTTTTTTTTTTTTTTTTGCAGTCTCCTTAGAAATTTGTCCTAAGGTAGTCAATAAATTATGTCATATCTCTAGTTTCATAAACCCCATAACTGGGAACAATTATACCCAGAAGGCTTCATCACAGGTGTCTTGATGTCCTTGGCAATTCTCTTTTAAGTCTATGAGAAGCAGAAAATTCTGTATGGTTAGGATGGATTGAAAAGGGGCCACATAATGGCCCAGGAGGCAAAGTCCCTAAGCCGGCCAGCTGTTTGAGTATCTGTGTGCCCATCCTTGATTTGGAGTCTAAACCAATTCTGTCCTTCAAAACCAACCCTTACAATCTCGCATATCCACCTGCTTTATGATTGTCCCTGGGCCTAGAAGGAGGATGCTTGAACAGTTTTAGTAGCAGGCATTGGTAATGAAAAACAGATCAAGCCTAGTGGGTATGAACCCCAAAAATCTGAGACAGATCTCAGTTAATTTAGAAAGTTTATTTTGCCAAGGTTGAGGATGCACGCCCATGACACAGCCTCAGGCAGTCCTGACAAGATGTGTCCAAGGTGGTCGGGGCACAGCTTGGTTTTATATATTTTAGGGAGACCTGAGACATCAATCAATATATGTAAGAAGTACATTGGTTCCATCCAGAAAGGTGGGTACAACTTGAAGCAGGGAGGGAGCTTCCAGGTCACAGGTAGATGGGAGACAAGTCATTGCATTCTTTTGAGTTTCTGATAAGTATTTCCAAAGGAGGCAATCAGATATGCATCTATCTCAGTGAATAGAGGGATGATTTTGAATGGAATGGGAAGCAGGTTTGCCTTGAGCAGTTCCTAGCTTGACTTTTCCCTTTAGCTTAGTAATTTGGGGGCCCCAAGATTTTCTTTTTTTTTTTTTTTTTTTTTTTTTGAGACGGAGTCTCGCTGTGTCGCCCAGGCTGGAGTGCAGTGGCGCGATCTCGGCTCACTGCAAGCTCCGCCTCCCGGGTTCCCGCCATTCTCCCGCCTCAGCCTCCGAGTAGCTGGGAAAGATTTTCATTTCACATTTTCCCCCTTTTCTTTTTTAACATCTTTTGGAGAAAGCATTTGAAAAGAACATGAGTTTCTGGTCTCAGGTTGCATCTGATTTCTGATGGCGAGGGCAGTTTATTCCTAGATGGGTAGGTCCCAAAAGCTCATTAGTGGCTTTGTCCTATGAAGAGAAAATAGAAAGAGGAAGGGAGAAAAACAACAACGAACAAAAGAAAGATCCTGGAAAGTGGCTTGTGTGTGTAAATAGGTTGCTGTTATTTTCTTCTGAAGTTTCAGTTGTCTAGCTTCAGTTCACAGGGCTTTAAGAAAGCACAGCTTAGTTTTCAGTAATTTCAAATTAGAAAAAAAAACATTGGGAAAGAAAGGAAAAGAAAGAAGAAAAAATTAAAAATATTATGTTGGAGACTTATAGCCAGGAAAAATTAGAATTCAGCCCAAACTGTAGAAAACAATAAAAATTGAAAAACTTTAGGCAAGACTAGAATCTAACAACAGGTGTACTCACCAGTTTACCATTTTTACTAAAGACAAATCAGGGTAGGAACAATTTGCTTTATTATATTGGGCCAGATTATTTGTATAAAGTACATCAAGAATAATTATTTTTCACACAGGCTTTTTAAAATTTGCTTTGATGGAACTTTCTCTCAGATAAGACTTTTTTAAAGCCAAGCCCAGCCATGGATTCGTATCAACAAATACCTATGAGTTGGGTGAATTTCCTCTCCTCTTGAGGTCCCAGGATAAACCTGGGGCTCCTGGGCCTATCAGAAAGTGACATTCATTACTAACCATAGGTCAGAAACCCTTTAGAGGGACTGTGTAGACCAGGTATGAGGGCAGTTTCCCCAAGGGCTTTTATTGGCTCCATAAGTCAAAGTTGATTCCTTAAAGGAAAACATACCATTCCAGTCAAAGCCTTGGTAAAATAATCAGTTTCTCCAATTGTGTCCTGTTACAAATGAAAACAGATTCTTATTGCACTTATGCAAATAACTGTATTGCTGTAAATTAAGAATACTCACGCCTGTAATCCCAGCACTTTGGGAGGCCGAGGCAGGTGGATGATGAGGTCAGGAGATCGAGACCATCCTGCCTAACACACGGTGAAACCCCATCTCTACTAAAAATACAAAAAATTAGCTGGGCGTGGTGGCCAGCGCCTGTAGTCCCAGCTACTCGGGAGGCTGAGGCAGGAGAATGGCGTGAACCCAGGAGGCGGAGCTTGCAGTGAGCCAAGATAGCGCCACTGCACTCCAGCCTGGGCAACAGAGCAAGACTCTGTCTCAACAAAAAACAAAAACAAAAAAAGAATACTCACAAATAGTTTTCAAATTCTGGAGAGATCAGGTAGAGAGAAACACATGCTCTAAATTTTGTTCATAGGAGTGTACTAAATTGTTAAAAGCTGTCAATAGCTCAAAAGAAAAGTTTCAAGGCTGAAACACAAAACAAAGGATCAGCAACGTTTTAAGCAAAAAGTCAAAAAGATTAGTTCAATCCATGCAGTTAACTCCTGTTCTGTTTGATATTCATGAACATTTTAGCTCTCCATGAGTCCTGAAAGGTTTTCCTCTATTCTGATGCCACAATCTCCAAAGTTATCAGAAACCTGCATTTGAGAGCACCTGTTAGAGTTTTATAGCTGATTATAAAACCACCTTCTAAAGAGGACCAAAACAAGACAATTGTCCATGGGTGAGAAAAAGTTTTAGGGTAGCCATAGTCAAAGACACAATTGACAAGGAAATTTGTTACCTCCGTCTCACACAATAATTTTAACTTTACAATTATGATTATTACTGATAATGTACACTAAATCACATAAGAATTATAGAAGTTTCCTGTAATTTTGGAGCACCTACCAATAACATTTATACAAATACAGTCCAAAGAAAATCATACACCATTTTGTATTTGACAATGCTTCCTGTATAATTTTTGTTCCAAATAAGCCAAATTATGTCATTTTTCGAGTCACTTTAGATGCCTTTTTCTTTTTTTTTTTTTTTTTTTTTTTGAGACGGAGTCTGGCTCTGTCGCCCAGGCTGGAGTGCAGTGGCCGGATCTCAGCTCACTGCAAGCTCCGCCTCCTGGGCTTTTGCCATTCTCCTGCCTCAGCCTCCTGAGTAGCTGGGACTACAGGCGCCCGCCACCTCGTCCAGCTAGTTTTTTGTATTTTTTAGTAGAGACGGGGTTTCACCGTGTTAGCCTAGATGCCTTTTTCTAAGGGAGGAGACTACCCCTCATACTGTCTTATTCCCAATTTCTGCCTCCAAAGAAAGAAGAAGTAAAAACTAAAAGGCAGAAATGAAATCCACAGGCAGACAGCCTGGCGACATGCCCTGGGCCTGGTAGTTAAAGATCGTCCCCTGACCTAACCAGTTATGTTAGCTATAGATTCCAGACATTGTGTGGAAAAGCATTGTAAAAATCCCAGTCCTGTTCTGTTTCGTTCTGATTACCAGTGCATGCAGCCCCCAGTCACGTACCCCTTGCTTGCTTAATCAATTATGACCCTCTCACACGGACCCCCTTAGAGTTGTGAGTCCTTAAAAGGAACAGGAATTGCTGCCTCGGGGAGCTCAGCTCTTGAGACAGGAGTCTTGCCAATGGTCCCGGCTGAATAAACCCCTTCCTTCTTTAACTCGGTGTCTGAGGAGTTTTGTCTGTGGTTCATCCTGCTACAATTCCCCATAATTTGGAACCTTCCTTTGGATATGATCAAGTTGGATAGAGTTGGTCAAACCCAATGGGATAAAAGGCTGAAACAACAACAAAAACAGAAACAAACAACAACAACAAAAAAGTTAAGCAAAACAAACTATCTCACAACTTAGATGATTACTGAGCGCTCTAATGGTATGGAGAAATTAAGACGAGCTGGTTGTTAACTTTAGCCAAGACAAAATCCCAAATCAGCTGCTCACTTAGGGATGGGTCTCATGCTGAAGTCTGCTCTCTCCTATCCTGAAAGCAGGGATGATGGAAAGATGAACAGAAAGATGAAAGAATCTCGATTCCAGGTGGCTCTGAAGAAGTGTTGAATTATCCCTGGACTGCTTACCTCTACATTTATTTCTTTAAGAGACTAGATCCTGTGTGTTGAAACCACTTTTTTCAGGAGACTGTTACACACAGACAAATGCAATTCCTAGGTAATAAAGGTATTGTGATTAGTCAGGACTGTGCCCATATTAGATAAGTATGGTAAAATCCTGGAGTATAGGAGCCAGGCTTCTGGAACAGAAACAATTGCATTTATAGTTATGTGCAAGTCTCAAAAATTTGGTGCTCCAGAAGTAGAAAATGAAAAGGATACAAATTTAAAGGACTCTTATGACATGGAGTATCGCTCTGTCACCCAGGCTGGAGTGCAGTGGTGTGTGATCTGGGCACACTGCAACCTCCACCTCCCGGGTTCAAGCAATTCTCCTGCCTCAGCCTTCTGAGTAGCTGGGATTACAATGCCACTACACCTAGCTAACTTTTGTATTTTTAGTAGAGGTGCAGATTCACCATGTTGGTCAGGCTGGTCTCTAACTCCTGACATCATGACCCACCTGCCTCAGCCTCCCAAAGTGCTGGGATTACAGGCATGAGCCACTGCACCTGACCTAAAAGTTTCTTACATTTGGGTTGTGAGCATGTATTCCGTATTTGTTACATTAGTCTCTGCACTTTTCAATATTTTTAAAAATAGTGGGCATGGGATGTGGGGGGAAGAAAATCACTGTAGCACTCCTCCAGGCCAAGTGGGCATGAAGAGACATCCCTACAAAACTTCGTCACTGATGAGGGAAGTGGATTGGCTGAGCTCACTAGGGTAAATTAGATGATTGTTCCCAACGCCTTACACCCTCCGTAAAGGATTATCTGTCTGTGCCCTTCACTGTGCCAACCTGAAGAGTGCCCACTAGAAGTGAACTGCTTATCCCCACCCATTCACTCGAGCTTGGTCATAGGACTTGCTTTGGTCAATGGCATGTGATCAGACATGATGCAAGAAAGAGCTTTATATGAGCTTGTTTGGCTTGGCTGGCTCTCTTGAACTTCTGCCATCTGCCATGAGAAGATGCCAAGGAGCCACTGTTGCCAGGTATATGAGAGATAAGCAAGGCCTACCTGAACCTAACCACAGCCTTGAGCAAGTCCAACTGATCCCAGATAAGCCTGGCAGAGCCACCATCAACTGAAGGCCTGTGAGCTGGAAATTAACAAATAGATCTTTTAAGCCACTGAGTCTTAGGGGTTGTTGATCATGCAGCATTATTGCAGCAGATGTTTATAATGAACATCTGATGTTTTTGTCTGTCTGGCATCCTTCTCTCAGCCTACTAATAACAGTTCCTCTTTCTTTGGAGCAACTGCCAAAAAGTGCTTCGGGCAGGCTGCCAACCACAGTGCCTCATCCCAGAAGTGGACGTATGTGGAGTCCATTCAAGATAGCAGGAAGGGAGAAGAAAGGATAAAAGGGAACCCTTCCTTTTTAAAGATTTGTGGTTAGCAGAATAATGATCTACCCAGAGAGGTTCGTGTCTGAATCCCCCAGAACCTGTGAATAGATTAGGTTGCATGGAAAGGAGAAGTAGGGTTGCTAATCTGCTGATTTTAAGGTGGAGAGGTGCCTGGATTATCCAGATGGACCCAGTGTAATCACAAGGGTCCTTAAGTGTGGAAGAGGTAGGCAGAACAGGCAATGGCAGGGTTGTGCGATGTAAGAATGACTCAATCAGCCATCACTGACTTTGAAGATGGAAGAAGACACTAACCAAGACACATGGCGGCCTCTGGAAGGTAGAAAAGGTGAGGAAACAGATTCTCTCCTAACCGCCTCCAGAAGGAACAGTCCCCCGACACCTTGACTTTAGCCTGGTGAGACCCAGGTCAAACTTCTGACCTCCAGAACTGTAAGACAATACATTTATGTTGTTTTAAGCTACTACATGTGTGGTGATCTGTTCCAATAATAGGAGCTGACACAGGATCTTTCCGTAAAGGACCACACACCTGTCCTTGGCCAGAATTTAACCACCTAGCCATGCCTACCTACAAGAGAGATGGGCACATTACCAACCTGAATAAAATCAGGAGAATTTATGTCATTACCAGGGGAAGGAGGAAATGTATGTTGGAGTGAACAAATGGCAGCCTGAGTCACAGAATCCTGTTCCTCTGGCCACAGTGACGTTCCAAAGATGGGCATATGAGTCAACACACTAGCCGTCTCCTGAGATTGTATTTGGACTTTAGAAGAAAAATCTCTTTCTCATGGAGATACTAAGCTTGGAGCCCACTGTAGCCACTCCCACCACCCTGCCACCCACCAGGAGAGAATGAGTTCAACAACAAAGAAAGGAAGAGCTAAGAGATGGAGATTGTTCTAGTTCTCTATTTTTGTGTAACAAGTCACCTCAGAAATTAGTGGCTTAAAATAACAATAATCACTTTATTATTGTTTTTAATGGCTCTGGGGTTAATCGGGCTCAGCTGGGTGGGTCTTGTTCAGGATGGCTCCCAAGACTGCACCTGATAGTGGAGGCTGGCGTCCCACAGAGCTTCCTCACTCATTTGTCGGGTGGATGATTGATACTGGCTATTGGCCAGATGCCTACACCTGGCGCTCCATGTGGCTTGGGCTTCCTCACAGTATGATAGCTGAGTTCCCAAAGTGAGTGTCCCCAGAGAGTGGGCAGAATTTGTGTCACCTGGTATAACCTAGCCTCATAAATCACACAGCATCCCTTCTGCCATAGTCATAAGCCCACCCAAATTCAAGGAGAAGGAACATAGACCCCATCTCTTCATGGGAGGAAAGTCAAAGTCATATTGTAGGAAAGGCCCATGGGGTGGGAGATTGTTGCAGCCATTTTTGGAAAATATAAGCTTCAAGAGATTCATATTATCACATGAAGCTTCAATCAAACTGTCGTTTCCAATGTAACTCTTTTTTGTGTATGCTAGTTTGAGAGAAGTTTCTGTCATTTTCTGGCTACAACAACATTATACACACGTCCCACAAGACTCCATAAGTGGTAGTCACCTTTCCCCTGTTCCTTCTTTTCCAGTGACCCTTCACTTTCCCTGTGGATGGTGGAAATTTGTCACTAAAGCTGTCTGTGTTGCAAGAAAGCATAGCAGCAACCTTTGCCACTATGGACGGTTATGAAACTTTTTCAACTTACATAAAAGTTGAGAGAATTTTACAGCAAACACCTATGTATTCACTACATAGATTTTCTTTACTTTAGTTGCATTATCTCCTTTTTAAAAAAAAAAAAAATTGTAGAGATGGGGTTTTGCTGTTTTGCCTACACAGTTCATAACCCTGCCTTACAACTACACTACATTCTTGGGAAGTTTTATAATGCATCAGCCCTAGCCAAATGGAGGCAGAGCCCTGCTCTTCAGCAGTCGGCTTTGTTCCTCCTACCCACAGACTCAACATTTTCATCAGTACGAATCTAAACTGGAACCTGCACTGTCTTTATAGTATAAGCAAAAAATTTGCAAATTTTGCTGTGTTCTTGGACAGACTGAACAAAAGATTAAAAAAAAAAAGAAGAAAAGAAGGCAAGGGGCAGTGGCTCACGCCTGTAATCCCAGTGCTTTGGAAGGCTGAGGCAGGTGGATCACCTGAGGTCAGGAGTTCGAGAAACTTTAGTAGAGACGAGCTCCTCTCTACTAAAACTACAAGCATGCCTGTAATCCCAGCTATCGGGAGGCTGAGGCAGGAGGATCTCTTGAACCCCAGAGGCGGAGGTTGCTGTGAGCCGAGATGGCGCCATTGCACTGCAGCCTGGGCAAAAAGAGCAAAACTCTGCCTCAAAATAAAAGAAAAAAAAAGAAAAAGATTCACAAATTTATTTTTCATTTCTTTCTTTCTTTTTAATTTTAATATAGCAAACTTGTCCTTAAGCAAACTGATTTTTAAGAGATATTAAAGAAGCCTTGGCAATATTGCCTTCTCAATCCCCAGAGAGAAATCTTCACATTCCATCTCCAAACTGCTGCATTTTAAGAAATATTTTTCCAAATATGAAAAACAATATGCATGCGTTGCAGAAAACTCAGAAAACATTGAAAACTATGAAAAAGAGAACAAATAATCTCTCATAATCATTTAGCACATAATGGGGATCATATCCCGTATAAAGTTCTATAACCTGATTTTTCTCCCCTAAAAGTATATCATGAAAAATGTCTGCATAATAGTTGCATCACATTGTTAAACTATTATTTAATTAGTACCCTAAAGCAATATCCCATTTTTCCTGTTATTATAATAATTTGTTAAACATCTTTTTTTTTTTTTTTGAGAGAGAGTCTGGCTCTGTCGCCCAGGCTGGAGTGCAGTGGCGCGATCTCGGCTCACTGCAAGCTCTGCGTCCTGGGTTCTCCTGCCTCAGCCTCCCGAGTAGCTGGGACTACAGGCACCCGCCACCACGCCCGGCTAATTTCTTTTTGTATTTTTAGTAGAGACGGGGTTTCACCATATTAACCAGGCTGGTCTCGATTTCCTGACCTTGTGATCCGCCCGCCTCGGCCTCCCAAAGTGCTGGGATTACAGGCGTGAGCCACCACGCCAGGCCTGTTAAACATCCTTATATATAGATCTTTGAAAACATTTTGATTTTTTGCCCCTAGAATAGATATACCCTTGGATATAACTTATTGAGTAAAAATGTATGACCTTTTATACATATTGTTAAATTATTTTCATAAAATCCTCTTACTAATAATGTATACAAGCGCCCTCTCTGGATGTGAGGGCGATCTGGTTGCGACATCTGTCACCCCACTGATCGCCGGGGTTAATTCGGCTGATCTGGCTGGCTAGGCGGGTGTCCCCTTCCTCCCTCACGGCTCCACGTGCATCCCTCCCGAAGCTGCGCGCTTGGTCGAAGAGGAGGACCATCCCCGCTAGAGGAGGACTGGTCTTCGGTCAAGGGCATACGAGTAGCTGTGCTCCCCTGCTAGAACCTCCAAACAAGCTCTCAAAAGTGCCATCTCACCAACTTCTTGCTAGCACTGAATATTATTATTTTAAACATTGTTGTTTTTGTAATTCAGCCGATAAGTGGTAGCTTGTCGTTTCAGGCTCCCTTGAAAGTGAAAAGCGTTTGATGGCTGCCTTCTCCAGGTTTCTCTTTAGCGGCCTCTGCTGCTTCTGAGGCAGTCTTTCTCTCTCTCTCCCTTGGGGCCATCTTGCATAATTTCTGGTTTCCTCCTTCCTGCTGTATTTTGGAGTTCTTCACACAGATTTTTTCTTTTTCAGTCCCAGCTCTCCACTTCAAAGTTTGCTTCTGCCAGGGTGCAGCAGGTCAGATGTTTTCCATTAACTAAGGTAGTTCATGTTAAATGGTTAACCCAGAACTCTCTGGAGCCAGCAGAGGAGTTGAGTGGAGCTGCTCCTGCCAGGAAAAGCCCCCTTATCGGGCAGAGCAGCATTTTCCGCTTAGCAGCAGGCCTGATGCAGCGCTCAAGGGGAGCCAAGCCAGTGCTGGCATTGCTGCCAACAGCTACTGAGGAAGCCATCTCCTTAATGATGCATGTGATCAAGACTCAAAAGCTTAAAAGGGAACCTGTATATCTTGCTTGGGCAGAGACCATGAGTCATCTAGAAACGGTGTTTGGGGCTCTGAGCAGATGACGCCATTTCCGGCGGAGACAGCCATGGGACAGACAGCAGGACACAGTGGGGGCCAGGGGTCTGCAGAAGTCACAAGCTGGAGCGATAAGACCACCTGGCCAGGGCCAGGACACAGACCATTCTTTTAGCCATGCCAAACTTTAAAGGACTTTCCATTTGTTATTTCTCTCCGTTTTATTATGAAAATTTTCCAACATACACAAAAGTTGAAAGAATTTTCCAGCAAACACCCATGTATCCACTACATAGATTTTCTCACAGCATTTTACATGAATTGCATTATTATTATTATTTTTAACACTTTGTAGAGATGGGGTTTTGCTATTTTGCCCAGGTTGGTCTCAAATCCCGGGCCTCTGGCAATCCTCCTGCCTCAGACTCCCAGAGTGCTGGGATTACAAGCAAGAGTCACTGCACCGGGCTGCATTATCATATATTAATCCATCTATCCATCATCCCTCTATCTCTCAAGCAATCTAAATTAAATTTTCTTTGAGTATCAAAGTAAGTTGCAATGTCCATATGCTTCCCCAAAAAACTGTAGCATGTATATTATTAACCAAAGTTCAGTATTTATTTACAGTCCATTATTTCCTTAGGGAAAGATTTATATACCACACAATGCACACACAAAGGTGTACTGTGTGATGTTTTAACAAATGCATATACTTGTACAACCCAGATCCCTATCAAAATATAGAACATTACTATCAATCCAGAAAGTTCCTTCATGCCCCTCGCCAGTCAATATCTGTCATCATGGTTCTAGAGGCAAATTCTACTCTGGCTTTTTCTATCACAGATTAGTTTTTCCTGCTCTACAGCTTCCTATAGATGAAATTATATTTTTGTGTGTGAGACTTGTATTTTTTGTGTGAGACTTCTTTTACTCCATCTAAGGACACTTTACTATATAGGAGGAAACTGGCAAACTACAGGGCCTGCCAGGATCCTGTTTTTGTTTAGGAACCGCAAAAAGCTTTTTTCCTAAATCGAATTTTAAGTGACAGTGAGAAACACCGTTAAGGGGAGCAAAGGCTTCCTATCTCATTCTATGAGGCCAGCACTACCAAAACCAAACAAAGACATTACAAGAAAAGAAAACTGCAGACCAGTGTCTTTCATGAACATAGATGCAGAATCCTCAACAAAATATTAGCAAATTGAATCCAATAGTTTGATAGAAAAGTGTAACTGACTTTGGGAGTCTGAGGCGGGCAGGTCACTTGAGTTCAAGAGTTTGAGACCGGTCTGGGCAACATGGTAAAACCCTACCTCTACTAAAAATACAAAAATTAGCTGGGTATAGCGGTGCACGCCTCTCATCTCAGCTACTGAGGAGGCTCAGGTGGATGGATCGCTTGAGCCTGGGGAGGTTGAGGCTGCGGTGAACCGAGCCGGGGCTCCAGCCTGGGCAATAGAGCAAGACACTGTCTCAAACAAAACAAAACAAAACAAAAACAAAAGAAAGAAAAGTGTAATCACACAACAGGTTCTCCTTGCCCACTGCCTAGAGAGAGCCGATTTATCAAGACAGGGGAATTGCAGTGGTTTAATTCTCACAGAGCCAGCTGTATGGGTGACTGCAGTTTCATCATTATTCAAATCAGTCTCCCAGAAAGCTAGGGGATCAGGGTTTTTAAGGATAATTTGGTGGGCATGGGGTCAGAACATGGGAGTACTGACAGGTTGAGTTGTAGATGAAATCAAAGGGAGCTGTTCTGTTGTGCTGAGTCAGTTCCTGAGTGGGGGCCACAAGACCAGATGAGCCAGTTTCTCGATCTGGTACCAGCTGATCTATCGAGCACAGGGTCTGATCTTAGTGATACTATCCCCAGGATAATTTGGGAGGTTTAGCATCTTGCAGCCTCTAGCAGCGTGACTTCTAAACCGTAATGTCTAATCTTGTGGCTAATTTGTTAGTCCTGCAAAGGCAGTCTAGTCCCCAGGCAGAAAGCGGATTTGTTTTGGAAGAGGGCTGTTATCATCTTTGTTTCAAAGTTAAACCATAAACTAAGTTCCTTCCAAAATTAGTTTGGCCTGCGCCCAGGAATGAACAAGGACAGTTTGGAAGTTAGAAGAAAGATGGAATCAGTGAGGTCAGATCTCTTTCACCGTAATAATTTTCTGTTCTAATTTTTGCAGAGGCGGTTTCAAAAGAATTATGCATACAACCAACTGATATTTCTCCCAGGAATGCAAGCCTGATTTAATATTCAAAATCAATTAATGTTACTTATCACATCAACATGTTAAAGGAGAAAGTCACATGATCTAATTAATAGATGCAGAAAAAGCATTTGACAAAATTCAGCACTCATTTATGATTAAAAAAAAAGAAACCGTCAGTAAACTAGGAATAGAGGGGAATTTCCTCAACTGGGTGAAGTATATCTACAAAATATCTATAGCTAACATCTTACTTAATAGTGAGAGACTCAAAGCTTTCCCACTAAGGAAACAAGGAACAGAGCAAGGATGCTGTCTCTCCCCACTCCTTTTCATTGTCCTGGAAGTTCTAGCTAATGCAATGAGATGAGAAAAGGAAATAAAAGAATACAAACTTGAAGAATACAATAAATACAAACAAAAATACAAATTAAAAAGGAAGAAATAAAACTATCTTTGTTTGCAGATGATATGATCTTCTATGTAGAAAATCATAGTCAATGCAAAATTTCTGGAACTAATAAGCAATTATAACAAGATTCCAGGACACAAGGTTAATATACAAAAGCCAATTACTTTCCTATATACCAAGTGGAATTTGAAATTAAAAACACAATACTATTTCCATTAACATCCCCCAAAATGAATTCCTTAATTATAATCTAACAAACTATGTCCAAAATTTTTATGAGGAAAAGTACAAAACTCCGATGAATGAAATCAAAGAACTAAATAAATGGAGGTATATTACATGTTCATGGAGGAAGACTCAATATTGTCAAGATATTAGTTCTTCCTCAGCTTGATCTAATTTAATGCAGTCCCAATCAAAATTTTATCAAGTTATTTTGTGGATATTGGTAAATTAATTCTGAAGTTTATACGCAGAGGCAAAAGATCTAGAATAGTGAACACGATATCTTCAAGTACAAAGTCGGAGGACTGACAATACCTGATATCAAGACTTACTATCAAGTTCCAATAAGACAGTGTGGTATTGATGAAAGAATAGCCAAATAGGCCAATGGAACAGAAGAGAAAGCCCAGAAAATAGCTCCACATAAATACAGCGAAGGGATCTTTGACAAAAGGGCAAAGGTCATACATTGAAGAAAAGATAGTCTTCAACAAACGGTGCTAAAACAACTGCACATCCACATGCCAAAAAAAAAAAAAATGAATCTATGCACAGGACTTCCACCTTTCACAAAAACTAACTCAAAATGGATCATAGACCTAAAAGCAACATGCAAAAGTATAAAGCTTCTAGAAGATAACATAGGAGAACACCTAGATGACCTTGACTATGGTGATAACTTTTTAGATACACACCAAAGGCATGATCCACAAAAGAAATGTGTGTGTGTGTGTGTGTGTGTGTGTGTGTGTGTGTGTTTGTAGAGACAGGGTCTTACTTTGTTGCCCAGGCTGGTCTCAAACTCCTGGGCTTAAGTGATCCTCCCGCCTTGGCCTCCCAAAGTGCTGGGAATACAGGTGTGAGCCACCGTAACTGACTGACACACAACAAAACTGGTAAGTTGAACTTTTTAAAAATTAAATAATTAAAATGAATATTCACACTATGGAATAATATACAGTAACAAATGGAAAACGACGCCTCACGCAACATATCCTGCAAGGTTGTCAGAGGAATGCGTAAAGGGAATGCTACAAGGTTGTCAGAGGGACATGGCAGAATGCTCTAGTGCAATGGCCCCAGGTCTGCAGGAAGGAAGGCCTTGGGGCCTGATGAGCAAAGTGTGAAGTGTCTAGGGAGGGAGCTTTGGGACAGAGTACTTAAAGCATGGGATTTACTTCAGTGCCAGCAGGTCTGGGTTCAAATCCTGGCTCTGCCACTTACCACTAACCTCTCGGAAACTCCATTTACTCATCTCTAAAAGGGATTATTATGATGACTGAATGAAATAAAATGTGTTCAGATGTATAAAGTGCCTGGCACCCAGTACCTACTCAATACATGGAGTGAGTTTTATTGTGTGGCGGGAACAAGATCTTTCAGTGGACTAACAAAGGGCGTGGAATTAAAATAATCTGTTTATGTGTCTGTTGCCTCCACTGCCCAATGGACAGTGGAATAGGGACTGCCCCTGGCACACAGTAGCCATTCCGTATGTGCATTCAAAGAATGAACCTGCATGGGAAGCATGGGAGCTCCTATGACTGAACCAACCATCATTTTGGGGGTCCCCACAAGCTTACTCAAGTCCTGTTGCCTGGCTAACTGTGCAGCCTCTCCTTTTGGTGGCTGGAATTGACACTGCAGGTATAGATTTATGCCAAACCCTGATCTGTTTATGCAGAGCCCAATCCTGGACCCCACTGCCTGCCTCTTGTCACCTGCCTGGTGGGATCTGAGGGGGAACTGCTTCTCTGAGTCCCCTCATGGTATGCCTCCCCACCCCAACTTCCCCCTGCCTAAGTAGCCCCAGGTTATAGCACCCTTGTATACTCTTGAAAAAGCTATTCCCTTCTCTCCTGCAACTGATAACACCCTCCTCTATCCCACCCACTCATGGGGACACATTTCGATCACAGAACTCTAGATGCTTTTTATTGATTGATTGATCGATTGATTTTAAGATGGAGTCACACTATATTGCCCAGGCTGGAATGCAGTGGTGCAATCTAGGCTCACTGCAGCCTCTGCCTCCTGGGTTCAAGCGATTCTCCCACCTCGGCCTCCCAAGTAACTGGGATTGCAGGTGTGCACCACCAAGCCTGGCTAATTTTTGTATTTTTGGTAGAGACGTGGTTCCCCCATGTTGGCCAGGCTGATATCGAACTCCTGATCTCAAGTGATCCACCCGCCTCGGCCTCCCAAAGTGCTGGGATTATAGGCATGAGCCACTGCCCCCAGCTAAATTTTGTTACAATTATTTGTTAGCACAACTGCCTGCTTCCTTCTGGGTAAGGTCCTTGAAGACAGCAGCTGTATCTTCCCTATCTCAGAGGTTAGCCACATAAATCCTCAATAAACACACTTATTGAATGGATGAACAGATGGATGTCAAAATTTCATCTCTTTCTTGTCTTCCTCAGTTCTACCCCATTCAAGGTATTCCAAAACAAATTCTATTAGTAAATTCCCATTGCCAACAATCATTGCCACAGTTAAGATACAGGAGCCCCCTCATCCACGGTTTCACTTTCCAAGTTTTCCGTCTCCTGCAGCCAACCACAGTCCAAAAATATTACATATAATAAGATATTTTGAAAAAGAGACAATTCACATAACTTTTATTACACTATATTGTTATATTTGCTCTGTTTTATTATTAGTTATTATTAATCTCTTACTGTGCCTAATTTATAAATTAAACTTTATCATAGGCATGTATTTGTAGGAAAGAAATATATATATATATAAAATAGAATTTTATTGCTTCGTCATGGGAAGCACAAAATAGATTTCCTGCTGAGTGGATGGCTCCTTCCAGGTTCTGCCTGCGACCTCCTTTACAGCCACGGGACCTCTGAATTTAGCCTGAGGAATGGGAAGGACAATGGAGGTTTTCGTTTTTGTTTTTTTGAGACGGAGTCTCGCTCTGTCACCCTAGCTGGAGTGCAGTGACGTGATCTTGGTCCACTGCAACCTCCAACTTCCAGGTTCACGCGATTGTCCTGCCTCAACCTCCCAAGTAGCTGAGACTACAGGCCTGTGCCACCACACCTGGCTAATTTTGTATTTTTAGTAGAGATGGTGTTTCACTATGTTGACCAGGCTGGTCTTGAACTCCTGACCTCAGGTGATCCATCTGCCTTGGCCTCCCAAAGTGCTGGCATTATAGGCATGAGCCACCACGCCCAGCTGACAATGGAGGTTTTGATAGGCTAGGTCTTGAATTGACACACATCACTTTTGCTGATATTTCATTGGCTAGAATTCAAGCACAAGGCACCCAAATTGACAAGAAAGGCTAGGAAATGTAGTCCAGATATATGTGCCCAGAGAGAAGAGGAAATGGATTTGCTTAGTAGTTGGCTACTCTCTGCCACACCACCTTAATAGGAATTATTTTACCAGTTCAAAGATTTGAGAATTTAGATTTGGCTCTGTCATTAGCATCAGTAGACTATGTTTGTATTAGAAGGGCTTTTGTGTGGTAATTAATACTGCCTTTATTAAACAGAATGCAGTTTTAATAAACCACATTTAGAGAATGATTTTTCTTTAACATTTGGACACTGATTACAGATGTTATTCAATACATTTCCTAAGTAGCTTAAACTAAAAGTATAGTTTTATCACGATGGATTATCTCAAATTTTAAATACTCTACTCCAAGAGTAAGCAACCTGAGGCTCTCTGCCTGATTTTACAAATAAAGTTTTATTAGCACATAGCCACACCATCATTTCCATATAGTGTATGGCTGCTTTCCCTCTACATCAGCAGAGTTGAGTGGTTGCAACAGTAACCACATGACCTGTAAAGCCAAAATTACCTCCTGGCCTTTTAAGAAAAAGATTTAGACGGAAACAAAATATGCACAAATACACCAGACAAAAGATTACATTTAAACTTGTTCTAAAATACCACCAGCATGAGAGTCCTCTTTCTTTTTTTCTATCTTTTTTTTTTTTGAGACGGAGTCTCACTCTGTCGCCCAGGCTGGAGTGCCGTGACCGGATCTCAGCTCACTGCAAGCTCCGCCTCCCGGGTTTACGCCATTCTCCTGCCTCAGCCTCCCGAGTAGCTGGGACTACAGGCGCCCACCACCTCGCCCAGCTAGTTTTTTGTATTTTTTAGTAGAGATGGAGTTTCACCGTGTTAGCCAGGATGGTCTCGATCTCCTGACCTTGTGATCTGCCCGTCTCGGCCTCCCAAAGTGCTGGGATTACAGGCTTGAGCCACCGCACCTGGCCTTTTTTTTTTTTTTTTTTTGAGACAGAGTCTTGCCCTATCTCCCAGGCTGGAGTGCAGTGGTGCTATCTCAGTTCACTGCAACCTTTACCTCCCGGGTTCAAGCGATTCTCGTGCCTCAACCTCCCAAGTAGCTGGGATTACAGGTGCACCACTATGACCAGCTAATTTTTGTATTTTTAGTAGAGACTAAAATTAGTTCTGGCCTCGAACTCCTGACCTCAAGTGATCCACCTGCCTTAGCCTCCCAAAGTGCTGGGATTACAGGTGTGAGCCACTGCACCCATCCAGGAGGCTTCTTTTTTTTTTTTTAGATTTTTAGATGGAGTCTCACTCTGTTGCCAGGCTGGAGTGCAGTGGCAGGATCTCGGCTCAATGCAACCTCTGCCTCTTGGGTTCAAGCAATTCTCCTGCCTCAGTCTCCCGTGTAGCTGAGATTACAGGCGCAGGCCACCATGTCCAGCTAAGTTTTGTATTTTTAGCAGAGACAGGGCTTCACTATGTTGGCCAGGATGGTCTCAAACTCTTGACCTTGTGATCCACCCTCCTCAGCCTCCTAAAGTGCTGGGATTACAGGCAGGAGCCACTGTACCTGGCCAGGAGGCTTCTTATAATCACCATCCTTATACTTGTTCTTTTAACTTTTTAGAGCTTAGAACGTGTCTATTGATACCTTCAAGGTATACAGCAAATATATCCTGAAAAACAACGAGCAGAGATTAAGGAGAAGAAAAAAGAGAATGAGGAAAAGGAAGAGGAGAAAGAAGGACAGGAGGAAACATATGCTTGTTTTAATTAGGATTTTTTTTTCCAGAGATTATTGGAGTACAAAACCTTGGCACTTAGAATTAAGCAAAATACTACTGCTTACTACTGCTTACTGCTTACTTTTTTTCTTTCTCTTTTAAGACTGCTTACTGCTTACTTTTTTTCTTTAAGACAAGGTCTTGTTCTGTTGGCTGGGTTGGAGTGCGATGGTGCAATTAGAGCTCACTGCAGCCTCATACCCTTGGGCTCCAGCTATCCTCCCACCTCAGCCTCCCAAGCAGTTAGGACAACAGGTATGTGCCACCATACCTGGCTAATTTTAAAATTTTTTATAGAGACTGAGTCTCACCATGTCCGGGCTGATCTCAAACTCCTGTCCTCAAGCAATCCTTCCACCTCGGCCTCCCAAAGCTTTGGGATTACAAGTGTGAGCCACCATGCCCGGCCTACTGAGTCACTTTTGAAGCTACAGACATAGAAAAGAGATGCCTTTTGAACATGTCATTAATCCCCTTTCAAACTGATTTTTTTTTATTAAATCCTAGAAAGACAAGAATGTTTAAAACTCGATTTTATGAAGACAGAAAAGGTTTCTGACTTCCAAACGCTTCCCATTACTTATCAAAAGTAAAGCTTCAAGGGCTGAGACAAGACCATTAACATAAACTGCAGTATCAAGAAGATACAGAATGACCAGGCTGCTGCGCTCCATGAGACAGAGGAGGGCCTCTAAGGAGGTGTGAGGGGGCGGAGCTGGCAGGGAGGGAGGGAAGGCCTGGAGGTAAGCCCACAGTGTCTTCCCCCTCTCCCTGGGCTGAGTATGGAGGAAGGAGGCTAAGTCCTACAAGAGCAAAATACTCAGGTGGTGTGAGGGTGGAGGATGGATCTGACAGGTGGCTCCTCCCCTGCTTCTGGGCACTCTGCTGGGTCTTAGGAAGGCTGAAGCCCCCTGCCTAGGAGAATGGGGCCCCAGGGCCAAGGGCCAGGCCCAGAGAGCTCCAGCATCCAGAGATGCCCACAGGCCCCAAAGGTAACCCAGGGCTAGCTCCCTCTGAGGAAGAGAGCCTGAGGAGGAGGAACAGGCAGGACTTTAGGGCCAGGGCTTGAAAAAGAGCGATATCCAGACCTCAAGGACGGCAGCCCCAGCAAGTGCCCAGGCAAGGGCAGGCCAGCACAGGGACTTGGGGAGAAGGCCTGACAAGGCCCTGAGGTTCCTAAGCCACTCACGCCTCAGTAAGGGATCCAGTGGGGGCCCTGTGACAGTTCCAGGCCAGGCCCCACCCCCTTGGGAAGGAGGGATGAGAGAGGAGACGCCTTCAGAAAGGAGAAAAACTGATGGGAAGTCCTAATTCTGAAGGGGCTAAGTCTTCGAAAAAAAGGTTCTTTTAAATTGGAAGAGACTGAAATACTTTGACTCAGCAAGTCACCCACCTCTCAACATTCCATATCCACCCTCGGTGGACTGGAAGCAAAGCAAGGTGAGGCTGGGCAAGTGATGGAAAACAAAGATGGGGCACATCTGGCTGGACCACTCCCAGTCTCCCGACCAAGCAAGGGGCGTGAGGGGAGTGGGGTGGCTCCACCTACAATGCACTTTGAGCTTTTCCCTCTAGAGGGTGGGCGGATACCTCTACCCACCCAGCATTTTCACAGCCTCCTGGAGACAGGGTCGTCCTTGGTCCCTGAAGAAGCAGGGTGCCCATTCTTGAAAGCCCTTCACAGCTTCACCAATCAGTGCTTTCCCTTTGCCAGCTGTGTTGCAATGCCGTGGGTTTTTTTCCTTTTCCAAATATGAGTTCTTTTTTTTTTTTTTTTTTGAAACAATCTTGCTCTTTTGCCCAGACTGGAGGTAGTGGCGTGATCTCGGCTCACTGCAACCTCCACCTCCTGGGTTCAAGCGATTCTCCTGCCTCAGCCTCCAGAATAGCTGGAATTACAGGAACCCACTACCACACCAGCTAATTTTTGTAGTTTAGTAGAGACGGCATTTCATCATGTTGACCAGGCTGGTCTCAAACCCCAGATCTCAAGGGATCCACCCACCTCGGCCTCCCAAAGTGCTGGGATTACAGGTGTGAGCCACCGTGCCCGGCCCAAATATGAGTTCTTTTAATTTGAATGTGTTTTTCTGATACACATGCCTCATCCCAAACTGAAGACTTTCATCTCTCTCTGTCTGTCTCCACACACACACACACACACACCACACACACACACACACACACTCCCTTTAAGAATAGCCCTAGGCCGGGCGCGGTGGCTCAAGCCTGTAATCCCAGCACTTTGGGAGGCCGAGACGGGCAGATCACGAGGTCAGGAGATCGAGACCATCCTGGTTAATACGGTGAAACCCTGTCTCTACTTAAAAATACAAAAAACTAGCCAGGCGACGAGGCGGGCGCCTGTAGTCCCAGCTACTTGGGAGGCTGAGGCAGGAGAATGGCGTAAACCCAGGAGGCGGAGCTTGCAGTGAACTGAGATCCGGCCACTGCACTCCAGCCTGGGTGACAGAGCAAGACTCCGTCTCAAAAAAAAAAAAAAAAAAGAATAGCCCTAGAAGGCCTATCCTTCTCAGGGACATCCTGGGACAGTCCCATTCATTTCAGGAGCTACACCTGCTCAGAACCTCTTACCTGTGAGCTGTTCCCCAAGGATGGCAGCAGAATTGCCCTTTATAGACACCCCCTTCCCATTCTCCATTTTTAGCATTTTTCCCTTCCTTTTAGTCCCAGCCCCAGAAATGCTTAGGATTTATGCTGTCTGGAAATATTTGCTTTCCAAAAGGAGAAATAGGGAACAATGCAATGCTCTACCTGAGAGATGACTCATCTGTGGTTCATGCTCAGGCATTAGAGAGCAAGGGAAGCTGCACTAGGGCGAAGCTGCCTTCCCCAGGGTTGCTCCTGCCTCCCCCCGGGGGACACTGCCTTCCCTACCTGCACCACCTGAGAGGCCCCGGTGCTCTCCTGGATGTCCAGGCAAGTTAAATAGTTAATTACTAGAAGAATAATCAACAGCAGCATTTTGGAGCTGTGCACCAGGAAGTCTGTTCTAAGCTATTACATAGACTAGGCACTAACTCATTCTTCCTTCATAGAGTAAGAAGCTGAGACACAGAGAGGTTAAGTAAGTTTTCCAAGATGCACAGTTGGTAAGGTGCAGAGCCAGGCTGCAAATGCAGGCATCTGGCCCCAGACCCTCACCCTAACATTCCACATTTCCTCCTCTTGGGCTTTTTACGGAGAGAAGGAAATGATGACTCTCCACTTCCTCCTGCCCCCATCTCTGTCCATCCTGGGGACAGGGAGAGCCTGGGACAGAACGGCCCTGGAGCAGACTCAACCACCACGCCCAAGTCTGGGGTGGATCATTGGAAAACCAGGGATAACACTCAGGGCTGTTGTGAGGACTCCCGGGGTGGAAAGAACCAGCTGTGCCGTGTAAGTGTTTAATAAGTGTTAGTCCCCTTGCTTGGTCCCTGTCCCTGGGGACGAGCCACAGCATCCACAGGCAGAGCCGCTGGACCCAGAGCGCTGGTGGGACTTTTGGGCTCTCCGTCTGGGTGGTGGCCCCTCCATGGACTCACCCATCCCTGTGCTGCGAGGTCCACTTGCCTGTCCATGCTCCCCACCTCACATCCAACAATTGGCACAACAGTTGCAGAGCCCTGGAGGCTCCTTCCTGAAGTGGCCTTACCCCTTCATGGCTGGAGGTTGGGGACTGCTTAGGAACGGGGCTGGAGGAGCAGTGCCATGGAGGAACGGGGGAAGCTTCCTCTTACTGACATGCACTAAAAGCAGTCCCATTCCATGGCTCATCTGCATCCTCAGCACTGGACGCAGTGAGTGGCACACGGCAGTGCTCAGCAAACGTTTGATGAGTGAGTGAATGAACGAAAGGAGAACGGAAATGCCAGGTACAGTGTCTCACATCTGCAATCCCAGCACTTTGGGAGGCCAAGGCAGATGGATCACCTGATGTCAGGAGTTCAACACCAGCCTGGCCAACATGGTGAAACCCTGTCTCTACTAAAAATACAAATATTAGCCAGCAGTGGTGGCACGTGCCTGTAATTCCAGCTCTTTAGGAGGCTGAGGCAGGAGAATCGCTGGAACCTGGGAGGCTAATGTTTATTTAGAAGAGACCCATTCGAGAAAGAGGTCTTGAAGCTTGAGCCATGCACCTCTCTGGCTCCAAGTCCGCTGTTTTTGAACTGCAGTCTTCTTTCTTGGTCTAATTGCACTTCTATAACAAAATGCCTGAGGCCAGGTAATTTATTAAAAACAAATTTATTTTCTCATAGTTCTTGAGGCTGGGAAGTCCAAGATCAAGGCGCCAGCAGGTTCAGTGTCTAGTGAGGGCCTATTCCTCATAGGTGGCACTGTCCAGGTGTCCTCATGTGGGAAAAGGAATGAAGGAGAGCAAAGTCTCTCCCTTCGGCCCTTTTTTAAGGACAATAATCTCACCTATGAGGACAGAGCCCTTGTGGCTTAATCACCTCCTAAAGGCCCATCTCTTAATATTGTTGCTCTGGGGATTAAGGTTCAACATGAATTTTGAAGTAGACATGAACATTGAAACCATAGCCCTTCCAGTCCCTCAAAGTGCAGAATGTGAGCTGGAAGTGGGAGAGGTCAAGAAATGATCCTTGACTAAGGGAGCTGGATCACCACCACACAAGCAGCAGCAGGGGTGGAGAGCTGGACCTTGGCTTGGGAAGGGGATCCAGGAACATGGCAGGCCCTGGATTCTGGACCTCCAGGGCAGAGCAGGACCAGATGCCAGGCTGACTACCATAGAGGGAGGAATTCCTCCTATTCCCTGTATGAGAAATGAGAATTTTACCATCATCCCTAGAATGCAGAAGCGACATTAGCGACATTAGTGTTAACATTTACACTCTTAATTGTTGTTACTGCATTTGGGACTCCCAGCTCTAGGCAATATGATTGCCAAGCCATTGTCATTTGTTACTCCACTAAGGGACATTTGGGAACATCCTGCCTGCATGGGTTCCAGTGTCACTGCAGCCAGAGGCTGTGTGGGAGATGAGAAGAGACTAGGTGTGCTCCTGCCATAGGGCTCCCCCATCACTGGGTAAACTGAGGCTTGGCCTGATGTCTTTCTAATTTAAAATCACAAGACCAGGACCTGCACCACTGGGTAAAATGAAAGTACCTGCCCCTGTTCAGGAGACAGTGAGAGCTTGGCAGTTGGGATGGGGGTTGGGGGGTGGAAAAACACAAAAAGATGTACTTAAGAAATGGCTGAAAAACAAATAAAGTGAATGCTAATGAATACTGTACAGACTGACTGAGTATATTCCCAGGTACAGTGACCAGTGTGCGCAGCCAAATCCACATGCTCAGTTGCGATGGTGGTCAACTCTCTAGCAAGCCCCCAGCTTCAACGTGTGGGGCTTTTTTTCTCCATTTCAGTTTCAAGTCCCACAGCAAGCTGGTTGGCCCACTGGGCCTGGATCTAGGAACATAGATCCAGGGTGTGGATCTGAGTGTTCCTCCAGCCTTCCCTCCCTTGGATGTCTCTGTGCAGTGGCCTTGCTCTGTCCTGCTGGGGAGGGACTTTCTTAGGCAGAGAGGAGGGCAGTGGCCGCTGACTGCCCCACCTACAGAGACACCAGAGGAAGAAGGGACTTCCAGGTGTATACGTAATGCCCCAGAACTGTCCCATTTGCGTTGGCTAGGCACCCACCCCTCAGACCCATCCAGTACTGTCACCACCCCCAGGCCATGTGTCCCTTGCCACAGCCAGGAATGACAGGATTCTGAGATTGTGGTTCCGTTGGAAACAGGTAACGTGGGCAAGGGGAGACGGCCAGTCTCCCCCCAGAGAACAGGGCAGTGCTACCAAAAGAAGAGGGAAAGAGACGCAGAGGCACTAAAATCTCTTATGTCTGCAAGATGTGTGTATGTTAGAGGCAGTGGGGTGCCGGACTTGAGTGGGAGAATAAATCTATTCTTTGTCTGTAATGTCAGGCAGAGGCCAGCAGAGGGAGATGTTGGAATGTGTTGGGATTTGAGGGCCCACTACCCACAGACAGGACTTGGGAAGCCAAGTTTATTCTCCGCTAAGACATTTCTATCGGTGGTGACCCGGGTGTTTCAATGTACACTAACTTTGTCTTATGTACAAAACTATTTAAAACACTGTATAAAATTACCTTCAGACTGCATGTATAAGATGTATATAAAAAAATGAATTTCATGTTTAGACTTGGGCCCCCTCTCCAAGAGATCTCATTCTGTGTATACAGATAGTCCAAAATCTGAAGAAAAAAAAAAAAATCCAAAATCTGAAACACTTCTGGTCCCAAACATTTTGGGTAAAGGACACTCAATCTGCATTGAATTAACAGCACCGCCCAGCCCAGCCAGCCTGCCAGGGGCGTGAGAGCCCTGCATCCACAGTCGCCTACCAGCTCCAGTCCCCACTTCGATTTTCCCCAGAGGGAGGCATTTCCTGGTGCTTTGCTCACCATCTAGGCAGCTGGCCATTCTGAAAGGTCTCCAGGAAATGCCGTTGGGCGCTTTCTGAGACTCTTTAATCAAACCCAGGCCTTCACGGAGCACCCAGGTTGCAAGTGGTGAGTCCAGAGTGCGAGTGTTGTGCTGAGAGTGCTGATCCTGCAGAAAGCCCTGGATTTGAAACCCCAGCGGCAAACGAGCCTGGGTCAGCCGCCTGACTTCCTTGTGCTTCTGTTTCCTCTCCCTAATATGGAGATATAGTACTACCTGCCTATAAAGGTTGATGTGGGCGGGGCGCGGTGGCTCACGCCTGTAATCCCAGCACTTTGGGAGGCCGAGGCGGGCGGATCACTATACTAGGTCAAGAGATCGAGACCATCCTGGCCAACATGGTGAAACTCCCGTCTGTACTAAAAATACAAAAAGAAATTAGCCAGGCGTGGTGGCGGGCGCCTGTAGTCCCAGCTACTCTGGAGGCTGAGGCAGGAAAATTGCTTGAACCTGGGAGGCGGATGTTGCAGCGAGCCAAGATCGTGCCACAGAGTGATTCCGTCCCAAAAAAAAAAAAAGCATTATAGCGTGCCTAGCACAGTATCTAGTACACAAGTGCGCAACAAATATTATAATAATATTATAATCCCTAACACAGACACACATAGGAATAACTTACTTAACTGGTTGCACGTAAATCTATCTCAAATATTTGCAGCTGACCCCTTCAGGCAGGAACAGCCCATCACAGTGGATAGAAAGCATTTTAAATGCCTGTGGGCTCTCTGCCTTCTTATGGACACCTGATCCAACTTTTCCAATTAACTTGAGGTCATAGAACATCAATCAGTATATTATGTATTTTTGTTTAATTTTAATTTTTGTGGGTACATAGTTGTTGTATATATCTATGGGTTACATTGGATGTTTTGATACAGCATGCAAAGTGTAATAATCACATCAGGGTATATAGGGCATCCATCACCTCAAGCATCTATCTTTTGTGTTTCAAACAATCCAATTATACTCTTTTACTTATTTTTAATGTACTATTATTTTTTTTTTACTATCATCATCTTGTGCTAGCAAATAGTAGGTCTTATTTATTCTTTTTTTTTTTTTTTTTTTTTTTTTTGAGACAGAGTCTCGCTCTGTCGCCCAGGCTGGAGTGCAGTGGCGCGATCTCGGCTCACTGCAAGCTCCGCCTCCCGGGTTTACGCCATTCTCCTGCCTCAGCCTCCCGAGTAGCTGGGACTACAGGCACCTGCCACCGTGCCCAGCTAACTTTTTTGTATTTTCAGTAGAGACAGGGTTTCACCGTGTTAGCCAGGATGGCCTCGCTCTCCTGACCTTGTGATCCGCCTGCCTCGGCCTCCCATAGTGCTGGGATTACAGGCGTGAGATACCATGCCCAGCATATTTATTCTTTCTAACTATTTTTTTTGTACCCTTTAATCATCCCTCTTTCACCTCCATCCTCACCCTGCCCAGGTACCCTTCTCAGCCTCTGGTAACCCTTTCTACTCTTCATCTCCATGAGTTCAATTGTTTTAATGTTTACCTCCCACAGATAAGTGAGAACATGTGATGTTTGTCTTTCTGTGCCCAGCTTATTTCACTTCACATAATGACCTCCAGCTCAATCCGTGTTGTTGCAAATGATAGGATTTCATTCTTTCTTAAATAGCTGAATAGTACCCCATTGTGCATACATACCATATTTTCATATTTTTTTATTTCTTCATCTGTTAATGGACACTCAGGTTGCTTCCAAATCTTGACTATTGTGAACAGTGATGCAATAAACATGAGAATGCAGATACTTCTTCAATATACAGATTTCCTTTCTTTTGGGTATACACCTAGGAGTGGGATTGCTGGATCATATGATAGCTCTATTTTTTGTTCTTTGAGAAACCTCCAAACTGTTCTCCATAGTGATTGTACTAATTTACATTCCTACCAACAGTGAATGAGAGTTCCCTTTTCTCCACACCCTTGCCAGCATTTATTATTGCCTGTCTTTTGTATAAAAGCCATCTTAACTGGAGTGAGGTGATATTTCATTGTAGTTTCAATTTGCATTTCTCTGATGATCATTGATGCAGAGCACCTTTTCATATACCTGTTTGCCATTTACATGTCTTCTTTTGAGAAATGTCTATTCAGATCTTTTTCCCATTTTAAATCTATTATATTTTTTTTTCTATAGAGTTGTTGGAGCTCCTTATATATTCTTGTTACTAATCCCTTTTCAGATAGGTAGTTTGCAAAGATTTTCTCCATTCCATGGGTTGTCTCTTCACTTTGTTGTTTCCTTTGCTGTGCAGAAGCTTTTTAACTTGATGTGATCCCATTTGTCCATTTTTGCTTTGGTTGCTGTCCCTGAAAGCAAAAAGAAAAGTCTTTTCCCACTCCAGTGTCCTGGAGAGTTTCGCCAATGTTGTTTTTAGTAGTTTCATAGTTTGGGACCTTAGATTTAAGCCTTTAATTCATTGTGATTTGATTTTTGTATATGGAGAGAGATGGGGTCTAGTTTCATTCTTCTGCATACGGATATTCAGTTTTCTCCCAGCACCATTTATTGAAGAAACGGTCTTTTCCCCAATGTATGTTCTTGAAAACTTTGTCAAAAATGAGTTTACTATAGATGTATGAATTTATTTCTGAGTTCTCTATTCTGTTTCACTGGTCTATGTGTCTGTTTTTAGGCCAGTTCCATGCCATTTTGGTTACTATAACTCTGTAGTGTAATTAAAGTCAGGTAATTTGATTCCTCCAGCTTTGCTCTTTTTGCTTAGGATAGCTTTGGCTATTCTTGGGTCTTTTGTGGTTCCATATTAATTTTAGATTTTTTTCTATTTCTGTGAAGAATGTCATTGGTATTTTGACAGGGATTGCATTAAATCTATAGATTGCTTTGGGTAGTATAGATATTTTAATGATATCAATTCTTCCAATCCATGAACATGGAATATCCATTTTTTGTGTCCTCCTCAATTTCTTGCATCAGTGTTTTGTAATTTTCATTGCAGAGATCTTTCACTTCTTGGTTAATTCGTAAGTATTTTATTTGTATCTATTGTAAATGGGATTGCTTTCTTGATTTCCTGTCAGATTGTTCGATGTTGACATTTATAAATTTTTTGATTTTGTATGTTGACTTTGTATCCCACAACTTTACTGAATTTGTTTATCAGTTCTAATAGTTTTTTTGGTTGGGTCTTTAGGTTTTACCAAATATAAAATTATATCATCTGCAAACAGGGATAAATTTGACTTCTTCCTTTCCAATTTGGATGCCCTTCATGTCTATCTCATCTGATTGGTCTAGCTGGAATTTCCAGTACTACACTGAATAACAGTGGTGACAGTGGGCATCCTTGTTGTGTTCCAAATCTTAGAGGAAAGGCTTTCAGTTTTTCCCCATTCAGTATAATACTAACTGTGGGTCTGTCATATATAGCTTTTATTGTGTTAAGATATGCTCCTTCTACACCCAGTTTGTTGAGGGTTTTTATCATGAAGGGATATTGAATTTTACCAAATGCTTCTTTAGCATTAATTAAAATTATCATTTTTTTGGCCCCTCACTCTGTAAATATGATGTATCACATTGATTGATTTGTGTATGTTGAACCACCCTTGCATCCTTGGGATAAATCCCACTTGGTCATGATAAATGATTTTTTTAACATATTGTTGAATTCAATTTGATAGTATTTTGTTGAAGATTTTGGCATCATTGTTCATCAGCTATACTGGCCTATAGTTTTCATTTTCTGATGTGTCTTTATCTGGTTTTGGGATCAGGGTAATGCTGGCCTTGTAGAATGAGTCTGGAAGTATCACCTCCTCTTCTGTTTCTCAGAATAGTTTGAGTAGCATTGGTACTAGTGCTTAACTATTTGGTGGAATTCAGCAGTGAAGCCAAATATGCTATGTTAATTCAATACAGGTCGTGTATCCTTTATCTAAAATACTTGGGACAAGAAGTGTTTCAGATTTCAGATTGTTAAAAAGATTTTGGAATATTTGCTTATATATAATGAGATGTCTTGGATATGGGACCCAAGTCTAAACATTAAACTTATTTATGTGTTATATACATCTCATACACGTAGTCTAAAGGTAATTTTACACAATTTTTTTTAGCAATTTTGTGCATGGAACAAAGTTTGTGTACAGCGAACCATCAGAAAGCAAAGGTGTCACAATCGCAGCCACCCATGTGGACAATCTGTGGTTGTTTGGCATCGTCATCACTCCTGACTCTGAATTTATATGCCACCGATAGGCAATCATTTTCTTACCATTATTCACATGTAAGTATTTAAGAGTAAAAAATCTTTATCATTAATAGAGTGAAAAAATAATATGCTCATCGTAATTAAGCCACACAGTAGCATCACCAGAACACCTGGATCAGCTGCAAAACAACAGCCACAAACAATGGCAGGCTTTTGTTGTCATTTTTAGTGGGGTTTGTTTTTTGTGTTTTGTGTTTTGTTTGTTTTGTTTGTTTCTGAGACAGGGTCTCACTTTGTCACTCAGGCTGGTGTGCAGTGGCACAATCATGGCTCACTGCAGCCTCAACCTCCCCAGGCTCGGGTGATCCTCCTGCCTCTGCCTCCCATGTAGCTGGGACTACAGGCACATGCCACCATGCCCAACTAATTTTTTTAATTGTTTGTAGAGATGGTTTTCGCTATGTTGCCCAAGCTGGTCTCCAACTCCTGGGCTTGCCATCCTCCCACCTCAGCCTCCAAAACTCTGGGATTAAAGGCATGACCCACCAGGGACCAGATGATGTTGTGTTTTGAATACAAAGTAACTGTGTGCTGTACTTTATTTCGTAGGTGAGAAGAAACATCAGAAGCCGTTGAGGGCCCAGGAAGTGGGTCTTGTAGAGATGAGGAGGTGGTTTCTAGAATATTTCCTCCAGAGTCTTCTGCCTTATTCACAACTGTTTTTGTCTTAAAATCTCTCTTGGATTTTATAAACTGACATGATTTCTTGCTCTGTTAAACTGCTCCAACCCTTCAATAAGCCCATCACATGTTTTCACCACATGGTCTATAGCCACTTTTTCTGCAGTGTTACATTAACAACAACATCTTCATGTCTCTGTTATTATCATCAACTTGATTAAGAACCATTCTGGCTTTTTCACCATCAGTAAATGAATGAATAACTAGAGCCTCCTTATTGATGTTGAAAACGTCTTCAATATCCACTTCTCCCAGCGTAGAGACAGATTCTGGAGGGTTTTTTGTTGTTATTGTTGTTGTTTTGTTTTTTGTTTTGTTTTGTTTTGTTTTTTGCATATGTAAGGGAGTCAGACATTGCTTTTTTCTCACTTGACATACGGAATCCTTCAAAATCACCACCTTGTTCATTGTCATCACTGAACATAGTTGCAGGCCAGACATTGTTCCAGGCATGTACAACTGTCTTTAGTCACTGTGTTCCAAGAACTTACAACAGCATATATAGCATCCTTCTTGCTAAACTTCTTTTGAAAACCTTTCACACCTACACTTCTCTTTACATGCTAACAGCAGTTTTTATATTTACTCTTTATTGATTTCAGGATACCCTGGTCACATGATTGAATTAATAAAGCCATGTTTGGGGAAAGTACATGGCATAGACATTATTTTTTACGAGAATTTCAGCCAGAGGATGAGCAGAACAGTTGTCAAGAAATAATAAAATCGGCCGGGCGCGGTGGCTCAAGCCTGTAATCCCAGCACTTTGGGAGGCCGAGACAGGTGGATCACGAGGTCAGGAGATCGAGACCATCCTGACTAACACGGTGAAACCCCGTCTCTACTAAAAAAAAAAATACAAAAAAAAAAAAAAAAGAAATAATAAAATCTTGCAGTCAACATCTAGTTCAGCTTCCTGGCAGTGAGCACAAGCCACTGGTACAAAATGTTTGTGAAGACAATCAGAAAAGATGTCCCTAGTGATTCATGCCTTTCTGTTAGCATAATAATAAACTGATAAGAAATTATTTTTTATTTTATTTATTTATTTATTTTGAGACAGAGTCTCGCTTTGTTGCCCAGGCTGGAGTGCAGTGGCGTGATCTCGGCTCACTGCAAGCTCTGCCTCCCAGGTTCATACCATTCTCCTGCCTCAGTCTCCTGAGTAGCTGCAACTACAGGCGCCCGCCACCACGCCCATCTAATTTTTTGTATTTTTTAGTAGAGACTGGTTTTTCACTTTGTTAGCCAGGATGGTCTCGATCTCCTGACCTCGTGATCCGCCTGCCTTGGCCTCCCAAAGTGCTGGGATTACAGACGTGAGCCACCACGCCCAGCCACAAAATTCTTTCCTTGAAAACAGCAAGGATGGCCGGGCGCGGTGGCTCAAGCCTGTAATCCCAGCACTTTGGAAGGCCGAGACGGGTGGATCACGAGGTCAGCAGATCGAGACCATCCTGGCTAACATGGTGAAACCCCGTCTCTACTAAAAAAATACAAAAAACTAGCCGGGCGAGATGGCGGGCGCCTGTAGTCCCAGCTACTCGGGAGGCTGAGGCAGGAGAATGGCGTGAACCCGGGAGGCGGAGCTTGCAGTGAGCTGAGATCCGGCCACTGCACTCCAGTCCGGGCGACAGAGCGAGACACCGCCTCAAAAAAAAAAAAAAAAAAAAAAAAAAAAAAGAAAACAGCAAGGATGCAAGCTTTTTCCTATCACAGCAAGTGTACACTTAGCATGCCTGCCACATCAGCACACCCCAGCACTTATTCTGTCTGTGGCATCCTTAATTCCTGCAAGGTCTGTCTCATTAGCTGTAGTCAGTGTCTTTTGGGGGCAATAATACTAAAACAATGATGCTTCATCAGCATTATAGACTCATTCTGGCATCAGACTTTCATCAGCAATGACCTTGGCAAACTCATCAGTGAATTCCTCCACTGCTTTGTGATCAGCAGATGTTTAGTCACCAGAAATCTTAAAAAAATGTAATGTTAGGTCTTTTCTTACATTTCTGCAAACAATATGTTGACTTTTTACAGTTCCCTTTAATTTTTAGTTCACTGTGACACATTTTTGCTTGTTTCATGATCAGCGTACCATTAAGGGGCATGTGTTCATGGCAGTGCTGATAGATCCACTCTTTCAATACACAATTGGGATCTTCACTTTTAGCTTTATGTAGGGTTTTTCTATGTTTCATTAACTTCTTCCGTTCATCACTCAGTGTAGAGCCTCGACAGTTTATCCCTCTGTTTCTTCAGGTCATATACAATGGCCATTCGAACACTATACTCTTCTGTAAGATGTTGTGCATTTGCGCCACTGTCCAGCTTTTTCAACAGCTTGACTTTCTGTGCTATACACATAAATATTTCCTCTTTTACTTTTGCTCTTACGCATAAAGGTATCTGCAGGCCTTTTTGACATTTTCAAGAACATCTCTTCACTACAGAGAAGAGAATTTAAAAAAAGAAAAAACAATGAATAATGCACACACTGTCAGGCCTTGTCCCCATGTACTGCATTGTGGGAAACCTGCCACTGGCACATCCAAACTGCACACATATCATTTTGTTACCCTTCGTGGGTGTGCTTGTGTGAAGGAATCTGGGCATGGGCAGAAAAGATACATTGCAGTGAAGGGAACTGGGACTGTCTTTTTTCCCTTGGGGACTCCAAATGAACTGTGTGTTGTACACTTGCATTTTAACTGTGACCCATCACATGGGGTATAAAATTTTCCACTTGTGGTATCAAGTCAACACTCAAAAGTTTTGGATTTTGAGCAAAGTGTGGTGGTGCATGCCTATAGTCCCAGCTACTCAGGAGGCTGAGGTGGGAGAATACTTGAGCACAGGAGATCAAGGCTGCAGTGAGCTATAATTGCACCACTCACTGCACTTCAGCCTGAGCAACAGAATGAGACCCTGTCTCTAAGAAAATAAAATTGAATAAAATAAAATGTAAAAGTTTTGGGTTTTGGAGCATTTCAGGTTTTGAACTTGTGAATCAGGGTTGCTCAACCTGTAATGATTTCAGGGACCCTATCTGATGATAGAGGAACCTCTGGGGGGCTTGTTCCTTGATTCTAATTTGTGATGGACACATGTGAAATTACCAAGTAAGTAGCATGTGGATAAGCAGAATAGCTTCTCTCTCAAGGTACGTGTGTAGACTGATGCAGCTGCATAGATCTCCAGCACACACACACACACAAACACACTCACACAGACAGTCTCTAACTTACCACATTTACCTACAGGAAGAGCCAACCCCAACCCTCCACTTCTGAGCTCATGTTGCTCTGGGGCAATTATAAATAAACAATTGAAACTCCAAGATCAAAACATCTCCTTAGAACCCAGAACAGATGAAAAGAGTAGAGCAAGAAACTAAGGAAAGCACAAAGCCTTTAGGGCAGAGGTTTGCAACCTCAACTGCATATTAAAATCACCTATGGAACTTTAAAAAATGCCCTTGTCCAACCACACTAAAATTCTGAGTTCTTTGGTCTGGCATAGGGGTTTGTTGGTGTTTTCTAAAGCTCCCAAGTGGGCCAGCCATGGTGGGTCATGCCTGTAATCCCAACCCTTTGGGAGGCTTGAGGTGGGAGGCTCATTTGAGGCCAGGAATTCAAAACTAGCCTGGGCAATACAACGAGACCTCCTCCTCCATCTCTACAAAAAAAATGTTTTAAAAGTTAGCCAGGTGTGGTGGTACACACCTGTAACCCCAGCCACTTGGGAGGCTGAGGCAGGAGGATGGACACCTTGAGCCCAAAAAGTTCAAGGCTACAGAGAGCAATGAAATCATGCCACTGCACTCCAGCCTGGAGGACAGAGTGAGACTCTGTCTCTTAAAAAAACATAAAAATAAAAATAAAAAAAGCTCCCAGGTGATTCTAATGTGTGGTTAGAGTTGGCAACCCTAGCTTAGAGTCTGGCCTCAAAAGTTTCACTTGACTCTCAGAGTAAATTCCCTAGAGGTTCACTTTATGTTTCTATACTGCCAAATAGTCTGAAAATTAGAGAACTGTTATTGTTCACCAGTATCTTCACATTAAAAGTACTTCCCTCCACTTCTTGGAGGGGAGTAAATCATCCATTTACAACTAAGTGTTCATTAGTTTCTCACTAAATGAGTTCTAGGTCAATGAAGGAAGAAAAGTTGGCAAATGTGGTAAAGGGCACCTGGGTTGATTTGCCACAGCCACAGCTGAAGAGTCTAGGACAGTAGTTTTTAATCAGCCAGCCCAAACTATTAAATCTGATCCTCTGCAGCAGGGCCCAAGGGTCCAAGCATCACCCTCACCCTCCTCCCCACCTTTTTTTTTTTTTTTTTTTTTTGAGGCTGAGTCTCGCTCAGTCGCCCAGGCTAGAGTGCAGTGGCCGGATCTCAGCTCACTGCAAGCTCCGCCTCCCGGGTTTACGCCATTCTCCTGCCTCAGCCTCCCAAGTAGCTGGGACCACAGGCGCCTGCCACCTCACCCGGCTAGTTTTTTGTATTTTTTAGTAGAGACGGGGTTTCACCGTATTAGCCAGGATGGTCTCAATCTCCTGACCTCGTGATCCACCCGTCTCGGCCTCCCAAAGTGCTGGGATTACAGGCTTGAGCCACCGCGCCCGGCCCCCACCTTTTTTTTAAAGAGAGACAGAGTTTTGCTCTTTCGCCCAGGCTGGAGTGCAATGACATGATCATAGCTCACTGTGACCCTGAATTCCTCCGCTTAAGCAATCCTCCCAACTCAGTCTTCCAAGTAACTAGAACTACAGGCATGTGTCACCATGTCTGAAATATATACATACATATACACACACACACACACACACACATATATATACACATATAGCTTGAGAGAGAGTCTCGCTATGTTGCCAAAGTTAGTCTTGAACTCCTGTCCTCAAGTGATCCTCCCACCTCAGACTCTCAAAGCAAGCACTGGACAGCTTCCATAGTTTTAAAAGCTCCCCATGGGATTCCACTGAGCAGCCAAGGATGGGGACCACCAATCTAGTGGGTGAAAGTATCAGGAAGGAGAACAAGAGTAAAGGAAAGTAGAAGAAAGATATCACCTGTTGTCAGTGTTGAGGCTGAGAGCACAATACCCCCAAAATACAGTGCTTTGGCATTCTGAGCACTTTTGAATGAAAGGACACTAGAAGGCCTCAGAAGTTCTCTCAGAACCAAGGATTTTCTAACCTTCTCTTTTTTCTCACCCACCAAACCCCCACTATGAAGCACAGGCAGGAGCTCCCTCTGGAGTTCCCTTATGTGACTAGGGAAACCTTCTTCCAAGAGAAATGCAATTTCTTAAGATCCTCTCCTTAGAATGTCATCAAATATGCAGGAAATACGAATTACCAGAGAAGAGAAAAGACTAAAAGTAGTCACCATGCCCAGGTGAATGTTTTTTGTGTTGTGGGGTGTGTGTGTGTGTGTGTGTGTGTGTGTGTGTGTGTTTTTGAGATGGAGTTTCACTCTTGTTGCCCAGGCTGGCGCGCAATGGCGCAATCTCAGCTCACCACAACCTCCACCTCCCGGTTCAAGTGATTCTCCGGCCTCAACCTCCCAAGTAGCTGGGATTACAGGCATGCACCTCCATGCCTAGCTAATTTTGTATTTTTAGTAGAGACGGGGTTTCTTCATGTCAGACTGTCTCAAACTCTTGACCTTAGGTGATCCACCTGCCTCAGTCTCCCAAAGTGCTGGGATTACAGGCGTGAGCCACCATGCCTGGCATGGACGTTTTATCTATTTTTCTGAGGGTAGCTCCAAGAGATTACCTGGGAGACTTTATCTGCATAGTAAGACAATCTTTGTTCACAGTGAGATTCTGCTCCTCACCTTCCCACCATGTGCCCCGGTACCCAGAGGAACTTTGTCCCAGACCATTATCTATCTTCCAGGCCCATTTATTCCCCCTGTAAATCATTTACTAACCTCTCACAATTTCCTGCATTCTCCAATGAAGAGGGCACTATTTAAGCTTCAGCCATCTGACCCTTTTTGAGTCTCATGTTATGTATGGCTCCTGTTCTTACACAGATCAATACATTTTTTTTTTTAATTATACTTTAAGTTCTAGGGTACATGTGCATAACGTGCAGGTTTGTTACATATGTATACTTATGCCATGTTGGTGTGCTGCACCCATCAACTCGTCAGCACCCATCAATTCATCATTTATATCATGTATAACTCCCCAACGCAATCCCTCCCTCCTCCCCCCTCCCCATGATAGGCCCCAGTGTGTGATGTTCCCCTTCCCGAGTCCAAGTGATCTCATTGTTCAGTTCCCACCTAGGAGTGAGAACATGCGGTGTTTGGTTTTCTGTTCTTGTGATAGTTTGCTAAGAATGATGGTTTCCAGCTGCATCCATGTCCCTACAAAGGACGCAAACTCATCCTTTTTTATGGCTGCATAGTATTCCACGGTGTATATGTGCCACATTTTTTTAATCCAGTCTGTCACAGATGGACGTTTGGGTTGATTCCAAGTCTGTGCTATTGTGAATAGTGCCGCAATAAACATACGTGTGCATGTGTCTTTGTAGTAGAGTAATTTATAATCCTTTGGATATATACCCAGTAGTGGGATGGCTGGGTCATATGGTACATCTAGTTCTAGATCCTTGAGGAATTGCCATACTGTTTTCCATAATGGTTGAACTAGTTTACAATCCCACCAACAATGTAAAAGTGTTCCTATTTCTCCACATCCTCTCCAACACCTGTTGTTTCCTGACTTCTTAATGATTGCCATTCTAACTGGTGTGAGATGGTATCTCATTGTGGTTTTGATTTGCATTTCTCTGATGGCGAGTGATGATGAGCATTTTTTCATGTGTCTGTTGGCTGTATGGATGTCTTCTTTTGAGAAATGTCTGTTCATGTCCTTTCCCCACTTTTTGATGGGGTTGTTTGTTTTTTTCTTGTATATTTGTTTGAGTTCTTTGTAGATTCTGGATATTAGCCCTTTGTCAGATGAGTAGGTTGCAAAAATTTTCTCCCATTCTGTAGGTTGCCTGTTCATTCTGATGGTAGTTTCTTTTGCTGTGCAAAAGCTCTTTAGTTTAATTAGATCCCATTTGTCCAGATCAATACATTTTTATGTTTTTTCTCCTTTTAATCTGTCCATTGTCAGTTTGAACGAAAATTATCTTTGCCACTACTTTGAGGAGGAAAATTTTTTCCTCTGCTCTCTTAGCTTTGCTAATTGTGGGTCTGCAAATTAAACTGACAAAATACAGCTTAGAAAGAGAAAATGTAGATTTTCATAATATACATACAGAGTTCACAAGAAAAAATGTGCCTCAAGGAGACGGTTAGAATTTGGGGTTTATATACCATCGGAAAAATAAGTGGGCCTTTAGGAGAATAGATGGGAGATATGACAGTCTTGTGGCAACATTTGTCTATATGTAGTGCTGACTTCTAGTCAGTGATTGTAAGAATCAATCTTTACCTGAGTGTAGTGGCTCATGCCTATAATCTCAGCATTTTAGGAGGCTCAGGTTAGAGGATAGCTTGAAGCCAGGAGTTCAAGACCAGCCTGGGCAACATAATGAGGCTCTGTCACTATAAAAAATAAAATAAAATATTAGCCAGACGTAGTAGTACAAGCCTGTGGTCCTAGCTACTCAGGAGGCTAAGGTAGGAGAATTCCTTGAGCCCAGGAGTTTGGGGCTACAATGAGCTGTAATTATAGCACTGTACTCCAGCCTGGGTGACAGAGTGAGACCCTGTGTCTTAATAAGCAAACACACAAAAAAAATCAACCATCCCTGTTGTTCCTGGGGGAGTAATTTATGACAATTGAATTTGAATAGTAGTAGAACATACCACTCCAAAACGTGCCAATTTGGCATAGAATTATTTTGACCTGAAGGCAATTGAGAATAAGAAAATCCAAGGAAAGCTTTCTGCCCTCCCCCTATTTGCCTAAAAGCAGGACAGAAATTTGTAAAGATGTCCTCCCTCCCCTTTCTACCAGGAAAGACAGAAGTTAGTCACTAGAGAGCTGGAGATGACCCTAGATTCTTATCATCCTGGAGACTCCCCAAAGGAACCTACATAGCAAACCTTACTAACTAGCCCTTATGTACCATTAATCTCCCTGTATATTTCCCTTCCCACAAATTGCTACTCTAGAAACTCAAAAGTCTTTTTCCTTTGTCTTGTCACTTCTCTAAGAACTTATTGCTCTTTCATTAAGATGCCATTTTAGTCCATTTGTGTTGCTATAAAGAGTATCTAGGCCGGGCGCGGTGGCTCACACCTGTAATCCCAGCACTCTGGGAGGCCGAGGTGGGCGGGTCACAGGGTCAGGATATCGAGACCATCCTGGCTAACACGGTGAAACCCTGTCTCTACGAAAAATACAAAAAATTAGCCGGGCATGGTGGCGGGCGCCTGTAGTCCCAGCTACTCAGGAGGCTGAGGCAGGAGAATGGCGTGAACCCGGGAGGCAGAGCTTGCAGTGAACTGAGATGGAGCCACTGCACTCCAGCCTGGGCAACAGAGCAAGACTCTGTCTCAAAAAGAAAAAAAAAGAAAAAAAAAAAAGAATATCTGAAACTGGGTAATTTGCAAAGAAAAGTTTATTTGGCTTTCAGGTCTGCAGACTGTACAAGAAGCATGGTGCCAGCATCTGCTTCTGGTGAGTGCCTTAAGAAGTTTACCTATGGTGGAAGGTGGAGGGGAGCCAGTGTGTGCTGAGATCACAGGGTGAGGGAGGAAGGAAGAGTGAGAGGAGAGGAGCTGTTGAGCTCTTTTCAATAACCAGATCTTACAGGAACTAAGAGTGGGAACGCACTCGCTCTGGTGAGAATGGCACCAAGGCATTCACAAGGGATCTTCCCCAGGCAATCCAAACACCTCCCACCAGCCCCACCTTCAACACTGGGGATCAAATTTCAACAGGAGAGTTGGTGGGGCCAAACAAATCATATCCAAACCGTAGCATTCTGTCCCTGGCCCCCCACGTCTCATGTCCTTCTCACATTGCAGAATGCAATTATTCCTTCCAATAGTCCCCAGAAGTCTTAACTTGTTCCAGCACTGACTCAAAAGTCCAAAGTCCCATCTGAGACACAAGGCAAGTTCCTTCCAGCTATGAGACTGTAAAATCAAAAACAAGTTGTTTACTTCCAAGATACAATGGTGAAACAGACATTGAGTAAACATTCCCACTCCAAAAGGGAAAAATCAGCCAAAAGAAAGGAGTAACAGGCCCCACGCAAGTCCAAAACCCAGCAGGGCAGACATTAAATCTTAAAGCTTCAGAATAATCTCCTTTGACTCTGTCACCCTAAAGGAAAAACCTGAGGCAAACTTAATAGAAATAGGGAGTTTATTTGAGCCAAGCTTGAGGATTGCAACCCAGGAGCATAGATTTGCCCTGAATATACACTCTGAGAAGCAGCAGTTACAAGTGGATTTTTAAAGGAAAAGAAAGGCAATTCCTAAGTTGTTTTCCAAGCATTTGCATTAAAATAAGATAAGATATTGATTGGCTGTACATTGTCTTTTGTATCATGAATTCCAGGAACATGAAGGTGATGAGTGAGACAGCTAGTTAGGAACAAGATGTCTTTCAACAATTGTCCCCATCAGGCCTCTGAGCCCAAGCCAAGCCATCACATCCCAGGTGACTTGCACGTATACGCCCAGATGGCCTGAAGTAACTGAAGAATCACAAAAGAAGTGCAAATGTCCTGCCTCACCTTAACCGATGACATTCCACCACAAAAGAAGTGAAAATGGCCGGCCCTTGCCTTAAGCGATGATATTATCTTGTGAAATTCCTTTTCCTGGCTCATCCTGGCTCAAAAACTCCCCCACTGAGCACCTTGTGACCCCTACTCCTGCCCACCAGAGAACAACCCCGCTTTGACTGTAATTTTCCTTTACCTCCTCAAATCCTATAAAACAGCCCCACCCTTATCTCCCTTTGCTGACTCTCTTTTCGGACTCAGCCCGCCTGCTCCCAGGTGAAATAAACAGCCATGTTGCTCACACAAAGCCAGTTTGGTGGTCTCTTCACACGGATGCACATAACATTTTGGTGCCGTGACTCGGATCAGGGGACCTCCCTTGGGAGATCAATCCCCTGTCCTCCTGCTCTTTGCTCCATGAGAAAGATCCACCTATGACCTCTGGTCCTCAGACCAACCAGTCCAAGGAACATCTCACCAATTTTAAATCGGGTAAGTAGCCCCCTTTTTACTCTCTTCTCCAACCTCTCTCACTATCTCTCAACCTCTTTCTCCTTTCAATCTTGGCACCACCTTTCAGTCTCTGCCTTCTCTTAATTTCAATTCCTTTCATTTTCTGGTAGAGACAAAGGAGACACGTTTTATCCATGGACCCAAAACACCGGCACGGTCACGGACTGGGGTAGGCAGCCTTCCCTTGGTGTTTAATCATTGCAGGGATGCCTGTCTGATTACTCACCCATGTTTCAGGGGTGTCTGACCACACTGCAGGGACGCCTGCCTTGGTCCTTCACCCTAAGCGGCAAGTCCCGCTTTTCTGGGGGAGGGGCAAGCACCCCAACCCCTACCTTCCCTGTCTCTACCCCTTCTCTGCTTTTCTGGGGCAGGGGCAAGCACCCCGACCCCTTCTCTCCCTGTTTCTACCCCTTCTCTGCTTTTCTGGGGGAGGGGCAAGAACCCCGACCTCTTATTTTTGCACCCCCTCTTATTTTTGCGCCCCCTCTTATTTTTGTGCCCCAATCTCTTATTTTTGCACCCTAATACCTTATTTCTGCTCCCCGACCTCTTTCCTGCTTTTCTGGAGGGCGAGAACCCCCGAACTCCTTCTCTCTGTGTCTCCACTCTCTCTTTTCTCTGGGCTTGCCTCCTTCACCATAGGCAACCTTCCACCCTCCATTCCTCCTTCTTCTCCCTTAGCCTGTGTTCTCAAGAACTTAAAACCTCTTCAACTCACACCTGATCTAAAACCTAAATGCTTTATTTTCTTCTACAATGCTGCTTGACCCCGATACAAACTTGACAGTAGTTTCAAATAGCCAGAAAACAGCACTTTAGATTTTTCCATCCTACAAGATCTAAATAATTCTTGTCGTAAAATGGGCAAACAGTCTGAGGTGCCTGACATCCAGGCATTCTTTTACACATCGGTCCCTCCCTAGTCTCTGTTCCCAATGCAATTCGTCCCAAACCTTCCTTCTTTTCTTTCCCTCCTGCCTGTCCCCTCAGTCCCAACCCCAAGTGTTGCCGAGTCTTTCTAATCTTCCTTTTTTTTTTGAGACGGAGTCTTGCTCTGTCGCCCAGGCTGGAGTGCAGTGGCCGGATCTCAGCTCACTGCAAGCTCCGCCTCCCGGGTTCACGCCATTCTCCTGCCTCAGCCTCCTGAGTAGCTGGGACTACAGGCGCCCGCCACCTCGCCCGGCTAGTTTTTTGTATTTTTTAGTAGAGACGGGGTGTCACCGTGTTAGCCAGGATGGTCTTGATCTCCTGACCTCGTGATCCGCCCGCCTCGGCCTCCCAAAGTGCTGGGATTACAGGCTTGAGCCACCACACCCGGCCCTAATCTTCCTTTTCTACAGACCCATCTGACCTCTCCCCTTCTCGCCAGGCCAAGCTAGGTCCCAATTTTTCCTCAGCCTCCACTCCCCCACCCTGTAATCCTTTATTACCTCGCCTCCTCACACCCTGTCTGGCTTACAGTTTTGTTCCTCCACTGGCCCTCCCCAACCTGCCCAGAAAAATTTCCTGTTAAAAAAGTGGATAGAGGCCGGGCGCGGTGGCTCATGCCTGTAATCCCAGCACTTTGGGAGGCCGAGACGGGTGGATCACAAGGTCAGGAGATCGAGACCATCCTGGCTAACACGGTGAAACCCCGTCTCTACTAAAGAATACAAAAAACTAGCCAGGCGAGGTGGCGGGCACCTGTAGTCCCAGCTACTCGGGAGGCTGAGGCAGGAGAATGGTGTAAACCCGGGAGGCAGAGCATGCAGTGAGCTGAGATCCGGCCACTGCACTCCAGCCTGGGTGACAGAGCAAGACTCCGTCTCAAAAAAAAAAAAAAAAAAGTGGATAGAGCTAAAGGCATAGTCAAGGTTAATGCTCCTTTTTCTTTATCTGACTCTTCCTAAATCAGTTAGCATTTAGGCTCTTTTTCATCAAATATATAAAAAAAAACTTAGCCCAGTTCATGACCTGTTTAGCAGCAACCCTGAGATGCTTTTCAGCCCTAGACTCTAAAAGGTCACAAGGCCGTCTTATTCACAATATACATTTTATTACCCAGTCTGCTCCTGACATTAAATAAAGCTCCAAAAATTAAACTCCAGCCCTCAAACCCCACAACAGGACTTAATGAACCTCGCTTTCAAGTTGTACAATAATAGAGTAGAGGCAACCAAGTAGCAACTTATTTCTGAGTTGCAATTCCTTGCCTCCACTGTGACACAAACCCCAGCCACATCTCCAGCACACAAGAACTTCCAAATGCCTGAACCGCAGCTGCCAGGGGTTCCTCCAGAACCTCCTCACCCAGGAGCTTGCTACTAGTGCCGGAAATCTGGACACTGGGCCAAGGAATGCCCGCAGCCTGGGATTCCTCCTAAGCCGTGTCCCATCTGTGCGGGACCCCACTGGAAATCGGACTGTCCAACTTGCCTGGCAGCCACTGCCAGAGCCCCTGGAGCTCTGGCCCAAGGCTCTCTGACTGACTCCTTTCCAGACCTTCTCGGCTTAGCGGCTGAAGACTGACGCTGCCCCATCTCCTCAGAAGCCTCCTGGACCATCACAGACGCTTTGGGTAACTCTTACAGTGGAGGGTAAGTCCGTCCCCTTAATCAATACAGAGGCTACCCACTCCACATTACCTTCTTTTCAAGGGCCTGTTTCCCTTGCCTCCATAAATGTTGTGGGTATTGATGGCCAGGCTTCTAAACCTCTTAAAATTCCCCAACTCTAATGCCAACTTGGGCAACATTCTTTTATGCATTCCTTTTTAGTTATCCCCACCTGCCCAGCTCCCTTATTAGGTCAAGACATTTTAACTAAATTATCTACTTCCCTGACTATTCCTAGGCTAGAGCCACACCTCATTGCTGCCTTTCCCTCCAGTTCAAAGCCTCCTTTGTGTCTTCCCCTCGTATCCCCCCACCTTAACCCACAAGTATAGGATACCTCTCCTTGGCGATTGATCCGTCACCCCTTACCATCTCATTAAACCCAATCACCCTTACCCCACTCAACACCAATATCCCATCCCGCAGCATGCTTTAAAAGGATTAAAGCCTGTTATCACCCACCTGCTACAGCATCGCCTTTTAAAGCCTGTAAACTCCCCTTACAATTCCCCCATTTTACCTGTCCTAAAACCAGACAAGGCTTACAGGTTAGTTCAAGATCTGCGCCTTATCAACCAAATTGTCTTGCCTGTCCACCCCGTGGTGCCAAACCCATATCCTCTCCTATCCTCAGTACCTCCCTCCACAACCCATTATTCTGTTCTGGATCTCAAACATATTTCTTTACGATTCCTTTACACCCTTCATCCCAGCCTCTCTTCTCTTTCACTTGGACTGACCCTGACACCCATCAGGCTCAGCAAATTACCTAGGCTGTACTGCTGCAAGGGCTCACAGACAGCCCCCATTACTTCAGTCAAGCCCAAATTTCTTCCTCATCTGTTACCTATCTCGGCATAATTCTCATAAATACACACTTACTCTCCCTACTGATCGTGTCCAGCTAATCTCCCAAACCCCAATCCCTTCTACAAAACAACAACTCCTTTCCTTCCTAGGCATGGTTAGTGCGGACAGAATTCTTGCACAAGAGGCAGGACCGCGTACTGTAGCCAGGACTGCATACTGTAGCCTTTCTGTCCAAACAACTTGACCTTACTGTTTTAGCCTAGCCCTCATGTCTGCGCGCAGTGGCTGCCACTGCCCTAAAAATCACAAACTATGCTCAACTCTCTACAGTTCTCATAACTTCCAAAATCTATTTCCTTCCCCCAACCATCCTCAGGACAATGCTTATGCTGATAAGTTAGATAAAAAAGCAGCTAGCGTTCCAAATCTTATCCCTCATGGCAGTTTTCCTTCTTCACATCAGCCACTCCCACCTACTCCCCCGCTGAAACCGCCACCTATCAATCTCTCCCCACACAAGGCAAGTTCTTTGACCAAGGAAAATATCTCCTTCCAGCCTCAGAGGCCCATTCTATTCTGTCATCATTTCATAACCTCTTCCATCTAGGTTACAAACTGCTAGCCTATCTCTTAGAACCTCTCATTTCCTTTCCATCATGGAAATCTGTCCTCAAGGAGATCATTTCTCAGTGTTCCATGTGCTATTCTACTATCCCTCAGGGATTATTCAGGCCCCCTCCCTTTCCTACACATCAGCTCGGGGATTTGCACCTGCCCAGGACTGACAAATTGACTTTACTCACATGCCCCGAGTCAGAAAACTAGAATACCTCTTGGTCTAGGTAGACACTCTCACTGGATAAATAGAGGCCTTTCCCACAGGGTCTGAGAAGGTCACTGCGGTCATTTCAGACATAATTCCCCGGTTTGGCCTTTCTACCTCTATACAGTCTGATAACGGACCAGCCTTTACTAGTCAAATCACCCAAGCAGTTTCTCAGGGCTCTTGGTATTCAGTGAAACCTTTATATCCTTTACCATCCTCAATCTTCAGGAAAGGTAGAAAGGACTAATGGTCTTTTAAAAACACACCAAGCTCAGTCACCGGCTTAAAAAGGACTAGACAATACTTTTACCACTTTCCCTTCTCAGAATTCAGGCCTGTCCTCGGAATGCTACAGGTTACAGCCCATTTGAGCCCCTGTGTGGACACTCCCTTTTATTAGGTCCCAGTCTCATTCCAGACACCAGACCAACTTAGCCTGCACCCCAAAACACTTTCATCCCTACTGTCTTCTGTCTGGTCATACTCTGTTCACCGTTCTCAACTACTCATAAATGCCCTGCTCGTGTTTACACTGTTTCTCCAAGCCATCACAGCTGATATCTCCTGGTGCTATCCCAAACCGCCACTCTAAATTCCCTCTTAAAGTAAATAAATAATCTTTGCTAGCAAGGCTATGCTGAACCTCCTTAAGCCCTCTCTAATTAGATGTCCTAGGTCCTCCCAATTCTTAGTCCTTCAATACCTGTTTTTACTCCTTCTCTTACTTTATGTCTTCCGTTTAGTTTTTCAATTCATACAAAACCACATCCAGGCCATCACCATTCATTCAAAACGACCAATGTTTCTTCTAACGACCCCACAATATCACCCCTTACCACAAAATCTTCCTTCAGCTTAATCTCTCCCACTCTAGGTTCCCACGCCACCCCAATCCCACTTGAAGCAGCCCTGAGAAACATCACCCATTTTCTCTCCATACTAATCCCCCAAAATTTTAGTCACCCCAACACTTGAACACTTTTGTTTTATTTTTCTTATTAATATAAGAAGGCAGGAATGTCAGGCCTCTGAGCCTAAGCCAAGCCATCACATCCCCAGTGACCTGCCCTGCACGTATACGCCCAGATGGCCTGAAGTAACTGAAGAATCACAAAAGAAGTGCAAATGCCCTGCCTCACCTTAACCAATGACATTCCACCACAAAAGAAGTGAAAATGGCCGGTCCTTGCCTTAAGCAATGATATTATCTTGTGAAATGATATTATCTTCCTTTTCCTGGCTCATCCTGGCTCAAAAACTCCCCCACTGAGCACCTTGTGACCCCCACTCCTGCCTGTCAGAGAACAACCCCCCTTTGACTATAATTTTCCTTTACCTACCCAAATCCTATAAAACGGCCCCACCCTTATCTCCCTTTGCTGACTCTCTTTTCGGACTCAGCCCACCTGCACTCAGGTGAAATAAACAGCCATGTTGCTCACACAAAGCCTGTTTGGTGGTCTCTTCACGTGGACGTGCATGACAGTCCCCAGGGATGGGTGCTGGGGAATGAAAGGGAGGTGAGAAGTATGATGGGATGAAAGTCCCATGCTCATGTCTCTCTGTGCCTGATACATTTTGTATACCTCATGTACCTCAGACTGCTCTAAGCTATTTTACTTTTCTCAACTCTATGTCCTGCATCCTGGGCACACTGGTGCAAGGGGTGGGCTTCCAAGACTTTGGGCAGCCCTGTGTCTGTGGCTTTGCTAGGTAAAACCCACATGGCTGTTTTTATAGGTTGAGGTTTAATACCTGTGGCTTTTCCAGGCTGAGGTTGCAAGCTGCTGTCCCACAACTCCACTAGGCAGTGACCAAATGGGGGCTCTGTGGGGACTCCAACCCCACATTTCCCTTGGCATTGACCTAATAGAGGGTTTCTGTAGGGGCTGTGTTCCTGCAGGAGGCTTCTTCCTGGGTACCCAGACTCTCTCATACATCTTCTTAAATCAAGATGGAACCAGCCAAGCCTCTACCACTCTTGCATTCTTCATGCCTGCAGACTTAACACCATGTGGAATCTGTCAAGGTTATAGCTTGTGCTCTTTCAAGTGGTGGCCCAAGCAGTTTCTGGGACCTTTTGAGCCATGGCTGGAGGTGGAGCAGCAGGGATGCAGAGAGCACCATCTTGAGATGGTGCAGGTAAGTGGCATCCTGGGCATGGCCCCTGAAACCATTCTGTCCTCCTATGCCTCTGGCCCTGTGATGGAAGAGGTGGCCTCGAAGATTTCTGAAATGTTTTGGGGGACTTTTTCCTATTGTTCTAACTGTTAGCACCTGGCTTTCTTTTATCCATGCTAATCTCTATAGCAAGTGATTGCTCAGCCAGATTCCTCACCTGAAAATGCTCTTTTTTTCTGTGCCACTGGCCAGGCTATGGATGTTCCCAGTTTTTATGCTCTGCTTCTCCTTTAATTGTAAATTCCAACTTAAATTCATTCCTTTGCTCTCAAGTTGATTTAAGTTGTTAAAATCCACTTGTCACTAATCAAATACTATGCTGCTTAGAAATTTCTTCTGCCACATACCCTAGGTCATCACTGTTCTATTTAGCCTTCCACAAAGTCCTAGGGCATGAACACAATGTGGCCAAGTTCCTTGTTAAGACATAACAAGGGTGACCTTTGCTCCAGTTCCCAATAAGTTCCTCACTTCCATCTGACACCTCCTCAGCCTAGATTTTGCTATCCATATTTCTATCAGCACTTTGGTCACAACCACTTGATTAGCCTCTAATATTTTAAGTTCTAGACTTTCCATCATCTTCCTGTCTTCTGCTAAGCCCTGCAAACTTTTCCAACCTCTGCCCCTTATCCAGTTCCAAAGCCACTTCCATATTTTCAGGTATCTTTATAGCAATACCCACTCTCAGAATCAATTTTCTTAGTCTGTTTGTGTTGCTATAAAGGAATACCTGAGGCTGGGTAGTTTATAAAGAAAAGAGGTTTATTTGGCTCATGGTTCTGCAGGCTGTGCAAGAAGCATGGCATCAGCATCTGCTTCTGGTGAGACCTCAGGAAGCTTCTACTTGTGGTGGAAGGTGAAGGGGACCTGGTGTCACACTGTGAGAGAGGACGAAAGAGAGGGGAGGAGCTGCCAGGTTCTTTTCAACAACCAGTTCTTGCAGGAACTAAAACTGAGAACTCACTCACTCCCATGAGAATGGCACCAAACCATTCATGAGGGATCTGTCCCCAGGATCCAAACACCTCCCACTAGACCCACCCTCAACACTGGGGATCATATTTCAACACGAGACTTGGAGGAGCCAAACAATCCCTATCCAAATCATAGCCGATGCTGTACAAACCCAAGTTGTATCCACCCTTTTGAGTTTGCCCATTCAAGCGTAATACACATGTTAATAAACTTTTGTTTGCTTTTCTCTTGTTAATCTTTCTTTTGTCAGTTTAACTTACCGGGCCCAGACAATGAACCTAAGATGGGTAGAAGGAAAACAGTTTTTCCTCCTCTAGAAGTTCTTGGAAAGCTCTGTTTTTAGGCTGATAAAAGGTTTAGGACAAACAAACAATACCATTCTCATATGCCTTCAATTCAAAATAACGTGTATGTCATAGTGGTGTGTTCTGGGCCCCTTTACTATGAAACAGCTGTGGCCAGGCCTTCTCTCCTTTGACTGTCAAATAGAGCAAATGTGTGTGTTTACCCTGGGGCACCATCTGTCTGCTGGGCACCCTTTGCTCAAACCTCAACTCTAGGCCCCTCATTCATCTTCAGTGGGGAAGGCGGACGCCACAGGGGAGGACAGAGAGGACATTTGAGCATTATGCACCTGGGACACAAGTCATGCATACCTTCCAGCCCACTTATACCCCATCCTAAGCATGTTAACACACTCCCTATGTCTTTCCCTGCCTTCCTGCTGTGTGTTTTCAATTGATGTAACACTCCATGTGACTCAGGCAGCCTAATTTGCCCCATGAGCCTTTCTATTTTGTGAACTCTGTCTCGGCCTGTCTGGTGCTGTACTTAGAGGCTTCCATAGCAAAAAGATAATTCTCTACATGACAGAACTTGGACAAAGATATTCATCAGTGTGGTTGGCTGGGGGGGACTCTGAAGTGACCTAGTTGTTCACCACTAAAATGAACAAATAAAATGCAGTGGATGAATAGCAGGGTAATCACAGCAGTGAGAGGCAATGAACTAGATTATGAGCTTGCAAACTTTTTTTATCATGAGTCACAACATAGAAATACCTTTTACATTGTAACATGGGATCTATCTATCTATCTGTATCTATCATCTATCTATCCATCCATCCATCCATCCATCCGTCTTTGAAAAAAATTCGTAAAAATACATTTAATTATGTCTGAGGCACTCTGACATTTTCTATTCATTTTTGATAAATGCTAGTTATACTCCTACCAAATTCGTTTCACTAGTCACTAGTGGGGCCTATGCTTTCATTTGCAAAGCATTGACTTCAATGTACATCAACAGAGATGGTCTTACATCATGCTGTTGGGTAAGAAGAGTAGGAAACAGAACAAGATTTATAGCACAATGCAACTCAGGAAACAAAATCCACACACACTCACACAAGGATACACACTTGGTTACAGATATATATCGAACACATTAGAGGGTGTGCCTCTACAGGGAATGAAAATAGAGTCTGAGGAAGAACATGTAAAACCAATCCTAGAAGGACCTTGAATGTGAGGATTCTGTCAATATGCCATGATCGGAGAAGAATGGTTAATGGGCTCTGAACCAGCTAAACAAAAAGATGGGATGGAGGTGGGTCTCCTGCTGGAAAAGAAGTTTGAGAATCACATAAATATTCACAAAGTACTTGGGAGCTGGAGAATGTTGTGTTTAGAATTCTTTAAATATATCATTGAAATCAGTTCATAAGGATACAATATCTTCTGGTGCAAAGTTGGAAGAGAGAAGGGTCCCCTGGCCATCAGTGTAGGTGAGACCAGCTGAAAGGAAGTGTTGGCTTAGAAGTTTGCAGTCACAGAACAAGGCTGGCCAGTGTACCCGCCTCATGCTTCGGGGGAGAGGGCCTGGGACCAGGGCCACCTGCCCCCAAGGAAGAGCTCTCTGTTGGGTGGACAGCCCTGCCTCAGTACTAGCCCCTTCTTGTCCATAGTCCCTGTGGCCCAGGAGGCCATGCTTAATGCCACATGACCCTGCACCCAGTCCTTGGTCACAGCTTTAGGGGACAGCGATGGGCCCCTAGCTCTGGAGGAACTGGCTCTCAGACTGCTGGGTTATCATTAAACTGAGCAGCCTAGCTCTACTGGGCTACAGAGATTCTCCCTGAGGAATCTGAGCCCGGAAGTAGAGAGATCATTTGCCATGAGGGGTGAGGGCTGCTGTAGAGCCGCCATGAGCTGGAGTCCGGGCAGGAGGCTGCAGTGGGTGGCGAGGTGGGGAAGGCAGATGGTGGTGGGATAGCGAGATGCAGATGTTGCAAGTATGGCTGGGTTATCTCACCAGCACAGCAACAGGGCGGGTCTTACAAGTTCAACTCTTAAAAGGGCCAGCAGGTGACATGGAGGACAGACAGAGCCAGGGGTAAGACTGGTGGGGCCCACAGAGCATAGCCTGTCCCTAGGGCAGCCCTGCAGGGCTGTTGCCATTGTTCCCATCTGGCCAAGTGATCCTCAGGGTTCCAGACTGTCTCATTTTCAAGAGAAGTCAGGGTTGGGGCTCAGAAAATGATACCCCAAAATGTGGTGCTTTGACTTGCTGAACTGAAGAAAAAGCCTCTGACCGTCTCTCTGATCTTCCCCGGCTCCATCCTTACTCTCCCAAAGAAAAGAACGAAGTTGTTCTCTGAAGTTTCCTAATCTGCCTAAAGTCTGGACCCACTGAAGAAGAAAACAATGACTCCTGGTCCTTTCCCTAAGTTTTCATTAACTGAACATGGCAGGAAGCCCGAAGTCTGTCAACGTACCTGGGCAGGCTTTTGTCCCAAACTATTGTCTGCTCTGCAGGCTCAAGAGACTCTGTCCCAGGCCATTGTATGTTCTTCAAGACCACTGAATTCCCCTAAAGATCACTTAGCACCCCTCTGAAATCATTCACACTTCTCCATCTCCCTCTCCCCTAGAAACAAGAGTACAGAACCATCTGTACCCCATTGTGCGGTGGGGCAACCATGCTGTGATTCACTCCCTTGCGTGCTAATACATTTCAGTGCCACAACTCCTTTCTCAAGTTGACTTTTCAGCAAACCCTCAGAGGGTAAGGGAAGTTTTTCCTTGACTGACCCCTACACCAAAAATCCAGAATTTAGCCTAAAATCCTCAACTTTTTCTTTTTCTCCTTTTTTTTTTTTTTTTTTTTGGAGATGGAGTCTCACTCTGTTGCTGAGGCTGGAGTGCAGTGGCGTGATCTTGGCTCACTGCAAGCTCCGCCTCCCAGGTTCACGCTATTCTCCTGCCTCAGCCTCCCGAGTAGCTGGGACTACAGGTACCCGCCACCACACCTGGCTAATTTTTTTGTATTTTTGGTAGAGAGGGGGAGTTTTTTTTTTTTTTTAACTAAAAACACTTTGAGGCTGGGCATGGTGGCTCATGCCTTGGTAGGCTGAGGTGGGAGAATTGCTTGAGCCCAGGGGGTTGAGGCTGCAGTGAGCCATGATGATGCCACTGCACTACAGCCTGGCCAACAGGGTGAGACCCTGTTTCAGAAAAAAAAAAAAAAAAAGCCACACCCAACACTTTGTGGAAAAAACAATACAGGACTACAGGCTGAGGATGATGAGCAAGTGCTGGCTGAAGGTCCGAAGTCCATCCCCTTACCCTATTCTCATGGGGAGGCCACCCTGCCCCGAGTAAATTCCCCAAGAGATCCCAGTTTCCCGTATTGCTCCTCCCAGACCCTTTGACCCAGACTACTTTCCTTGTAAACATCTAATCTAACAACCTAAGTGGTGGGGTATTTCCTGGGTTTCCCCAGAGCTTAGACAAAGCCCTGTGTAAACCATTTAACTTCCATAGTCATCAGCCCAGTTATGCCCAGTACTCATGCCCACGCTGTTTCTTCTTCGTCCCTCATTGGTCATTCCGTGCTCACCAACCAACTCTTGGTGCCTAACTTTGCTTCTTGGGCATTTTGATCCCAGCAGGGGTACCCCGATGAGGAAAGAACACAGATCCACTCTGGGGAAGAGATGATCTGGCAGTCTGTGCTGTACAATAACTCTGGGTGCATTTGTTTACTGTCTCCAAGAGACTGAGTGTCCCAGAGTATGCTGATGAGTATAATGTCCAAGTCTGCGAAGAAAAAGTTGATGGAAGCCTCTCCCGTCGGGGTTCGGCGTGTGCCTGGAAATCTGTGGGGTCCTGATGCCTCCAACTGTCTTGAGGGAGGACTTGACTTTGGAAAGGCAGGCCCTACAGAAAGGCCACCCTCAAAGGTCCCATCTACATCATTCTCCCTCTCCCCACCTCTCTGGTACCACCTCTAAATACAGAAGCACCTTCAAAAAACTCACGCGGGGGAAGTTTCCCGTATATAGACACGTTTAGGAGAAAGTTTCCCATATACAGACACATTTAGGAAAGATACTAGTTCCTCGTTTCATTCATCGCTTCAAGCATAGCCAGCCCACCCCTGCATTCCCCCTTAGATGCTGGGTGTCCCCGATGAAGCTGCTGACTGACAGGCCCTTTCTTCAGTTGCAAGGTGAACATCATACCTGTGATCCTTCCTCACCCAGGAGAAAGGCAAGAAGGAAAGACTCAGGGCAGGGTGGGGAAACTCTTTGGCCCCCAGCCAGCTCACATTAAAATGTGGTAAACAAGCTCTGTGTTGCAATCAGGCGCCCGAAAGGAGGTCAAGGAGGTTGAATGCCGGGCTGGGGCTCAAGGCAGAGGAGGCAAAGGGCGTGGGGAGGCCTGGCTGGAGGGAAAGGAACCCAGCCTGGAAAGGTCTGGAATCAGGGAAACCATGGGGTGGGGGCTGGGAGAAGAGGAAGACCTGGTGGGTAAAGGCGGGGCAGCAGGAGGAGAGGAAAGGGAAGAGGCCATGGGCCACAGACAAGGCAAGGCCTGGGGAGGTCAGAAGTACAAGGCACAGGCAGCAGGGAGGGTGGGTCATCCTGGCACCACACAGCTGTAAAGCTTGCCCAGTGAGCTTCAAGAGACTGCTCCTTGCCGACTCCCTGCTATTACCTCTGGGTGTTTGAAGTGTGTCTGCCCCAACTCGTCCCTCCCACCTTCCATCTCCTCAAAAGAGAAACCTCCAGCACTGGGAACTACCTCCAAGACTAAATCTCCGCACAGAGGAGTCACCTCTCAGATCTAAGTTTCCCTGGGAGCAGGGACCACCCAAACTTAGAGCCCCTGGAAACTGGATGGTCAAGATCATGAGTTATTCGGACTTATGCATATGCGGGCCAGGACAGTGCACCTGACACCTTATGCACATTGCCTCATGGGATCCTCACGACACCAGGAGGGAGATGCTTTCCAATTGACAGAAAACTGAGAAGCACAGAGTGGAAGTATTTGCTCAGAATGCGTTCGAAGCCTGGTTCCTCTGTAAGCAAGCCTTATTGACCAACCCCTATTTAGGGACTGGGCATGGAGTGGTGAAAGAGGGAAAAAGTCCCAGCTCTCATGGAGCTCATGATATTTTAGAGAAGGAAAGAGACAATCCAGGAAATAGACAAATAGCCACGTTCAGCTAGTGATCAAGAATTTACAAAGGTAAAAGGGTGGCAAGTGGCGGGGGCGGGTGTTATTCTGGCTGGGAAAGTCAAGAGATGCCCCTGAAAAGGCCCTAAGGCCCTGCAGACACCCAGGGGAAGGTCTTGGCAGGAAAGTGGGGGGATGGGGGGCCAGGAACCAAAGCTTCATGAGCCTTGGAAAAGAGGGATGGGAAGATGCTTGAAGGGACAGAGGAAGTGAGAGTGAAGGCTGTTCCACAGGCATCCAGGCTAGAGAGGAGGGAATCTGGGGTGGGCTGAAGTCAAGCAGGCGCTGGAGGGGCAGAGAGGAGAGGATGGAGTATATGGAGGGTGTGAGGGCAAAGAAAACAGGAGGATGTGGAGCCTGAACTAGGGAGGCCCAGGAAAGAGGAGAAATGGAGAGGTAGGTTTTGACTCTAGCACTCAAGCACTGTTCCATTGACAGGGACTTTGTCTTTTTCTTCTTTGTCCCTCATTGGTCAGGACAGTGGTGACTACACAGTAGGTATTCAATCACTTCATTCATTTAGTCAATGAATATTTATTGAGAACCTACTACATACCTGGCTCTGTCATAGGCACCGGGGATACAATGGTGAACAGGACAATGTCCTTGGCCTCTTGGAGCTTACATTAAAAGGGGGAGACAGGACAAGTAAATATGTGTATGTGGGCAGAAGGGAAAAGAGAATGGAGGGGCTGTTTTAGATGTGGGGGTCGTGATAAGGTGACATCTGATCCCAGACTTTAAAGAAGTGAGCTGGTGAGTCTTAAATGGGAGAATCTCGGGGAAGAACATTTCAGGCAGAAGCAGCAGCAAGTACAAAGGCCCTGAGATGACGACTGTTTGTTGACCGAACAACAGATCTAGTGCTTGTTGACTGAATGATCAGGAATTGTGTCCCTACCAATACACCTGAAACTCTCTAAGGAACATGCCTGGGTCTTCCTCATCAGAAAAGAGTGGTCAGAGGGGTGGGAGGGAGCCACTTCCTGCCTTTCTTTACGCAATTCCTCTTTCCCCAGCCCTGGCCAGGCCTAGAAGCAGGGGTCAGGGAGGATCAGGTGCTAAGTCTGTCACAATCTGGAGAAAGGGCAGAGAAAGTCAAAGAATAGGCAGGCTCTGTGCTGTCCCACAGCCCAGCACTCATGCCCACCCTGTTGCTACTTTTAACACCTGGGGGTCCACCCGGTCATCCAACCCCCACCTCTGCCCCTGCCATGACCCCCCTCACACTAAAACTCCTTACTTCTCTGGTCATTCTCCTGGCGCGTTATTTGTCTCTGTAGGGTTTAAGGGAAAGCTTCTTCACCCTCTGAAGTTTCAATGAAAAATAAACTCACAAAAGGCACATTAAATGGAGAAAAAGGTATATCCATGAACTCAATGTGTACACCCGGGGAGAATGAGAGAGTGATGCCCACCCCTCAGCAGTGCTCAGAAGCTTCTATACTATCCTGGCAGAACAGGTGATGGGAGAGGGGAGAAGAGGAATTCTGTAGAGGACTGAATGGATCAGGGAATAGAGATTAACTTGCCCGGTGTGGTCACATTCTTGGTCCTACAGGGAGGAGGAGAAAAACAATCATTCCTTTTGGTGGCTCTGGATGTTAGGCAGATAAAGGAACTTCAATTTCATCCTGTGTTTTGGGAGAGATGGTGAAGGGAGGGAAGGTCAGAGAGACCTTTAGACTTCTTCAGTTGGGTAAGTCAAAGCGCCATGCTTTGGGACTTCTGACCCCAATACTTCTCTGGCTATCTCACCAGGATTTGAGAGGGCTGTGGATGCTGCCACTCCCCACACCACTCCCCACACCACCCCAACCCCCTAAGACACAGAGGTACCTAGGAGACTCCAGGTCTTAAAGTCTTAGCTCAGATTCCACCCAGATTCTGGCCATATTCCCAGTCCTCATGTGAGCATAAGATGATCAGAACTGGATAGTCACTTCCTCTTTATTATTCTTAAGTCATTTCTGCTTCTCCAACTATCTTGCTGACAAAGACATGTTGCTCTAAATTCTACTGATTCAAGACTTTTCTATTCTTACCAACAAAGCATAACAGGCTGTGAGAAACATGCCTGACCACACACAAAATTGGAAAAGGCATGCAGTGGGTGCAGATGACCCGACCTAACTGTTCCTTCTGATTTTAATTCCAGGCACTTCCCTCTTGGCCAGGTGCGATGCTATGATCCAGAAGGTGTCTCCCACAGGGCATTCTTAGGGCTCAGTGAAAGAACCCCCACCCCCAACAGGACAGGTCTTCCTTTCCCATGTGGGCTCTTTATCCAGAACCCAGAGCTGCGGAGGGTCTGGCTTCTGGGACCCTTGACTGGGGAGAAAGCAGGTGGGGGCCACCGAGGGAAGGCCGGAGAGCAGAGAGGCACCAGGTTGCCTGAGCCTGGCCAGCTGCCCTTTGCCTTAGCTCAGTGGTTATCAAAGCCTGGCCCCCAGGCCAGCAGCACCAACATCACTCGAGGCCTACTCAGCCAGAAACTCTGCAGTGGAGCCTCCCAATCTGTTTTAACAAACCCTCCAAGTGACTCTGGTGCAGAATGGTGGCAAGAACTCAAACCTGGACTAGGCCTGCCGGGTAAGTGGAGTCCTGGCTCTCCGGCAGACTCAAGTGTGGGTGGCCTGGACCAAGCCCGCCTGTGCCTGGGCCATTTCTCCGTTTGTCAAGCCCTAGGACTGGGGTAAAGGATTTGACAAGGTCTCTTGGGCAGGGATGGAATCAGATGAATATCTAAGTGGAAGATATATAGACAATTGTAACTACTCCTCTTTCTCACATGGCTCTAAAGGGGAAAACAGATGAGTGCAGTTGCTTTGTCTTTGGGTAAAGTCACTAGGAGCTGCCTGCCTGAGTGAACCAGACAATTTAATTTATGCCATTTAGTGAAGGGTCTTGCTTTACCACCACATTTGAGGAGGGGCGGCATGGAAGCCTCTCTGTTGGAATTTGTGACCCTTGGATGCTTCTCCCACCTCCACCCTTTTTGGGCGGGAAAAGCTTTTAGGTGCTGCCTCTTTAAGAACTCAGATCTGGCCGGAGGCCGTGGCTCACCCCTGTAATCACAGCACTTTGGGAGGCCCAGGTGGGCGGATCACCCGAGGTCAGGAGTTCCAGACCAGCCTGACCAACATGGTGAAACCAGTCTCTACTAAAAATACAAAAATTAGGAGGGTGTGATGGGGCGCGCTTGTAATCCCAGCTACTCGGGAGGCTGAGGCAGGAGAATCGCTTGAAAGAGTTTGGGGTTTGAACCCGGAGGGGAAGGTTGCAGTGAGCTGAGATCGCGTCATTGCACTCCAGCCTGGGCGACAAGAGCAAGACAATGTTATAAAAAAAGAAAACAACAACAAAAAAAACCTCAGTTCCTATCGAAGTGAAGAAAAAATAACCACATTCGTTTGGCGTTTTTGCACTTTTAATAGTCCCTGAAGAGTTCAGGAGGAAAGCAGGGTTTTACATCCCCTTTGAGGGACGCAAGTAGGATTGCCCAAAAGGTTCCACTCCGTTTACACTTAGCGAGGGCCCAGCAAGAGCCCCACCTTTCACATTCATTATTTCCCTTACTAACCGAGGCTCCGAGACGCTAAACAAGTAGCCCAAGGTCACACCGCAGGGTGAGGGCAGTAGAGCCCCGGCGCGTGCCTCCTCCCTTCGGACCCTGCCGCGTTCCCAGAGGCTCGACTCAGCAAGCTGGAACAGGAACCGAACCCTCGGGCCCTCTGTCGCCTTCCCGGCCCTCGAGGAATCTGCGCCCCAGGAGAAGCGGTCCTCGGAGGTTCGGGAGCGTCGGAGTGACTTCCCGATCCTTTACCCTGGGACCCGAGGGATCCCTCTCCCCGAGTGCCGGGTCCTCCCCGCGGCTCCCCAGGGCCTCCTCCGGCCGCCCTCGCTGACTCAGCGTAATCTGAGCTGCGGAGGGCGGCGGGGCTGGCGGAGCCCGCCCGGGGTTAATTGCCGAGCTTTGAACGCCCCCTCCCGCCCCGCCCGCCTCCAGCAGCCGCCCCGCCCCCGCGGAGAGGTCCGGGGCGGGCGCCAGCGGCCACAGCAGAGCAGCTGGAGGGAGCGAGGCTGCGGCGCGGCCGCCGGGCGCAGCATGACTGCTATCGGCGTGCAGGTAGCCCGCGCCCGGCGAGGCGCTGACCCGGGGTGCTGCCCCGCCGTGGGAGGTGGGGGTGGGGGACGGGGGGAGGGGCGTACCCACCGCGAACTCCAGCGTCGGCCCGGGGGTGTGAGCGCCCCCCGTGCCCGCCCCCTGTTGCAAACCTGGGTCCGGAGGAGGCTGGGCGGGGAGCAACCTCGAGGAGCCTGCCTCGCATAGCTGCTCCCGGGGCGCGGACTCTGGCTGCCTCTGTTCGCGGCCTTGCAAGCACCCGAGGCTCCCAAACTTCATTGAGAAATATTTCTTCTCTTTGGGGTCACCAGTGACTTACTGGTCGGTTTACTATAAGGGTTCCCCTTTGTGAGAAATGAGGCGCATCTGGGGTGGAGGAACAGAATCGACTTGCAAAGTGAGGCTTATGTAACAGGATGCGTCTCTCGGGAAGCTAGACTTTTCTGGGGGTGGAGGTTAGGAAGACTGTCTCCCTCCCCAAAGCTGCGTTTGGGGTGCTGGGCTGGTGGTGGACTCGCTGAGGCGCGAGTCCTGTGGGAAAGGCTCTGGGGAGGGAAGAAGCCCGTGTCTCTGAAGGCTTGGCTTCTCCTTAGCGGAGTGCAAGATGTTTATGTTGGCTAAGAACCTACACATTCCTACCCGCTCCCTCGGGTCTGCTGCTCCCCGAAGGGAAGTCAGTGGGTGGCGGTACCGCTCCCCAGCGGGCGAGCTTCTTTTCCGCGCAGCTCGCCCGCTGCAGAGTCTAGCCGCTGGACTGTCCCCGGGATTACAGGGGCCCGTTGACTTCGTGTTGAAACGCTCAGCCACAACACTGACCTAGTAGATACTGTTCGGCCCATTTTATGGATGAGGTAACCGAGACTCGGAAGTAACGTGCCCTCAGTGGCTGGACGAGGAACAGAATCAAGATTCAAACCCAGGCTTTCTGACTCCAAATCCCACTGGCTCCTCCTGCCTTTACCTAACGGGAGAAACCCTATCCACAGGCCACCCCCAAAACCTCTTCTATAGCCAGGACCTAGGCACCTGGGCGAAGCTGGGCATGGGGCGCAGGGAGTTCCTCCCCTTTGTTCTGGAGCATGTCTGGAATCCCGGCCAGGCAGCGTGCTGGGACAGACCAGGTGTGGTCCCTCCCCTCCAGGAGCTTACAGCCCATGTGGGGAGAGAGACTTGGAAACAGGGCATGGAGGGAGCGAATGCTCAATTAAGAGGTGCAAAAGTTGCCAGCTGGGGAAGAGGAGGAAGCCTGGTAGCAAGGTGAGAGCTCAGCTGGGGAGGCCACAGGCTCCAGGGGAAGGGTGGGTGCTGCGGCCACTTCTGGGGTAATAACTCTTCATCCCTACAACCATGACTTGCCGGGGGCAAACACAGGTAGGAGGCAAGTTCTGGGTCATGCAGGCAGGGGTGGGCCCAGCTGGGGCTGAGAGGAGCAGAGGCAGGGCCGCTCATCAGAGGCTGTGAACTTCCAGGATGTTGATGATGGTCATGGCCTCACCTGGGCGGCAGGGGGAAAGTGGGTGATGAGAGGGAGCAAATACTGGAGACATGTTGGGGATGTGGCGAATGAGTTGGGAGGAGCTTAGGTTGTCTACCTGGGGGTGCTTTGGTTAAGGGGAACGCATGAGGCCCTGAGTTAGAGGAGGAAGACCATGACATTGGACTCAGTACCCCAGTAGTGTCAAGTGACCCTATTCTATAGGTCACAAGAAATCATTCAGGGTTACAGATGAAAAAGGAAAATGCTTACATTTTTAGCGGAGAAGTTAAGGCTCAGAGAGATTTAAGTGATTGCCTAAAGGTACCCTGCAGGGGTCCTCTAGGTCAGGGGCAGGACTTGACCCCCGCCCCCGCCCCCGCCGTAACTTCTTTTCCACTGCATACCTGTCCAGCTGCCCTCCAAGAGCCGTTTCAGGCCCTGCATCACTGAAAGCTGGCGGAGGTGCCGGGTGGTTAGGAATGAAGACTTCAATATGTGTTGTTGTTACTAATATTAATAGCTACCATGAGTTGGGAGCAGTCCGTGTACCGTGCATCTTTATATACAGGATCTCATTGGGTTCTTGGGAGTTTCAGTGGTGGCTGGAGAGTTTCAATGAAGCTCTGCTTTGGGGCAGGAGTGGGAGGAAACGAGATGAGGTCAGCTGTCTTCAGTTTCTGATTCGGACGTGACATCTAAGGGCCTGGAGATTAAAGTCCAGTCTGCCTAGGACAGGTGGGGCTGGGGAAGGGACAGGACGTGCCTGTTTTCCAGCCAGCATGCTGTCTAGGGTTAAAAGGTTTCTGGGTCCTTTGACTTATTCTCTGCATGTGGTGCTCCTCCTTTTTAGGACCAATTATCATTCTCTAGGGACCTTGTAACCTTGCCAGGTGCCTTCATGGCTACGACTTTCCTGCAAGTGTCATTAACTTCATTTTCTTTTTTTTTTTTTTTTGAGACGGAGTCTTGCTCTGTTGCCCAGGCTGGAGTGCAGTGGCACAATCTCGGCTCACTGCAAGCTCCGCCTCCGGGTTCACGCCATTCTCCTGCCTCAGCCTCCCGAGTAGCTGGGACTACAGGCGCCCGTCACCGCGCCCGGCTAATTTTTTGTATTTTTATAGAGACGGGGTTTCACCGCGTTAGCCAGGATGGTCTCGATCTCCTGACCTTGTGATCCGCCCGCCTCGGCCTCCCAGAGTGCTGGGATTACAGGCTTGAGCCACCGCGCCCGGCCTATTAACTTCATTTTCTAGATGAGAAAACCAAGGGCTCAGTAAGTGAAGAAACTGCCCAAGGACAAACACCTCTAATGGTTTGTGGAGTAGACATAGGTTTTCAAAATTTCTTTGGTTTTTTTCTTACCGGTAGATTTGTTTTGTGTGTGTAATAAAATGCAATACAGACTCCTGGACCCCCAGTGTCCCAAACAGGTACAAGGCTCAGTTGAAGTGAGGAAGGGGGTGCAGCGCCAGCCTGCTCAGCTTCCCTGCCCACCTGGCTTCAGCACTGGAAGCCCCACCAGGAGCAAGGGGACACAGTTTGAGAAGCACAGCCCATACGCATAGCTCTGTGGTTTTGACTGCACCCAGGCTGCCTTCATCTCAGCACCTGGTCCTAGCTCTGGCATGGCCCTTGAGGCATCCCTCTGCATGCACCTTCTCACCAAGCCGGGCATGGGGCGCAGGGAATTCCTCCCCTTTGTTCTGGGGCATGTCTGGAATCCCGGCCGGGCAGCGTGCTGGGACAGACCAAGTGCAGTCCCTTCCCTCCAGGAGCTTACAGCCCATGTGGGGAGGGCTGTAAGGGCTCAGTACTGAGCCCCTAGCACAAAGGCCCTGTCCTTAGAAGGCCCTAGTCAGTATTTATTCACTGAATGGATTCCACCTCCTGTATATCATACAATTGTCTGGGCAACCATAACAAACTTCATTGCAATTTAAGTGAGTGATCTTGGGCAAGTCACCTGCCCTCCACATGGTTTCCTTCTCCGTACACCCACCATGGAGCCTCCTACTTTATCAACCTCATAAGTTTGAGAATAAAATAGGATCCTACTTAAGGCAGAGGTGCTGAAAGAAAACTGCATCCTTATTCTTGTACCCCTGAGGTTGAAATTAGTGGTAGCTCCTGTGTCTGGGGCATGTGAGCAGATACCCTTGCTGGGCTCTTTGATCAGGAGTCTCCCAGAAGCAGGGCTTTATTTTATGTCTCACACAGAGAGGAGTGGCCCAGACCTGCCTCAGGAAGCCTCCATTCGCCCACGGCCTAGGACACACCCTGTGTTCCTCATTGCTCCATTCTCCTAGGTCCTAGCAGTGACCGTCATGCGTGCCTATTTTGTCTATCTCCCAAATTGAGGTGTAACCTGGCATCTTCTAAACACACTTCAAAGCAGGTCATTTAATGTGTGACTGTGCAGGAGACTCGGTTTAAAGGGAGCTTCAGACGGAAGTGACAGTGGTTGCAAACGACCTTTGACTTATCTCACAGCTCTCCCTTGAGCACCCACTGAATGCCCAGGTATTGGGGACACAGCAGTGCATAAACACAGAATGTGGTGGTGTGGTGGTCAGGGGCTGCCTTCCCAGAGCACACAGTGTTGGAATGAGACAGAAATAATATGTAACTACAAACTGTCCTCAGAATGGTGAAGAATTTGAACAGGTGCCTGACACAGAATACCAGGAGGGGCCTGACTCTGGGTTGAGGGAGCAGGAAAGCGCTCCCTGTGGAGTAGACTTTAAGCTGAGACATGAAGAATGGAGAAGAGGTGTTGTCCTGGCGGGGTGGCAGGAGCTGCAGAAGAGCCTCTACAGGCTGAAGAGCCAGTCATCTGAGGAAAGAAAGTTCTAGACATGGGGAGAGGGGAGTGTGCTGGGAGTTGAGGTTGGGTAGGGAGGCGGAGCGGATTGTGAGGGGCTTGTGGGCAGTGTAAAGAGTTCCTGAAGTCGGCTGGGCGCGGTGGCTCAAGCCTGTAATCCCAGCACTTTGGGAGGCCGAGACGGGTGGATCACGAGGTCAGGAGATCGAGACCATCCTGGCTAACACGGTGAAACCCCGTCTCTACTAAAAACTACAAAAAACTAGCCGGGCGACGTGGCGGGCGCCTGTAGTCCCAGCTACTTGGGAGGCTGAGGCAGGAGAATGGCGTAAACCCGGCAGGCGGAGCTTGCAGTGAGCTGAGATCCGGCCATTGCACTCCAGCCTGGGCGGCAGAGCGAGACTCCGTCTCAAAAAAAAAAAAAAAAAAAAAAAAAAGAGTTCCTGAAGTCTTTCATTTGCTTTCTGGGTCAGGGCTTGGTTGCAGTGCCCGGGTGGTATCCTTGAACTGTGAGATGAGACACCTTACTGGACACCTAGCCTGGAGACCGGGGTGGGGGCACCTCCTTCCAAGGCTGAACCAGAAGTGGAGGAGAGCTGCAATGGCCTTCCCATGCCCAGAAGCTGCAGGAGCAGACAATGGGGTTGGCAAGCTCTGGATAGGGTACGGGCCGCACAAGCCTGAGGGCAAGATGCAAACATCACTCTCAGTACCAAGAAAAACAAGGCAATAACCTAGAGTCCTGGGCTGAACGTGGACAGCTCAGAATGATCAGGTGGGTGGAGGTTAGGACAAAATCGTGTGTCCTGGGCAGATGGAGGGAAACAGAGCCGTGTATTGATGTGCTAATGTCTCAGTGCTTGGTACAACCCTGGCAGCTCTGCCAGGCCGTATTCTTGTTTTTCGTACAAAGAAACCGAGGCAGGCTGCATGCTCAAGGTCATGGGAGGCAGGCACGACAGGTTTTCTGAACTCAGAACTGACTCAAATTTGTCAGTCGGTTTGGACTTCTCACCCACTGTGAAGATCACGAAAGAAAGCAAGCTCAGGGAACTCTTAGTGCCCGGTGAATACTGGATGGCAAATGCGCACAGGTCTAGAAGGGTGGAAGGGTTCCCCAAAAACGGTGTATCTGGTCTGTTCCGGGCTTCACAGGAGACCGGAGCAGAGACTAGGACTGTGTGGAGTGGGAAGGAGGCCTCAGGGGTGTTCCCTGCAGAGGTTCCTGGGGACATGGCAGGGCTGTGACTGACAGGGTGCTTCCTATGGTGTTTTCCAGGCCCAGAGGCCTTTGGGCCAAAGGCAGCCCCGCCGGTCCTTCTTTGAATCCTTCATCCGGACCCTCATCATCACGTGTGTGGCCCTGACGGTGGTCCTGTCCTCGGTCTCCATTTGTGACGGGCACTGGCTCCTGGCTGAGGACCGCGTCTTTGGGCTCTGGCACTTCTGCATCACCACCAACCTGAGTGCACCAATCTGCTTCAGAGACCTGGGCCAGGCCCACGTGCCCGGGTTGGCCGTGGGCATGGGCCTGGTGCGCAGCGTGGGCGCCTTGGCCGTGGTGGCCGCCATTTTTGGCCTGGAGCTCCTCATGGTGTCCCAGGTGTGCGAGGACAAACACTCACGGCGCAAGTGGGTCCTGGGTTCCATCCTCCTCCTGGTCTCTTTTGTCCTCTCCTCCGGGGGGCTCCTGGGTTTTGTGATCCTCCTCAGGAACCAAGTCACACTCATCGGCTTCACCCTGATGTTTTGGTGCGAATTCACTGCCTCCTTCCTCTTCTTCCTGAACGCCATCAGCGGCCTTCACATCAACAGCATCACCCATCCCTGGGAACGACCATGGAAATTTTAGCCCCCTCCAGGGACATCAGATTCTACAAGAAAGTGTGGTCAAGATGGGACTTTTCCAACATGTGGCCTCTGGTGGGGCTGAGGTGGGACAAGGACCTTGAAACGGCTGCCTCTTTGCCAGGGACTTGTGGGTGGCCAGCCAGAAATGGCCGGGGGACCTCTGCAGCTGATGTGCAGGACCAGAGGCCAGGAGGGTGCCTCAGGGCCACCAGCTGCACAGACCTAGCCAGATGTTGATTTTAGAAGAAGAAAAAAACATTTTAAAGCTCCTTCTTGAATTTTATTCCCTGGACTGGAACAGAGTTGGAAGCAGCGGCGTTAACTGGTGCCCGAGCTAGCTGCACAGCCAAGGATAGTTCACGCCTGTTTCACTGACTCGTGCTGGGATAGGGGCTGCAGAATCCGTGGGGCTCCCAGGGTCATTAAGAATGGATCGTTCTTCCAGCGAAGGGTCCAATCAGTTCCTAGGACTTTCTTCCACCAGCTCAAAGGGCCTTTGTATGCGTGTCCCTGGCTTTAGCTTTGGTCGTGCCAAAGAGGCAGAGTTCAAGATTCCCTCAGAACGCCCTGCACACTGTAGGTTTTCAAACCATTTGACTCGGTTTGCCTCCCTGCCCTTTGTTTGAACCTTTCAAACCCTGGATAACCCCAGCTTCTAGCAGCTGGCTGTCCCCTCTGGGAGCTCTGCCTTTCAGAACCGTACCTTAAGGTGGGTTTCTTTCTGAGAAGAGTTCTTGAGCAAGCCCTCCCAGGAGGACCCACCTGACTGCTAATACACAGCCCTCCTCAAGGCCCGTGTGTGCACGTGTCTGTCTTCTGTGAGGGCCAGACAGCCTTAGGGCACCATTTTTAATCCCAGAACACATTTCACAGAGCAGGTATCTAGATCTGCTGGACTCCGCAGGAGGTGAGGGGGAGCAGTGAGAGCCTGGGTAATGATTAACACCCATGCTGGGGATGCATGGAGGTGAAGGGGGCCAGGAACCAGTGGAGATTTCCATCCTTGCCAGCACATCTGTACTTCTGTTCATTAAAGTGCTCCCTTTCTAGTCCTTTTTCTGCCCAGAAGTAGGTGAGGTTATTGAAGTAGGTGAGGTTATTGCCCTCAGCCCATTTCTTTCTACACAGACTCCTTCCCCCTCCCTCACCTGGTAAATTCTGGCTCCCAGCAATTGTGTGGGTTTTTGGTCTCTGCCCCGCTCTTGTCACTGTTGCAGGTTCCTTTCCTGGTCTGGGCTGAGCACCTGTACCTACCTCTATTGTGATGTTTTAAAATTCTTATTCCAGGATGCATGGAGTCATGAAGCAGTCTGCTTTGTAGGATGTAAAGCCATGGACTTTAAGGTTGAACTATCAAGATGCCCAGAGTCCATGGAGATCATCCCAGAAAGGTTTCCATGAATTGCTCGGTTTTATGGAGTATGGAGCTCATCAACTACACAGGCGGCATCTTAGCCTGGGAAATGGGAACCTGGAGCAATCTACAAGTTTCAAAGGGGATGTGTAACCCCCTTGTCTTCACGCGGAGGGGATGCGTGGCGGTGGGGAGTCAGGGCCCAGAGAGGGATGCACTTGTCCAGGGTCACCCAAAGCCAGGAGTAGAGCTGACCCACCCACCAGCAGGATGCCTTTTCCTTGACACGGAAGGGAGTTTCTCTACTTCTCTCCAGAACGCTACCCCCTGAGCACTAGTAGGTTTGGTTTTGTAGAAGCATTCAAAAATTGAGTCCTTTTTCATCCTCTCATGGGGGCAGGGAGCGCAGATATTCACAGGAACCGAGAACGAGAGTGGAGGGTGAGACGGAAGTCCCTGGGGGCTTAGAGGGGCAGCAGGGAGAGCACAGACACCGCCTTGGAGCATGGGCATTTGAAGTCAAAGGCCCTGGACTGAACTTCCGCCACCTCTTTGCTTAGTAGCTTGGGCAAGTCATAGGACTTTAGTGGACCTGTCTTCTATGAAATGCGATCATGCCCCATTTCCTGCTGTGTCTGCCTCAGGCTGAGGACATCTGTGTGAAAGGGCAGGAAAAACAGGGGTGTGCCCCTCACACCCTGTTGGGGATAGGAAAAGGGACTGGGGGCCCTGGGGCTTCCCTGATCTCCATGGTGACTTTATCCTATTATTTTAGCTGTTGTCCTGAAGGTTTGGGTGCGAGCTACTAACCAGGTGAGTTACAGTAGGAGACAGACAGGATCTGCCGACGGCAAACATTTTGTGTTGGCTGGGCCTTCTAATCTTGTCCCTGAGTAACTGAGCTGGGGGACCAGCGAGGAGCCCTCCTCCTGCGGGAAGGGGTTGGAAGCAGGCCAGAGCATACACCCTCACCTTGTGTCAAGGCAAAAGGATGGACAAATACAGATCAAATCTCGTCCCAGGCACCCTTTATTTCCTTGTCCCTTTCTGGGACCCCTGAACTTCTCTTCCCAGAAGAGCAAACAAACCAAATCCCAGGCTCTTGTCCTGCCCCACAGTGCCCCACATCCCTTCGGAGAGTCCAAGGCCGGGGAAGGGGCTTCTACAGCTGAAGGAGGGTATATTATAGGGTGTCTGCTGGGAAGACGCGCTGTCCCGCAGCAGTGCCCAGCCGTCCCAGGACCTGTCTTGGTTTCTGTCCGTGGGTGGCCCTGCTCCAGCCTCTCAGATGATGCTGGTCCTGCAGGTGTCCTGGCTCTGCTCCAGGTGGCTGGCCTTGGTGCTGTTGCTGAAGGAGGAGCTGAGGGCCACGGGGTGCAGTGGGAGCTCACGGAGGTGCCACTGCTGCCACTTCTTCTGAACCTCCAGCTGCACCTGCCCGGGAGACCAGCCATCAGCCCAGGAGGAGAGGACAGTTCTGTGCCTGGAGCCCTGCTCACGCCCCCGGGGACTCCATGCAGGCCCTGCCGCTCCTGCCCAGCTGTCCTGTCCCCTAGCCTGCAGGCCACGCAGATTGACTGTTTCCAGCCCTAATGTCCAGTAGTTACTGAGGGTCACCTCTCTCCTGGGCACATGCACCTACAATCTCATTACATCGTGTCCTGAAGAAAGGACTTGTGCACCTTGGAACAAGTGGATACTTATTCCCATGAAGCCACCCAAGCTCAGAACTTATCTGGGACCCAGGGAGTCACTCTAAATTTCCTTCACAAGTGCCAGCTGCAGCAGCTGAACGTTTGAAGCTAGGCTTGATGTTTGAGTTTTGGGAAACATCAAAGGTCATCCCCATTCAAGTGCAACAAACCAGATAGATGGTCAGTAGTCACAGAAAGGCTTAGCTCATGTTGACTACATAGCTCTGTATGCCCAGAGCCTGGCGTCCTGACCCAAATGCTCTGTGTGAGGCTCGAGTCCTCAAAGTGAGTATGCAGTCTCCCAAGGAGTCAGTGCTCATCTAGAGGTCCCTAAGGACTGAGCTGCAGACAGTTCTGAGTCACCCATTTTACATATGGGCAGACTGAGGCCCAGAGCAGGGCAGTGACTGAGATCGCCCATTGAGCAAGCAGCAGGGCAGTCCGGAACCTGGGTTCTGCTGAACTTTCCTCCTGCATTTGCTGAACAGATCAACATTGGCACCAGGAGTGCTTGTTAAAAAACATTTTCTCAGACTCCAGCCCAGATCTACAGACTTTATTTCTGTGGAATGAGAAATTAGGAACAGGGTCCAGCCATGGTTTTAACAAGCCCTCCAGGTGATTCTGTTGCTCCCATTAAGACTTATAAAAAGGCCGGGCGCGGTGGCTCAAGCCTGTAATCCCAGCACTTTGGGAGGCCGAGACGGGCGAATCACGAGGTCAGGAGATCGAGACCATCCTGGCTAACACGGTGAAACCCCGTCTCTACTAAAAAAAATACAAAAACTAGCCGGGCGAGGTGGCGGGCGCCTGTAGTCCCAGCTCCTCGGGAGGCTGAGGCAGGAGAATGGCGTAAACCCGGGAGGCAGAGCTTGCAGTGAGCTGAGATCCGGCCACTGCACTCCAGCCTGGGCGGCAGAGCGAGACTCCGCCTCAAAAAAAAAAAAAGCCTTATAAAAAAACTGACCAAGCCCCCTGCCACCATATCCAGGACTCCCTCTGACTCTTTCCATCCCCCTTCCTACCACCCCTCCCAGGTAGCTCCTTCTGACCCGGAATCCAATGGCTAGGAGCTCTCCTGGGTACCTGGGTGACCTGAGACTACTCACCTCCCCGTTGAGGAAGCAGTAGAGGACGGCCACCACCAGTCCCTGCCAGACGAACAGAGGCAGCAGGGTTAGCTCAGGTGCTCAGCATGTGACCTGAACCAGCTGACCAGCTGCACCCTCCCCAGGTCTCTTAATCACCAGCTACAGGCTCATTTCCCCACCTCTCTTGCCTCACTGGGAATTAGGCTACCTCTTGTGGGCTGGGCTGCCCACGGTGCCCCTGGCTGTGCTGGCTCATCCAGCGTAAACTGTGAACTCCTTGCAGCCAAGGGTAGGCTCCCTTTCGAACACATGTGGTGTCAGGGACAGGTCAGTAGGGGCTGCTAACCCAGTTAGCCAGGCTCAGGAAGCTCACCTGGGAGCCACGGGGATGGGTGGCACCTGAAGTGTGCCCACTCTGCTGGGAGGGGTGTAGGCAGCCCAGGGTCTCACCCTGGGCCCTGCATGGTCTTGTTTCAAGATAAGCTGGAAATCTGAATATGTTTAAATGTAGATAACTAATTCAAATTGAAAAACAAATGTGTAGGCAGAACAAACTTTGTACAGGTCCCAGCCAGCCAGCGGTGAGCAGGGCTGGACCTCCCTGCTTAATGGACAGGTGGGTGCACCTCCATGCTCAGAGTTTTATGTTCCCTGGTGTGGTGAGGTCTGTGCCCGTAAGACCCTCTCTCCCTGGTATTTGGAGCTCCCGATTTCCTGATGGTGCCCCCAGGATCCTGGTGTGGAGCTCTGTCAGGGGAGGGACTCCAAGCAGGCTGGGGTCTTGCAAGATACAAAACCATACACATCATGATCCCAGTTATGTGTGTCTTTGTGAACAGAAAAGAGACGGAAGTAAACACACCAACATTTTAACAGAGGTTATTTCTGGGTTATGAGATTCTAGATTTTTTTTCTTATTATTTTTCTTTTTAAAAAAAACTTTTCCTTATTTCCCAAATTATTCACAACGAGCAAGCATTATTTGTACAATTAGAAAGAGTAAATACATTTTTTTTTTTTTGGAGATGGAGTCTCACTCTGTCACCCAGGCTGGAGTGCCATGGCACGATCTCAGCTCACTGCAACCTCCACCTCCCAGGTTCAAGCGATTCTCCTGCTTCAGCCTCCCGAGTAGCTGGGACTACAGGCACACGCCGCCATGCCTGGCTAATTTTTTGTATTTTAGTAGAGACAGGGTTTCACCATCTTGACCTGGGCTCATGCAATTCACCTGTCTCAGCCCCCCAAAGTGCTAGGATTACAGGCGTGAGCCACCGTGCCCGGCCGTAAATATACTTTTAAAGAGTATGTGACAGTGATGGTGTTATTACAGTTGTATGTGTTCTTCTTAAGCCCCGCCTTTTAGAAATGCACACTAAAGTGTTTGCAGATGAAATAACATGATGTTTTGAATTTACTTAAAAAGATGGGGGTAGTAGGTAGGGACAGAGATGAAACAAGACAGGCCATGAGTGGATACTGCTGAGGCTGAGGATAGGTAATGGGGTTCATTGTCCTACTCTCTTCACTTTCGTATATGAAAGACATTTTTATGTGTATATATAAGAATATATATGCACACATATATATTTATAAAACTTTAAAAGATCCTTTTCCTTCAACAACATTCCTATGAGAACATCAGAAAAGTGCTTTTGGTTTTCTCTTGACAAGACATTTTCCCAGGGAGGTAGTCCACAGTCCTAACCATTAGCCCCAACTCTGAGGGACAGGAAGTCTCTATCCATGGCCAGGCAGACCCGGGTGCAAACTCTCAGCATGGTCCGTTTCTGAGCCAGGTCAAGTCCTTCCACCCGACTGGTCCTCAGATCCTCTACCTGCTAGACAGGCCATCGTGTGCCCAGCCTCCCTGGACGTTACAAGAGCAGTGGTGGGGAAAGCTAGCTCCCTAGCCCCCAGGCTGAGAGGAAAAGAATCCTGGATTAAGCCAGAGGCTGAGTTCTCTGGAGGTCTGGGGCACTGACGGGCTACTGGGCAGAGCCAGCTTAGAGGAGGGTGTGGTCTGAAGGTGTGGGCAGGGCAAGACCTGACTCCACTTGGTGGGTCCCCAGTGATGCATCCTCCCTAGAACCTTTAAATAACAGGAAGACCCTACCCTGAACAGAGCTCTGGGGATGAGGGGAGGGTTTGAGCCCCTACTCACAGGCTGAGGCCACCCCATTGAAGGCTTGGCTGGACAGTCTTGCCCTACTGTGGAAATGTTATTAAGGACTAAGTTCTTTAAAAAAACCAACTGGGAGAATTTTGTCTCAGGCCCTAGAGCCTATAATCACTGGCTTCTCCTGGCCATTAGTTGGATTTTGTCTTATGGATATGAGAAATCCTGAAACAATTGTTTCGTCTTTGCTTTGGCTACTGGGAAGCTCCCTACCACACTTACGACCCATCTCTCCCTCCTGTATAGAAGTTTATCGTATTTGTTTCTGTGTAGCAACCCAGGCAGTTGTATATTCTTTTTCTCACTGATCCTTCATCTCCTTATTTTTTGTCCTTTGTATGTTTTTCCCAAAAGCGACACTGCATTATTTTTGGAAGGAAATAGCTATGAGTAAATAAAAAAACGGCATTGTGAAGTTTGGGATTCATGTTCAGGCTTCCTCTGTCCAAACACGTTTACTGTCGTTGTTTTTTTTTTTAACTTCACAACATCTTGTTGAATTAGTAGGTAAGTGATTTTCCACCTCACTTTATTTTTTAAAGTCAGTTTTTAGTTTTAGTAATTTGCATATGCACATGGTTTCAAAGAATCAAAGGATTCCTGTTACAGAACCAGCAGCCTCCTGACGCCCCGCCCTCACTTCCTATTCCTCAGATGCGACTACTCCTTGGAACTCTCTTAACTGCTCCTAAAAATTATGCTGATGTCGCTACTTGAGGAGTTTTCAGTCTAAGGCATTTTCTATGGACTTCCCAGTGTGAAGATGACGACAGTGTTCTCTTCCAAACATCCGCCCCACACTCTTGCAAGGCTCATCTTCCTGCCTCAGTGTTTGATGACTCAGCCATCTGCGCTTACGTTATTTTGACCATGCATATGCTATTGAGAGTTGTACAATATAGTGTACTGGGGCTACTTTTCCTTTTTATTTTCCCTGAAGTCAGTTTCTCTGTCTTAGTTTTATCTCCCACTTCCATTTGACTGGTGGGGACCAGGGGTCCCTCTCAGGGACCTGTAGCACTGTCAGGTCCGACCCCTTCTTCCCCTGGGCCTCCGCCAGATAAGGCATCTGGCTCACTGTCTCTACGCCCTCCACTTCTCCCTAAGCACAGAGAGAACTCCTCTTTTCAGCAGGCAGCCCCAGTCCCGGAAGCTTACCTGGAATGAGCCAAGGGCCAGTTCAAAAAACAGCTGGATCTCCATGGCGTCCTCTGGGGAGAAGGCGAAGACAATGTAGTGGATGCCAAAGAGGGGGATCAGCAGGAGAGTAGACCTGGCCAGGCGCCTGGGGACACACAGAAACTGCAGCCTCCCCTCTGCCTCCCTGTGCCCTTCTCCTCCTGCGGGCACACAGCTGTGCCACTCCCAGCTCGGGACTGACTGCTGAGGCTGGCTAGCAGTGCCCCACACTTTTTTGTTTTCATTTTTTATTTAGAAAATTTCTAACTCTCACGTATTTATCACTCAGATACAACAATTTTTGACTCATGGAAAAGCCCCAAACTTTCTGATCATGCAACTCCATCAGTAAAAAGAAAAAAAAATCGGTACCTACACCATTAACTTTATAAATTACATGCCTATATCACTGCTACTCTATGTCTAACATCATATAAGCAAAGCCGGCTTTCTCATTTGCTAGATAATAAATACCTATAAGGATAAATTCTTGTATTTGCTTCCCAGGTTAGAGTTGCCAAACTTAGCAAATAAAAATACAGAATCCCCAGTTAAACTTGAATTTCAGATAAACAGTGGACACTGTGTGGGGGTAAAGATACTGAAAAACGATTTGTTGTTTATCCATAATCCAAATGTAACTGGGCATCCTGTATTTTACCTGGCAACTTCATCCCAGGCCCCCAGGAATCTGACACCAGGTAATCCAAGCCACTGCCAGATTCTCAAACACAAAACACCGTGGAGAAGGTCTCTGGGGGACACTAATTTGTCCTGTTATTGTTTTGTTTTTTTCTTCTTTTTGAGACAAGAGTCTTGCTGTGTTGCACAGGCTGGAGTGCAGTGGCGGGATCTCGGCTCACTGCAACTTCTGCCTCCGGGATTCAAGCGATTCTCCTATCTCAGCCTCCAGAGTAGCTGAGATTACAGGCACCCTCCACAATGCCTGTCTAATTTTTGTATTTTTAGTAGAGACGAGGTTTCACCATCTTGACCAGGCTGGTCTCGAACTCCTGACCTCAGGTAATCCACCCACCTTGGCCTCCCAAAGTGCTGAGATTACAGGTGTGAGCCACCATGTCTGGCCACTAATTTGTCTTTAATATAATTTATGGGCTGAATTATGTCCACACCCACTGCCAAATTTTTACACTGAAGCCTTAGCCCCCAGTACCTCAGAATGTGATTGCATTTGGAGAAAGGTCTTGAAAGAGGAGGCTAAGTTAAAACGAGGGTGGAGTGGGGCCTAATCGATCAACTGGTGTCCTTAGAAGAGGAAATATGGACACACAAAGGGACATCAGGAATGCCCACACACAGAGCAAAGGCCCTGTGAGGACACAGACAGAAAGGCCACAGAGAGAGGCTTCAGAAGAAACCAAACCTGTCGCCACCTTGATCTTGGACTTTCAGCCTCCAGAACTCTGAGAAAATACGTATCTGCTGTTTAAGCCACCTAGTCTGTGATATTTTGTTACAGAAGCCCTAGAAAACAAACATATTTCTCTCTGACATTTGAAAGGTCTTAAGTATTTTTGGATCACACACGTCCCTAAAATCTGATGAAACCGAAGGTCATCCTCCTTTGAAAAATACACATACTGTTCCTACACACATTTGTGTGAATTTCAGTCTTTAAAGCCCATGTGGAGACTCCCTAGCCTTGCCCCAAGGATAAGATCTCTCTGCCTTCGGGCTTCCTGCTCAGATGTCTTAGTGTTTCCACCCCCATACAGTGTCTGAAGCTCTGCAGTCAGACCATTCCCCCCAACCGCTCCCATGTACCTGGTAAACTTCTTAGGACTAGGTCTGCAACTTTTCCTCCATCTCCAATAGCTAGCACCAGTTGAGTAAACAGTAGGTGCTCAGTAAATGCTTGCTGATTGACCATGCCTCAGTCTTTGCCCTTCACTTACTTATAATGGCTGACTTCATTTCCTCTTGTTTCTTGGGTTCTAAGTTTTCTCATCAGGATTCTTAGAATGTTTATAAAAAGGATGAAATTAATCTGCAAAACACAAGGCAGAGGTGGAGCTGAAAGTATCTTGCTTTTCCAGCCACCTCTCCTGGCCCTGTCCCCTGGACCTGAGGGCAGAGAAGACATTGCAGACATCAGAGCCAGGATGGCTCACCACTGCTGGCCCCCCTTTCCATCCCCTCCCCACCCCCAGTCCTGGTGAAACTGTCTAGAGTCCATGGCTGGAGGCAGCACTCCCTCCTACCCTGGGCTGCAGGAGCTCTAAGGTCTGCTCCGTTGCAGGGCAGATCACTCACCCTTGCAGAGCATTGGATGCCCCTGGGGATACTGTTAAAATGCAGGTCTGGGGTGGACGTGAGATTCTGCATTTCTAACAAGCTCCCAGGTAATACAATGCCAAAGCTGACTGACTTTATAGCAGTGGTTCTCAAAGTTTAGGGTACCCATTGCTGGGCTCTAACCCCATAGGCTACAGTTCAGTAAGTCTGGCGTGGGGCCCAATAATTATTATTTTTAACAAGCTCCCAGGTGATGCTGAAGCTGCTGGTGTGAGGACCAGTTTGCAGCTCAATTGCCAGCTTCAAGAAGCCACCCTTGATTACTTCCCTTTGCTGATTCACTGTATTTAGGGATAATATTACTGTTTAAGAGCACTTAAAATATCTTTTTTTTTTCTTACCAATTATGATTGGGAGATAAAAATATCTTAAAAGCCGAAATGCATGTGTCTGTCAAACATCTATGTGCCTACTTATCTGCCAACTCAACTGCCAGTTCCTGAAGGACAGAAATGCAGTCTTTTTATTCATTTTGGTGTCCCCTCCCCCAACCCCAGTGCCCAGTGCCAACAACATTAGGAAGTTGCCCACGTGGTAGCATCTCTCCCTCCCTCACCCACCTGCTCCATTTTATAGAAGCAGGGATCAGTGGAATCACCCAGCCTCACACCCGCATTGTTCACACAAGCAGCCCGGGGGCCTGGGAACGCTTGCCAAAAGACACAGGATTAGTGGCTGTCTAGGACTCCGGGCCGAGCACTGCTTTTCGGGGAACCCTGCTTCTCTGCAACTTGTTGTAAGCTGGCTATGCATGCTGTCAGCTCATTAAGGCTATTTAGTTTAATTTTGTTTGCCTTAGAGTTGTATTTAATTTAATAGGGAGCACTGGAAGGCAAAAAAGAAAGGAAGAAAGGAAGAAAGAGAAGGAAGGGAGGGAGGGAGAGAGGGAAGAAAGAAGGAAGGAAGGAAGGAAGGAAGGAAGGAAGGAAGGAAGGAAGGAAGGAAAGAAGGAAGGAAGGAAAGAAAGAAAGGAGAGAAAAGAAAAGAAATCTTTAAGGTCCCAAGAATGAGTCTATTTTTAAATAGTAGAATTCCAGGCCCCATGCTAGGTTGATAGGGAGATATTTTGCATCAAGAGTGCTCATCCAACATCCTCAATTGCTGAATAAACTGCCGTCCTCTGAAACCAGCCCCGGACACTGGAGCTGGCTGTCCTTCATCCAGGGTTGTCCTGGGCTGGGCTGTCCAAGTCCCAGAATAACAGCAGGGCTGGCTTAACTAAATGAGGAAACAGCCTCCGGCATGAATATTATGAAGCCATGGCAAATCAGTTTCTCAAGGAATTCCACATGAAACAGGAAAGCACACATCTATTGCTAAGTGAAAAACAAACAAACAAAAACCTAATTAAGGCTTTTGAAAAAGAAAAGTATGTCTGCTCAAAGAAAAAGATAGGAAGGCAAACACATGGTCATAACATATATGTAGCTGGGAGAATGATGAATGATTTTTTTTTCCTTTTTAAAAAATACATTTTGTGCCCGGCACAGTGGTTCACGCCTGCAATCTCAGCACTTTGCGAGGCTAAGGCAGGCAGATCACTCGAGTCCAGGAGTTCAAGACCAGCCTAGGCAACACAGTGAAAGCTCATCTCTACAGAAAATTAGCTGGGTGTGGTGGTGGGAGCCTGTAGTCCCAGCTACTCTGGAGGCTGATGTGGGAGGGTCACCTGAGCCCAGGAGGTGGAGGTTCCAGTGAGTCATGATTGCGCCACTGCACTCCAGCCTGGGTAACAGAGTGAGACCCTATCACAAAAAGTAAAACCAGAACAAAAATTTTGTATTTTGCATTTTTTGCTCAGATTATATACTTAAAAAAGAATAAAAGGTTGTCATAGAATGGCCCCCTCCTCTCAACCAATCCCAAGATGCTACCCAGGCAGCTACTGGAAGAGAAGGGGCCCTGTCCTGTGCCCTCTCCCCCTACCCCATGCCAGCGAGCCTGCACAGGGCATTTGCTTTCAACTGGTTCTGCAGCCTTGGGCATCCCTGAGCTGTCCGTGTGGTCGTTATTTCCAGCCGAGGGACTGCTTCCATCCACGAGATGATTCCCATGTGTCCCCATGTGCCTTCCCTCATCTGTCCCCCTGTGCTGAACCATACCCATGGGCTGGGCTACAGGACTCTACCCTGGACACAGCAGAATCGCCTGGGGACCACTACCCAGGCCTCTTGCCAGAAAAAGAAATAGAATCACTAGCTATCAGTATTTTTAAAAAACTTCCAGGTGATTCGAAAGGGCCACCAGGATTGACACCCGCAAGCTCCTGTCCAAGATGGCCACCCAGCATCTCTTCCCTGGGGCCGCCCCTCCAGGCCTGAACCCACTCGCAGCATTGCAAAGTCCCAAGACCATGGCCCCACTGAGCTTCTCCAATCTGCACTCCCACCCTCTTCAGATCTCAGCTTAGTGACTCATCCCAGGTTAACGAGCAAATCCCTAGAAAAATGCTCAAGGCCCACAGGTCTGAACCAGTGAAGGTGGAATTTCAGGCCAATGGGAGCCAGCCAGTTTAGAACAAGGAGCTCTGCTCACCACACTTGAGCTGCTGCTCGTGGGAAAGAACCAGGTTCGCAGGCTCTTGCCTCCAGCCTATCCCTCATCCCACTCCCCAACATTCTGTAGGGGGCAGAGCTTCCACACCCCCCGCTGCTTACCAACATCACAAACACTGTGGTTTATCCCTCCTGGCACCTACAGGGAGCCCTGTCCCTCCGCCCTCTGCACCTGTGGGCTGGTCACCATTTCCGTCTCTCCCACTGATCCCCAGCTCGGGAGAGGAGGGCCACTCACCAGGATGGAGAGGATCACAGGCCCACGAATGATCCACCAGATGGATGCGTTGGCATTGATGTCCCAGCACCTAAGGGAGGGACAGCTGGGCATGGTTACGAGTGGGAGCTGGGCTGACCAGCAAGAACATGTTCCCTGAGGTGGCCCTTGGTATGAAGGACCCATGTTTGTGGCACTGAGCCCCTGCAGTGGTGTGCCCAGTACCATTAGAACCCAGCCCCTCCTGCCACCCAGGAGCACTGCTGAGGCTGAGGGAATGGCCACCTGTCTCCCTGCGAGAACCTGAGAGCCGGGAGACTCCCAGATCCAAAAGTTAGCTCACTGTCAGAATTCACCAGCGAGCACGGTGGCAAACTCAGCTACCGACAGAGGCCAGGAAGATGACATCAGTAAGGGAAGTGATGGATGGCTGACATGCGACCTCAGGATCTGGGGACATCAGGCCTGGAGAGTACTTAGCAAACTGGGGAGTATGTGCCCTGTCCAAGACAGCCACAGCTCTGCTCCAGCTCATTTTTCCACGAGGAAAAATGGAACATGTTAAAGGACCTCTCCATTTTTTTTCCTAGACAAACTGAAAATCCAGACCTTTAAAAAAAGTGAGTTCACCCAATACAAAAATTAGTTCGAAGCAATGATTTCCGGCTGAATTTGGACTATAGACACTTGGATGTCTCATTTGACCTCATCCACTTATTGGCCTGGTTGTGTCATTATGCTCCTGAGAAATCAACTCCCATGCTGCTCCACTGCCTCGCCGCTACCCTGCTGCCTCTCCTCTTCCCCAGCTTCTTTCAAGCCTGCTTCCCGTGTACCTACTCCCAGGTGCATCCCCTGAGCTCACTGCCACCTTTAATGCCTGACTTCTTTAGAGCCTGGTTCTGCAGGGCTCCTAAACACCCAGGGGTAGAGAGGCATCCAGGAGGGAGATCTCAGGAGGAAGAAAAAGCTGGGCTGGCCCTTCCTTGAGCTTCCTCCATGGAGCAACACCTGCCTGGAGCCCCGTAGCTCTTGTCTGGCATCTGACCCACACACAGAGCGGACAGGCAGCAAGAAGACAAGACGGCCAGGATGGTGCAAGCATGGCCAAGGCTGCTCAGCCCACCTGGAAACTCACACCTTGGGCATTAGTCCAGGGAACTCATCTGTGGCCTCTATTTTGAGAAAAAGGCCTTTTCTAGATCGCTCCAAAGAAGTAACGATGCTGTTTGAAAAGCTGGACGATGTCAGAGACATTCTTGTTATCCTCCTCCCATTAGCTTACCCAACGTCTTCCAGAAAGTGTCTGGCGATAGCCCACAAAGCAACAAAAATGGCTGGAGAACCTGAGGATTAAAAATAAAGGGAGGGGCAGAGGAGAGAGGACTCAATTTTCAACACACATATGAGAACAGGACAATCGGTTACCCCAGTTACTGAGCAGGTGCCAAGATTTAGTTTCCACAGAAACTCCTCTGCCATCTTGTGCCATCTTGTGTAAATGTGGCACCATGTGCCTCAAGGGTGCCGGGCATGCCCTGGGGACTACGGCAGAATCAAAAGGATCCCAAAGGTCACTTGGTGTTAGGGGTCTCCTGGTAACCCAGGCCGGACTCCAGAGGACCACTGCAAAGTATAGAGGGGCTGGGACTCCTGGGCAGGCTCGTGGACCTATGGAGGCAGCTGGTAGATCCCCCTCCTATACTGCGATCTACCTGGCCATGTGCAACGGGGAGGAGGAAGCGGAGAAGGGGTGGACACAGCTCATGAAAGAAACGTTGATTTTATTCAAATATTGGCTTGTAAAAAGCTTGGCCATTTAACGGCTAAGGTAAGCCATCACTGTCATGTTTAAACAAAAATATATTTTGGACTAGAGATGAGATCAAGTCCACAAGAATTTAGAAGAGAAAATACAACAACATTTCCTGACTTGTAGTTAAACATGGCAAACTGAACTTATACATTTATCCCTACTTGCCCTGAAGCCCCTCTAAAATGATAATAAAGAAATAGAAACGGGGCCGGGCGCGGTGGCTCAAGCCTGTAATCCCAGCACTTTGGGAGGCCAAGACGGGCGGATCACGAGGTCAGGAGATCGAGACCATCCTGGCTAACACGGTGAAACCCCATCTCTACTAAAAATACAAAAACTAGCCGGGCGAGGTGGCGGGCGCCTGTAGTCTCAGTTACTCGGGAGGCTGAGGCAGGAGAATGGCGTGAACCCGGGAGGCGGAGCTTGCAGTGAGCTGAGATCCGGCCACTGCACTCCAGTCCCGGCGACAGAGCGAGACTCCGCCTCAAAAAAAAAAAAAAAAAAAAGAAATAGAAACGGTAAAAGCCTATAAGGACAAAGACTGAGAAGGAAGGGCAGAGGAGAGGAGAGACAGCAACAGGCTTAGGCACACAGAAGGTTGGCAGAGGAGTGGCAGCTGATGTCCCGAGCAGAGGAAGCTGAAACAGAAGTGTTTTCTGGGGCAATGCTGCTGGGGAAGTACCCAAGGATGCTCTAGGGCCAGGGCACTTGGTACCCAGGAGGCAGGTGGCAGGGTGGGGCTGGGGCAATAGGATGGTTTGAAGTCTGGATAAGAAACAGATAAGCACCTGAGGCAACCAGCATTACCCTCATGAGACCGAATAGTTAACTTCTGATAGTTTATTCTCTGCAAAAACTGAGCCAAGGAGAACAGGGCTGCAGCCCAGCAGAGGGCCGGAGGGGGTGCTCAGCTGAGCAGGAATGGAGTGATGGTCTACACCAGCACTCAAGGTGGCTCTTGAACACCTGGTATGTGGCTGGTCCCTACTGAGTTGTGCACTAAGTGCAAGATAGATACCAGATATTGAAGACTTAGTACAAATAAAATAATGTAAAATATGGCCAGACGCGGTGGTTCACGCCTGTAATCTCAGCACTTTGGGAGGCCGAGGAGGGGCAGATCACCTGAGGTCAGGAGTTCGAGACCAGCCTGGCCAACAGGGTGAAACCCCATCTCTATTAAAAGACAAAAATTAGCGAGGCGTGGTGGCTCATGCCTGTAATCCCAGCTACTCAGGAGGCTGAGGTGGGAGAATCGCTTGAATCCAGGAGGCGGAGATTGCAGTGAGTCGAGATTGCACCACTGCACTCCACCCTGGGTGACGAGAGAGAAACTTTGTCTCAAAAAAAAAAAAGAATGTAAAATATGTCATTACCAATTTTTATATTCATTATACATTGAAATGATACTATGTTGGTTGTGTTGGGTTAAGCAGAATAGATTATTGAAACAAATACCACCTGTTTCATTTTACTGTGTTGATTGTGGCTACCAGAAAATTTTAAGCTAGATGTATGGCTCAGATTCTTTTTTTTTTTTAAGCAGGAATACTTAAATCAGATTCTATTTCTAATGGACATGCTCAAGCTGAATGGTAAAAGCCCCAGGCCTGGGGCTGCTCAGTTTTCAGGCCTCTACTGAACAGGTTTCTACCCCTACCCCAACCCTCTACCCTCTGCCCGCCTCCCTGCCACTGCAGGCTGGAGATGAAAGGATTCTCTAGAGGAACTGAACAGCCCCAGACAAAAGGCCTATAGATAGCCATGGGGGGACCCTCCAACACTTCCAGCCCAGTGTCCCTTGAGAGACAAGCCCCACACCCCCGACAGCCATTAGCCGGCTCTGAAGTGATTCATCCTTAAATAGGAACAGACAGCCAAGGTCACCAACATCTTATTACATAAAAGACAAAGACCAAAACAATCAGAGAAAAGGAACTCAGAGGAAACAGACCATACAGGAAGCAGAAGGAACTTGAACAAAACAACTCTAAGGAACTCCGTAGGAGAGATAAAAGGAGAGATAAAAGGTCGCATCTACAAGACACAAACAGGATGCTGTCAACAGGGAGTGCTCGGAAAACAAGAAAGGAGGCTTAGGAATGGAACATATGATAACCACAACTCAACATGCAATAGATGGGTTGGAAGATAAAGACTAGGAATCTCTCAGCAGAATGAACAACAGCGGAATGAAAAGCAGGAAAAACAAATTCGAACATTAGAGGTTATTCCAGGATGTACAACATTAGACTAAAGGGAGTTTCAGAAAACAGAGGATAAAAAACAGAAAGAAAGAAACAATTAAATAGATAATGTAAGAACATTTTCAAGAAATGAAAGACATGAATTTTCAGATGAAAGGGACACCGTATGCCAGGAAAAGAGATGAAAAAAGACTTGCATCACAGCACATCCCTGTGACATTTCAGAACACCGAGAGAAGATCCTGCGGTTTATGTAGAAAGGAGTAAAAAGTTCAGGAAGCAAAATGGCATGGCACTCCCATAACGCTGATGCCAAAACAAAAGACCCTCAAAATTCTGGGGAAAATGATTTTTCAACCTTTTTTTTTTTTTTTTGGAGATGAAGTCTCACTCTGTTGCCCAGGCTGGATTACAGTGGTCTCAGCTCTCTGCAACTTCTGCCACCAGGGTTCAAGCTATTCTCCTGTCTCAGTTTCTTGAATAGCTGAGATTACAGGCATCCACCATCACACCTGGCTAATTTTTGTATTTTTAGTAGAGACAGGGTTTCACCAGGTTGGCCATGCTGGTCTCAAACTCCTGACCTCAAGTGATCTGCCCACCTCGGCCTCCCAAATTGCTGGGATTACATGTGTGAGCCACTGTGCCCAGCCTTCAACTTGTTTTATGTCCAGCAAAATGATGAATTAGGTGTGAAGGTTGAACAAAGATATCTTCAGATGTGCAATTTTAAAAAAATTCCTTCTAGGTGCTCTTGGTCAGACAGATACTGGAGGATGTGCTCCAACACAACTAGAGAGTAAACCAAAGACAGGGAGACGGGAAAGAAAGGAAACAGGATTTATGGAAGAAGGTGAAAGCTAAGGGAACTGAGTGAATCTGGAGAACAGCCAGCCCAAGTCAAACAAGAAGGCAGAAAGCTCTAGAAAAAACACTGGCAAGTATATCAGGTTGAATAGTGTCTCCCCAAAATTCATGTCAACCCAGCACCTCAGACTATAACCTTACTTGGAAATAGGGTATTTTCAGATGTAATTGGTTAAGATAATGTCATACTGGAGTATGGTGGGCCCCTACTCCAATATGACTGGCATCCTTATAAGAAGGCCATAAGAGACACACAGACAGAGAAGACACAGAGGAAGAAGTCCACATAAAGACATAAGCAGGAATGAGGCTGATGCAACTACAAGCCAAGGAATGCCAAGCATTGCCAGCCACCACCAGAAGGTAGGAAAGAGATATGGGACAGATCCTCTATCACGGCCTCCAGAAGAAACCAGCCCTGCCAACCCTTTGATTTCAGACTTCGGGCCTCCAGAACTGTGAGAGAGTAAATTTCTGTTGTTTTAAGCCACCAAGTTTGTGGCAATTTGTTAAGATAGCCTTAGGAACTAATATAGCAGGAAACAAACAAATACGAACTGATAGATTTCCTATTGCATTTGATGATTTGGAAAATAAATAGCTTTGGAAGGTTGTCCAGAGAATTGGAGAGAATTGATGCTAGCAATATATATATAATATATATATAAAAAAAGCAAATGAAAAATGATTCCAGGAAAATAAAAAGTTAAATAAGATTGAAAGTAAAATTATTGTATACCACTTGTCTCAGTAGTAAACACTATTTACATAGATATGATAATGTATACACTGAATCTGATTTAACCAAAAATTATAAGAAACTGTAATGGAGGAATGGAGGTAGAGGATTAAGAATTTTATATTCTTGGTCGGGTGCAATGGCTCACAACTACAATCCCAGCACTTTGGGAAGCTCATGCAGGAGGATCGTTTGAGCCCAGGAGTTCAAGACCAATCTGGAGACACGGCAAGACCCTGTCTCTATAATAAATGTAAAAAATCAGCCAGATGTGGTAGCATGCAACTGTAGTCCTAGCTACTTGGGAGGCTGAGCCAGGAGGATCGTTTGAATCCAGGAGCTTGAGGTTGTAGTGGGCTATGATTGCACCACTGCACTCCAGCTTGGGCAAGAGAGTGAGATTCTCTCAGAAAAGAAAAAATAATTTTATATTCTTATCTTCCACCATAAGGAGTCAATAACTAATGCTTCAAACAGACAAATCAAGAAATAGTAGTGTATTGTTTAGAAACACAAGAGTCAATCTTAGGAGGAACAAGTTAAAAGAGTAAAAGGGCATTAACTCTGGAGGCTGAGCTCGGGAATAAAAAGTGAAGGCAGGAGACAGCTTTTGTTTATTATAAACCTTGTAGTCTTTTGTTTATTATTTAAACCAATTACATGAGTGACTTTGATAAGAATAACAATTAAACAAATGCCTTGGGCTGGGTGTGGTGGCTCATGCCTGTAATCCCAGCACTGTGGGAGGCTGAGGCGGGAGGATCACTTGAGGCCAGGTGTTCAAGACCAGCCTGGGCAACATAGTGAGACACTGTCTCTACAAAAAATAAAAATAAGTAAATAAAAATTAGCTAGGTACGGTGGTGCATACCTGTAGTCACAGCTACTCAGAAGGCTGAGGCAGAAGGATCACTTGAGCCCAGGAGGCTGAGGCTGCAGTGACCCATGATTGAACAGTTGCACTCCAGCCTGGGTGACAAAGAGAGACCCCATCTTAAAAAAAAAAAAAAAAAAAAAATCTTGCCTCAATTCTTGGTGCTTTGGGCAAAGAACATGGGTTCTGAGAGGCACTTCTTCATTATCTTCCATCCTTGGTGCCAAGTTGGCGGGAAAGTTTGAAAAATTTGTAATGGTTTAAGTTGGTGGCTCAGTGTGGCCACTGGACCAACATGAGCATCACCTGGGAAAATGTCAGAAATGCAGTCTCCGGCCACCCCAGACCCACTGCCTCAGAGTCTCTGGGCAGGGAGTGCAGCAAGCTGGGTTTGGCAGATCCTCACCCATGCTGAGGCAGAACCGCCAGCGCCAGCCACTCACTCTCAGTCACTGAGTGGCAGCCTGGCTCATGTATAAAGCCTGCACTATCACTCTTTCCTGGGCACAGATTCAGACCTCAGCCGCTCTGAAAAAGTCAAAGCTTTGCGTAAGTATTAAAAACCTTAAACGTGCTCCCTCCTTTCCACTCAGGAATCCATATCCTGGGATTCTGTATTACATACAGAAAACACTTTGCCCATAAAGGTATTCATCACTGTGCTATTTATAATAGTGAGACAACCTAAATGTCCAAACAGTAGGTATGTGGTTAAATACATCTATATTACATCTATCCATCTATATGGTAGTTTAAAATGTTTATGAGAGAGTTGAAATAATATAGAACATGCTTATGTGTTAATGGGAAGAGGCGAAATTCAAAATTCTTCATAGAGAATGACCACAGCTATGTGAGGAAAAACTGCAAGTAGAAAAAAAGGTTGGGAGGAAATCTCAAAAAAAGTTCAATCAGTGGGAATAGGGTAATTTTTTTTTCTACTTAAAAAAAATTTTTTTTGCGAGGTTTTACAGTAAGCGTGTACCCATTTAAGCAACCTATCTTTGGGGAAGTCAGTATAATTTCAAGCAGGGGCCGTTACCTTTGCATGAAAAAAGCTTCTTACAGATAGAGGGGCTTCAGGCCTTCCAGGGACCCCTTTGGTGTCTGGCAAGCAAACAGGCCAGGAGGAAGAGAACCATTGCTGTTTTATACGTTACTCAACTCTCAGCACCCAGCACAGGGCTGGCGTATAGTAGATGCTCCATAAAGATTTGAAGAAGAAAGGAACGTTCTTATTATTTCTTTTTTTTTTTTTTTTTTGAGGCGGAGTCTCGCTCTGTCACCCGGATTGGAGTGCAGTGGCCCGATCTCAGCTCACTGCAAGCTCCGCCTCCGGGGTTTACACCATTCTCCTGCCTCAGCCTCCCGAGTAGCTGTGACTACAGGCGCCAGCCACCTCGCCCGGCTAGTTTTTGTATTTTTAGTAGAGATGGGGTTTCATCGTGTTAGCCAGGATGGTCTCGATCTCCTGACCTCGTGATCCGCCCGTCTCGGCCTCCCAAAGTGCTGGGATTACAGGCTTGAGCCACCGCGCCCGGCCGTTCTTATTATTTCATTCAAACATCTTAAAATCCTGTGACAGAGATGTTATCACAATGCAGCTTTGTAGTCTCTGAACACAGGAAGTGCTCAAAGAATGTGGAATAAATTACGATCCTGGTATTATAGATGGGGAAACTGTCCATGTTCATACAGCAGAATCCTGGCATATCTGGGACTTAAAGGTTAGTGAGTTGGGCTCAGGGAGTTGGGTGCTTTTTCCTGGCAGAGCCAGCTGCATAAGGCAAGTCCCTGGTCCCCAGGCTCTCTGGGATTGCTGACCTCTGGAGACACTGGCAAAACCCTACAACCTCCCGCTGGCCGAGGGTCAGGTGCTAACTGCGCTGCCAAGGTTCAGAAGCAGGAGGGCTCAGCCAGCTCTGCCAGCTCAGGCAGCTTCCCTGATGGGGAGACAGGGCCCTTGCAAATAAGGATTTAGACCAGCAGAAAAGGCAGCAGAGGGCACTCCTGGCAGGGACACTTCTTAAAGGCACCAGGAAGAAACCAAAAGAAGCTAATGCCGGGTGTACATGACTATCTCTGTAAGCCTTTGAGTCACTCACAGGAACCTGGCTCTCTGTCTAGAACTCCTTAGGGTAACTTTCACGTTTACCAAATGAACAACTAATGGATGAATGGATACAGGAATGGATGGAAGGGTGGGTGGATGTGTGCATGGGTGGATGGGTGGATGGGTGGATGGATGGATGGGTGGATGCATAGATAGATGGATGTTAATGGCAGGGTAAAAGTTACAGGGCTTTGGAAACAGACAAGTCTTGGCTTGAATCCTGAGGTCTGTCTTTGTTTACTGTGTGAGTTGAGTATGTTATGTTGTGTCTCTGAGCTGAGGTCTCTGAGAGGCCCCTGGAGATTGAGATTGCTGCGATGACTAAATGATACATGTAAAGTGCTGAATCCAATGCCTGGCACACAGCAAGTGCCCTCAAAATGGAAGTTGTTTATCGTCTTCATTGACCGGAAAGGAAAAGGGAGAGAGATGGAATGGGGGCTGGCACTTGGCTGTCTCGCTCTCATTTCCCCTCTTTCCTAGACAATGAATCCTGAGTTTCCTTTGGGAAGTCATGTGGTTTCAGTAGCTTAGGCCAATCAACATATTTCATTCTCTCAGGCCTCTGTGACTAGTTCAAGGCGTCTATGAGATTTAAGCAGTCCAACCAGAGTGCACCTTAGAATATTCGCTGTGAATGCTGGACAGAGTCTCTTCTTTCTCTCACTGGAGATTGGTACAAGGAAGTCTCTAGCCCAGAAGCTGTTGGCCATTCCACTAGAAACAGCAGCCTAACTATAAAGCCGATGTTACAAAAGGCAAAGTAGAGACAGAAAGAAACAGTGTTAAGCTGCTGGATTCAGCCTCTCCTGAAGTTGGTGATCCCTGGACTTTTCAGTTATATGAGCCAATTGATTTCGTTTATGTTTAAAGCTTGACAGATTTTCTGATGCCAGCAGTCAAAAGCATCCTAATGCAGAAAGGAAGCAAGAAAGAGGATGTAGGAATGGACCGCCTAAAGGCAGATGAGGCAACGAGTATTGGGTAGGAACGAACTGTAAAAACATCTAGATGCCAGAAACTGGGGCTAAATTTCCCACTTGACAGATAAGTAAGCTGAGACCAGAGGGTTAAACATCAAGGAACTTCTCTAAGATTACACAAGTTAGCTGGAGGCGGTGGCTCACGCCTGTAATCCCAGCACTTTGGGAGGCCGAGGCAGGTGGATCACCTGAGGTCAGGAGTTCAAGACTAGCCTGATCAACATGGTGAAACCCTGTCTCAACTGAAAATACAAAATTAGCTGGGTGTGGTGGCACATGCCTGTAATCCCAGCTACTTGGGAAGCTGAGGTAGGAGAATCACTTGAACCCGGGAGATGAAGGTTGCAGTGAGCCGAGCACCATTGCACTTCAGCCTGGGCAACAAGAGTGAAACTCCAACTCAAAAAAAAAAAAGATTACACAAGTTAGTTAATTGTGGAGCTGGAACTAGTAGCCAAACCCTCTGACTCTCGACTCAGCGCCCACATACCATGCAAGTACCAGACCCAGGGAGAAACATACCCCATCCGAGTGCCACAAATCCCTGGAGGTACTTTCTTTCGGAGAAGAAGGAGATGGCGAGGAGAGTGTGAAGGTAGAGGCCTTCCACCAGCAGCCAGGAGTAGTTGGCCATGATGCAGTACTGGAACAGCACCATGACCAGCTTGCAGCCCGCCTGGACAGAGAGAGGCAGCTGAGCCCAGGCCGGGTGGCAGTGGGGTTCCCTCTGGTGAGTGGCCCCAAAGAGAGCAAGAGGGTGTTGTAGGGGCAGGAGCCAGGCCACAAGAGCAGGCCTCTGGGGTTCAAGGCCATCTTCTGTGGCCTTCCTCCATCAGGCCTGCAGTATTTTCTAGAGAGTGGGAGTCCACAGGCCTAATGAGTTCAGTCAAGCTGGCCAATGAGCCATCACAGGAGCAGGAACTAGGTTCACATACTAGCACTGGCTGCCAGGCTAGATGAGGAGACAGTCCTTCAACTACAAAACTGTGCCGGACACTGCCCAATCCCCTCATGTTTTCAGATGAGGAAACCAAGGCCTAGAAAGGCAAGAGATGTCTGAGCAAAGGGTTAAAAACAATCTTTTCTAAGCTCAGTTCCCTTGCAAACACATAATGAAGGGATGTGCCAACTCTGTTAGGAGGCACCACTGATAATGGCAAAAATGACCCTGGCTGGTACATTGCACTCTCCACATATCCGATGGGAATGTCATTGAGTCAGACTTCCCGGATGCAGTGACTGACTCTTTTCACAGGCATGTCCCCTGCAGGGATCCCTGGAAGTTATGCTGATAGAATTGGGGGGCACCAGGTTTCTACACCAGCACAGCTTCTGTACCTCTGCCATGGTAGGGCCTTTGTCCTTTTCTTTGCATTGAGCTGTGGGATAGCCCTAGGGCTGCCGTAAAGACAAGCCGGAGAAGGAGGAGCACCCAGTGCTGCCTGTGAGACCGTGGTGGTTCCTGCCTTATGGCCTTCCCAGAGGCTCTGACTCCAGGCAAGGCCCATTGTTGACTTGTGAGTCTAATGTTTAGTAAAACTTGAGAAAGTTCCCTGCTGGGGCGTTGCTGGCCTTGTCCACTGCTGGTCAGTAATGAAGCGTGGCTAGGATTTAACGCTCCTGACTCCCAGCAGGTACTCTTGTTTCATCCTGGAGACCTCCTTGAGAGACATGGATCCTACTTGAAGAACCTCTCAGTCTGAGTCAAAACATACACACACACACACACACACACACAACTATGAACAATACAAACAGATGAGTGGTAGGAAATGGCAGGCAGGTTGGCTGAACTAATCTCAATTTCCAATCTCTTTTCTCCCTTGCTCGCCTCTACTATCGACACTGTGACAGTAAAAAACTCAATCACCCTGCTTCCTTTGCAATTAAGTGTGGTTACATGACTCAACTCTAGCCAAGGAGATGCAGGTAGGAGTTTCTGGGGAGGGTACCTTTTCTCAACAGAAAGGCAAAGCTGCCCAAAAGGAAAAAAAATGTTTAACCTTTTACCATGTAAAGCATGACATCAAAGGCCTACTCTAAGGATGGCAGTGCAGAAACAGGGAAAAAGACTGTGTTCCTCATGGCATCACGCAGCCATCGCGCAGCCTCATCTGTGGACTGCTTCTATAGGAAACAGCTCCCATTTGTTTAAGACTCCAATATATAGTTTTCTGTTATTTGCAGCAAAAGGAATCCCAATTGACACACAGGGTGATTGCAATGAATTGAGTCATCTGGGTATTTGTAAGGAGAAAGGGGGTTAGATTTAAGAAAACACAACTGTTTTATCACAAATGCATTTATACAGACATACTGGCCCGTGCTCACTCTTTTCTTTTTATGACCAACCCCCACCCTCTCCAGACTGGGTCATCTTTCTTCAGCTAGGAACTGGCAGAAGCAGGGAAAAGCGGAGTCTCCCTATATATCTAATTCCTAGAGTGGCTAGTTCACTCCTGGACACTGGGAGTTTACGGCAACCCCCACAAGCTTCTCTCCTACATGACCCAGATTGTGCACATGTGGCTGTGGAATCTCCCTGAACCTCCTGGCCCAGCGTCAGCACTGGTATTAAGTGCAGCCTCTGCAGGGGCTTGGGGGAAGGACAACTAGGCTACTTCCCTCTCCAAAGCTAGGCTGGGGAAGGTAGGCAGGCCTGGCGACACCCCGGGGCACCCAGGCTTATTACCCTGTGGGCATCGCAGTAGGCGACATCATCTGAGGAGAAGAGCACAGCGTCCTTGATGAAGTTGGACAGGGCGCGAAGGATGAAGGACACGAACAGGTGCATGTGGATGTAGTTGCGAGTGCAGTGGAGCCTCCTGCAGGGAGAGAATGTAGGGTCATAGAGTCCAGAGCCCGCTGAGGAGCTGGGACTCAGCCAGGCCCACCTGCCCCCAGTGCACTGGGGAAACTGAGGCCCTAGACTTCAGCTCTTTCTGGGTAACACATTCTGTGAGCATAACCTGAATGAGGACGTGGGTCCCCAGATGACCAGTCTAATTTGCTACATGCTGTAGTGAAAAAAAAAAAAAAAGGCCGGCCACAGTGTGGCTCACACCTGTAATCTCAGTACTTAGGGAGGCCAAGGCAGGAAGATCACTTGAGGCCATGAGTTGAACGTATTGCGACCTCTGTATCTACAAAAAAAAATTTTTTTTTTTTAGTTAGCTGGACATGGTGGTGCTTGCCTGTATTCCTTGTACAAGAGGCTGAGGTAGGAGGATCGCTTGAGCCCAGGAGTTCGAGGCTGCAGTGAGCTATCATTGCCACTGCACTCCAGCCCCAGCAACAGAGCAAGACCTTGTCTCTAAATGAATAAATATAAAGCTGGGGCTGTAGGGGCAACATTGTATTCTGCCCTGAACTACCACCATCTCCAGCTCCCAGAATTGTTTTGCGGGAGGGGTGAGGATGGCAACCAGAACAGGAGAGGGCTAGGGGCACAGAAAGAACACAGGCTGCGGGGAGAAAGCAGACCTTGGCTCTGCCACTTAGCAGCTATGTGACCTTGAGCAAGCCTTTCCACTTCCCAGAGTCTCAGCGTCCTCCTCTGCTGCAGGGGACAGAAGTCAGTTACTTGTTCTGCTTCTTCTGGGACCAGAAACAGGCTTTCTTCTGGGAAATCCATTCCAGCTCTGGATTGGAAGGGCTCCACCCTTCTCACCCTCATGACAGACTTGACCAATCAGAGTGCTCCATCACTGTCCATATTGATTGGCTCAGAATTGAGCATGTGACCTAAGCCTGGCCTATGAGAACTCGGGGCCGGGCGCGGTGGCTCAAGCCTGTAATCCCAGCACTTTGGGAGGCCGAGACGGGCGGATCACGAGGTCAGGAGATCCAGACCATCCTGGCTAACACGGTGAAACCCCATCTCTACTAAAAATACAAAAACTAGCCGAGCGAGGTGGCGGGCGCCTGTAGTCCCAGCTACTCGGGAGGCTGAGGCAGGAGAATGGCGTAAACCTGGGAGGCGGAGCTTGCAGTGAGCTGAGATCTGGCCACTGCACTCCATTCCGGGCGACAGAGCGAGACTCCGCCTCAAAAAAAAAAAAAAAAAAAAAAAAGAGAACTCGGAGGACTTTTACTGGAACCAGGAGGGAAGGGGCTCTCGTTGGCCCTGGTGTTGCTGAGCTAGCGGGATGAATGCCAGTAACTACTGGTGGTTGTCTCTGCCACTTCTGCAGAAAGCCTCCCAGAGGATGAGGCCAACCCAGAGCAGAGGAATGGAGGGAGACAGACCTAGCGCTGCTGATGCCGCTGAACACCTAGATCCAGCCACGCCTACAGCAGATGCCTCTGAACTTGCCACTTACGTGGGTCAGGTCGCCTTTGTTTTCCTTACGCTGTTTCGAGGTGGATTTCTGTCTCTTGCAACAGAATCTCGCTAGTACTCCTGTAAAATGGGGTTCCTGTTACCTATCCCATAGCATTGTGTGAAAATTAGAATAATACATATAAAGCGACCGGCCATAAGTTCTCAATAGTGCTTAGTAAATGTTGAACAAATAAAGGGATGAATGAGGTGACAGGAACATCGATGTTTTGCCATAGGTCAGCTTTAGATCAAGAGATGACAAGGTAGTTTACTCAGACCTTCCTCTTTCTGTCCTGGGTGGCTGAGAAGGGACCCAAAGTCTGTGCCTGCGGAGGGCTGGGGTATGGAGAGCTGGCAGTGTGTTCTCACCGGAAAGCACAGAGGATGCCAAGGGCGACCAGGAGCATGACCAGGGAGGAGCTGTAGCCCACGGTGTACATGACTTTCAGCTTCAGCAGGTAGGAGTGCTGCAGAGAGAGGCACGTGTCAGCCCCGGCGGCCCTCCTGGCTAGCTCTGCCCTTCTGTGCCTCACTGCACCCGCTTCAGGCAGCTTGAACCCCACCAACGCTGCTATTCTGTCCATACCCCAAGGACGCCAATACACAGACACATAACACCGTAACATCTTGGCACTGGAAAAGTCCTTAGGGATCATCTGATGCCAATTCAAACTTCCACCTTATGTATAGGGCCCCTTTCCAACTCTCTGAATTCAAGCCTTTGCTTGAATACCTCTAGAGACAAAGTGCTCACTGCCCTTTGAGAAAGTTATTTGGTGTAAAACAGCACACAATATTAGATTTTGTTTATGTGAAGTTAAAATATATTACTTGCACCACCTATTGGTCCATTTTGTGCCTTCTGGAGCCACTTAAACTGGATTTGTCTTTTATATAAGGCCGGTTTTATATATCAAAGTTACAAAGGTCATACAGGGAGGCCTGCCATTTTTTAACACAGCTATTCTGCCCATCTGTATCTTGTTCATTTTCTCTATGTCAAATATTCCCTGTGTCAGTCAGGTGCGGTGGCTCATGCCTGTAATCCCAGCACTTTGGGAGTCTAAGGAGGAAGGATTGCTTGAGCTGAGGAGTTCAAGACCAGCCTGGGCAACATTGTGAAACGCTGTCTCTACAAAAAAATTTAAATAGCCAGGCATAGTAGTGCACACATGTGGTCACAGCCACTCAGAGGCTGAGGTAGGAGGATCACTCCATCCTGGGAGGTCAAGGCTGCAGTGAGCTGTGATCCAGCCACTGCACTCCAGCCTGGGTGACAGAGTAAGATTCTATCTCAAGTAAATAAATACATACATACATACATACAAAAATATTCCCTGTGTCTTCAACCTCTTTCCACAATCCTTCAACCATTAGTTAAATTAATATGCTCCAGTTTGTTAATGTTCTTCTTAAATAAGACCCCCAGAACCACATAGCTGAAAAGCTCCAGAAGCGTTCTCTGACCAGGAAGAGGTAGAAGGGGTCCATCACCTCCCATCTCCCCTGATCTAGACATTGCGTGCCTATGCAGCCAAGCAGGCATTCACTTATCCAGCAGCCACTTCACACTACTGGCTCATCTTTGAGTCAAAATGATCTAAGTGGAATATTGGTCAGAAAATTAAAAGATCTGACCAGGTGTGGTGGCTCACACCTGTAATCCCAGCACTTTAGGAGGCCAAAGTGGGTGGATCACTTGAGGTTAGAGTTCGAGACCAGCCTGGACAACATGGAGAGACCCTGTCTCTACCAAAAATACAAAAATTATCCAGGCATGGTGGCGTGCACCTGTAGTCCCAGCTACTTGGGAGGCTGAGGCAGGAGGCTTGCTTGAACCCAGGAGGCGGGGGATTACCGTGAGCTGACATTGCACCACTGTGCTACAGCCTGGGCGACAAAGTGAGACTCTGTTGCAAAAAAAAAAAAAAAAAATTAAAAGATCTGCATTTAGGTTCAAAAAATAAAGTGGTCGGCCGGGCGCGGTGGCTCAAGCCTGTAATCCCAGCACTTTGGGAGGCCGAGACGGGCGGATCACGAGGTCAGGAGATCGAGACCATCCTGGCTAACACAGTGAAACCCCGTCTCTACTAAAAATACAAAAAACTAGCCGGGCGAGATGGCGGGCGCCTGTAGTCCCAGCTACTCGGGAGGCTGAGGCAGGAGAATGGCGTGAACCCGGGAGGCGGAGCTTGCAGTGAGCTGAGATCCGGCCACTGCACTCCAGCCCGGGCGACAGAGCGAGACTCCGCCTCAAAAAAAAAAAAAAAAAAACAAAAAAAAAAACAAAAAAAAAAAAAAATAAAGTGGTATCAAAAAGAATCAAGGGAATAAAAATTAAAAGAACAATGTTTACCAACCAAACTAACAAATATTTAAAAGTAATAATTTTCTCTGCAGGTGAGGGTATAGTGGGACTAAAAACTGGTTCAATTTTTCTGGAAGGTAATATATAAATATATATCAAGAATCTTTGAAATATGACCCTTTGACCTCCCTTCTTCCTCCAGGAATTGATTCTAAGAAATAATCAGAAATTTAAAAGCATATTTATACATGAAGACGTTTATCACAAAAGTATTAGTGATTTAAAAAACCCAAATGTCCAACAGTAGAATAGTTAAATCCATTATTTTAAATACAAATGACTTTCACACTATACCACTAATAAAATGTTGTTTACCAAGAGTTTAAAATAAGTCAGGACATGCTGATATATTATTACATGAAAAGGCAGAATTCAAACTTTACACGTGCAATGTGATTCCAGCTATATGTGAAAACATATTAGGTTGAATTATATGAAAATGGATTCTGCTGACAATTTTTTTAAAAAATACATTTTAAAAAGAATTATATGAAATTACCTTTTTTGTAGATCAAAAATGATTGAATATCAACAGAAAAAATAAAGAAAATTAAAAAATTGAATATCAGCCATTCCATGTGGTTCAATCTCATACATACAGAGAAACAAGATTGTAAAGAGATATGGTCGATGTTAACAGTGGTTAACTTTGTATTATAGGCTTGCAAATAGACTTGTTATTTTCTTTTATGATTTTTCTATACTTCTACTTTTTCTACAGTAGATAAGGGCTATTTATAACCAAAAGAAAAGGGTAATTAATGTTTTAAAAAGGCACAAGAATAGAATAGGGGAAACCTGGCTGACAATCTTCATGGGAAGATAACCTTGAGGTTAGAAAGTCCCAAGCTCCATGGTGTCACACAGTGTACTGTAGAGAAAGAACACAGGCTTCAGAGCCAGGAGACAAGGGTTCCAAACCTGGACTGTGACTCACCAGCTGTGTGACTTTGAGCAAATTATTTAACTTCTTTGAGCTTCATATTCCTCATCTGCAAAATGGGAATAATAGTATCTACCTTGCAAACTTGTTGGAAGAACAAATATGGTGTCAGATAGAGTACCTAGACAATGCCTTGGCATGTAAGGAAACACTCAGTGTATGGTAATTTTAATTTGTCCCCACCCCACCATCCTCCTTCAAAATGAGTCAGCAGTTTGAGATGGTATGAATTCTGAGGCATGAAATAGCTCAAAAATTAGCTCTATTCTCAGTTACACTGATGGAGTGCTGTGGGCAGCTGGCCACATGGGAAGGTTTGGAGAGGCTGGGCATGTTATTTTAAGAGTCACATTAATAAACTGAAGTATTTCTGGAGGAGGGTGATTGTGTTATCTGAAGAGTACATGAAAAAACTGGGTCCATGACACCTGGAGGGGAAAAACATGCACTTAGAGGAGGAAAGTGTTAGACTGAATGACATGTAGAGGAAGGGCCGGACCTCGTGTGTGAGCTCCAGTTGGGGGAAGTTTCCAGAAAGGAGGTAGATTTTTGACTCGGGGTGACTGAAAATTTTCTGACAGCGGGAGGTGGCCTTTGATGGGAAGGCTACCATGTGACATTGAGTTCCTCACTGATGTAACTGCTCTCCTGAGAGCCAGGAGTCACCTCTCAAGGATGAGAGGAAGACCCTTGAAGGGCAGTGAGTTGCCTTCAATTAGTGGTTCCTGGGCTTTGGGACATCAAAGACCTGTGAAATGTCAAAAAATTGAGGACCACTGTGTTAACCTGTAATCTCGCCATCTACAGATGAGCCGCATTGCGGAGGGCATCAGCCTCACTCCTGGGGATGCCCAGACTAGCCTGCAAGAGCCTGAAAAGGCACAGGGTGACAAGGGTGGGGTCAGGCAGAAGATTCTGCACTGTCCTGCAGCTTTGGCAATTGCCTGTCAGGTGACCAGCCCGCCTGTCATGTAGACCCGTTCCTGCCTTGTAAAGCAGGAACCATAAGCCCTCAGCCATCCAGAAACAGCCTTGCTCCCTGGAGGTTTCATGTGACCTTTGGTCCTTAGTTTTTTGTTTGTTTGTTTGTTTTTGAGACAGGGTCTCACTCTGTCACCCAGGCTGAAGTACAGTAGCACAATCATGGCTCACTGCAGCCTCAACCTCCCTCAACCTGATTGCTCCTGAAGCCCATTCTCTGCATTTCCAGTTACGCAAGCCACATATGCTTATTAAACCAGTTAGAAATGCGTGTTATTTGCAGTACAAAGCCTTCTTACGAACCTTCATCCTGCCACCCATCAAGATATCATTCCTTTTTAGTTTTATGGATTTTACAAATTTGATGCAAATAAGTCCCCTCTTTTCATATAAATCGATGATAGAACTGTTCCTCTGTAAAAGACAGAGCCCACTCACCATCCCTCCAAGACCACAAGTGCCCACTCCTTGTTGAATCTCCTTATTAAATCGTCCCACTCTGACCAGATCTGAAGACCTCACGTATATTCCCAATGGGATGACAAGCCCTGGGAAGGAAGGAACTGCATCCTTTCCCTTGGAGCTCGTCCTTCTTCACGTAGAGCAAGGCTGATGCGCTAGAGAGAGAGGGGTCTTTGCGAAATGCAGAAGAGGGTGTGCTCTGCCACCCAACTTCCTCCTTTCTCCTTGAATTCTGCCACTCTCCACCCGTGCCTTCTCCCATGACCTCACCCTACCCTCCTAGGGACAAGCGAAGCTTGCCCATATTCCTTCTAGGAAGTTTAGCCAATGGGACCTGCTGAAAGTGTACTCCTTGGGGGGACACACACCTTATGGGGAGGCATCAGAAGACAGAGGATGGAGCCCTGGCGCTTTTGGAGCTAGACTTGGTTTAAATCCTACCTCCACTACTTTATAAGCATCTTCCTTAATCCCTGAGCCTCAGTTTCCTCTTCTGCAAAGTGAGAAAAACAATGAATGTACGGGGTTATTTTGGGGATTTAATACTAGCCACCAGCCAGGAAGGCACTCAGTAGATGTTTAAGTGCATAGCAAATATTTACTGGGCGCCCATAGGTGCCAAGCATTGTACTGGGCACTGGGACCTGGAAACGAACAAGACTCTCTGATTTGCCCAGACCCAGCCCTGGCTCATAGCAGGTCCTCAGTGAGCGGAGTGAATGAATGCCTTTGAGGAGCGTGTATTGTAGTGAGGGAGGTGGAGGCGTGTGGCACATGCTGATCATTTTAATGTAACATGGTAGGTAGTAGTCAGAGGCCACCGCCGAGCTCTAAGGGAGCCCTTCCCGTGAGGAGGGGAAGAAAGGGCTGGCATTGATGGGCTCGAGTGGAGTCTCGAAGGATGTATAAGAATCAGGAAGGAAAAGAGAGGAGGAAAGTGCTTTCCAGGCAAGGGGCCCTAGCAGGGACAAAGGCCCAGGAGGCAGGCAGGATGGCACGGTGTGTATGAGATTTGAGAGACAGGGCCATCCTGGGAAAGGACAGTGATGCAGAGTGAGCTGAGCCCAGACAGGGCCCTGATGGCCACCCTCAGAGGAAGCCTCTGGAGGTCCCCAGAAGAGGTCAGCCAATTGCTGAAGGCAGCATCCTCTCAGCTCGGGTAGCTCTGCAGCCAGGAGACTCCTTCGAATGCTGTAAACATTTTTTTTTTTTTTAAGAGACAGGGTCTCACTCTGTCCCCCACTGCCCAGGTTAGAGTGCAGCGACACAATCACTGCTCACTGCATCCTTGAACTCCCTAGCTCAGGCGACCCTCCTGCCTCAGCCTCCTGAGTAGCTGGGACTATAGGCACGCATCGCCACGCTCAGTTAATTCTTAAACATTTTTTGTAGATACAGGGTCTCACTATGTCACCCCACTATGTTGCCCTGGCCTCAGGCAATCCTCCCACCTCATCCTCCCAAAGTGCTGGGACTACAGGTGTAAGCCACCACACGCAGCCAAAAGCAAACATTTACCGCGCACTTGCTGTGACCAGGCACCCATCTCAGCATGCACATACATGAATTCACTTAGTTCTCATGACAAGCCTACGTTGTCAACATTATTAACACCATTTCCCAGATGAAGAAACTGAGGCACATTGTGATTAAATCTTCCCCAGCCCCACGAAGGTCAAAGTCGGAATTCAGATGCAGCAGCCTGGCTCTGAGCATGTGGCCACGACGTTAGTGTCTCTTTCAGTTGAATGAATACAGCACCCCCAGTCTCGCGGTGGTGTGTGACGGTTCCTACCTGTGCCCGGGGTCCTCCTAACCCTCAGCTCCGGGTCGATAGACCAGGGCAGTGAGGCAGACCCACTGACACCTGTGGGAGTAGGAGGCGGGGGGACAGGGGGCAGCCCTTACATCCTGACCACTGTCCCAGGCCTGCGCCACCCTGTCCTCTCCCAGGGCCTCCTCACCCCACAGGTTCCTGTCCCCGGGTTTGTGGGGTGGAGGTTGACAGGCTTACCCGCTTCTCGTTGGAAGAGTCGTTCACGTTAACACCACAGGCCAGATTAGGCCTGGGGAAGGTTTCTGACCAGCCATCCTGTGTGCAGTTTCGGAACAAGGATCCTGTGGGTGCCAAGAGTCCTGTAGGTGAGCTGTGGGCCCAGGCACTGTGATTTTCACAGTAACATCTATTGTAACATGGAGCTGCTACAACCACTTTATAGTGTGGAAACCGAGGCACACAGCAGTTCTGGAACTTGCCCCAAAACCACGCCCCAGTGAATAGGGGGAAAGTGATTTGAACCCTGGGGCTCGGGCTCCAGAGCCCACGCTCTTAAGCACACACCACATGCCAATCCCCCTTCTAGCCCCAGCCGGGTGCTGCTCCTGACCCCAGACCCTGCCACCGGTTAACAGGCGGGTCCCCCGGAGAATCTGTGGTGGCTGCCCAGCACCTGGCCACTCCCATCGTGATTTTTTTCTCAGGCTCCTATTTTTACTCATCTTGCTCCACGGAAGTTCTGTTTTAAATGGAACTTCATGCCCTGCTCATGCAGCCATTTGAAACTCACCAGAGGCCAGGTGCAGTGGCTCAAGCCTGTAATCCCAGCACTTTGGGAGGCCGAGACGGGCGGATCACGAGGTCAGGAGATCGAGACCATCCTGGCTAACCAGGTGAAACCCCGTCTCTACTAAAAAATACAAAAAACTAGCCGGGCGAGGTGGCGGGCGCCTGTAGTCCCAGCTACTCAGGAGGCTGAGGCAGGAGAATGGCGTGAACCCGGGAAGCGGAGCTTGCAGTGAGCCAAGAGCCAGCCATTGCACTCCAGCCCGGGTGACAGAGCGAGACTCCGTCTCAAAAAAAAAAAAAAAAAAAGAAACCCACCAGAGTGCCATTGAGATGAACCCCTCCAGGCAGTGCCCCTCACGGAAGGGTGGAGGGTCCTTAAGCCACGACCTGTAGGCGACCCCTCTGCATTTCACTGCATAATAGATCGTGAGACCACCACAGTCCTCCAGTTCAGCTGCTCACTGCCCCCCACCCCTGGCACGAGGCCACATGCTGGGCCCTCTCACCACGTGGGCTGTGACTTCCCCGCCTCCCCAGTACCTGGCCCAGAGCCTCAGCTTATCAAATGCGGGCTGGCTGGCTGGACAGAAAGGCAAACTGAATGGGGATGAAGAGCCTGCCCTGAACTCTTCTCCTAGGGAAGAGGAGAGCGCTTCCCCACTGGAGCTTTTACAGCAGGAGCCCAGCCTGCTGAAGGGAACCATCAGCCAGGAAGGAAGTGTTGGAAGGCCACCGTGAGGAGTTTCCCTCCTCGGGCAGAATGGCCCGGCTGCATTCTGTACTCTAAGCTGCCAAGGAGGGCTGGGATCTGGCTCCCCAGCTCGGTTCGGTGTAGGCGTTGCAGCGTGCAGGGTAGTGATGGCTGAGTCCTGTGGGTGGGAGCCCTGCCACCCCTTTGCTCTCACTGGAGCCTTAACAGCCCCAGCTGAGCGTGGCATGCTCCTTTACACAGACCCCAGGGACTGGGCTCCTGGCTCACAGGGTTTAGGGTCTAATCCTCACAGTGCCCCACTGAGGGAGGTGCTGCTGCCCATTTCACAGGCCAGAACCTCAGGGCCCAGAATTGGGCTATGGTGCCCAGCCACAGTGTATGCCATCACTGTTCTGCCCTCACACCGGGCCCTCTTCCTGAAGTCTCAGGGGCAGCGTTAGTACCAGGAAACCGTGTCCTCTGAGATCCGGGCATGCCTGCCCTGTGAAGCCTCAGGAGGCCGGGGGCCCGGGTTTAGAAGCAGCCAGATCTGAGTTAGAAACCCAGTGCAGCCTGTTGGTCGCTGTGTGACCTTCGGTGCGTCATTTCTCTGTGCCACAAAATAATCACCCACACTGCAAGAGTGAGCAGGGAACATGAGAGCACACGGAAAATGCCCAGGCTGGTGCCAGGCACAGAGCGGGCACGGAGGCATCATTCCCCCTCTCCTTTTGGCCTTTCTAAAATAGGCAGGAGTGGGTGGGGCTTGGAATCTTGGAATTTAGGGGAGGGATGGGGAGGTTTCTGGAATTAAATCAGGGGAGTTAGGTTGTCAGATGGGAAACAACGGTGGTCAAATTTAGGCTGAGTGGACGGGAAGGCGATTTAAGGGAACACAAACTCCCCCAAGGCCAGAATCGAAGGTTATCAGACAGCGCATGCCTAGAGGCTGGGCTCCCTGTGGGCTCGCCCAGGGCAGCACGCCTGCCTGTTTGGGGCCCTCTCCTCACTGACCCAGCAGGACTCCCAAGACAATTGCTGCATGTGACCCAGGCCAGGTGCCCAGAGCTGCTAACAGGGCAGGGCCCCCGCCTTCCACTCTGCAGAGCTGCAGAGGAGCTGCCTCCCCACTTCCCCAGGGCTGAATTCCTAATAGGTAAGGGAACCTTAACTGGGCACAGGCCAGTGTGCACCACAGGGGACCCCCGAAAGGATGTTTGTGCATATGTGTGTGTGTGTGTGTGTGTGTGTATGTATGTATATATGCAGTTTGGGGAAAGGCCAGTCCGAAGCTTTTATCTGATTTTCAAAAGGCTCCGGGACCCTAATTAGGTTGGAAAACATGGCAGCTTTAAGGCCAGATCCTCACTAAGTAGGAAGAGAAAGAGGGCCAAGGGGACACCGCTGGGGAAATGTGTCTTTTGATAAGGAACTCTGGAAGACCAGCGTCCTTTTCAGAATCAAAGGAATACACCCTTGAGGGAGCATTCTAGGCCTGGCATGAACAGAAACAGCTGGGGGCAGAATCGGCCTGCGGTTTCTCCAGTCACACGGACCCCACCCCCCGTCAGGACCCATGTAGTAGCTGCCCTGAAGGAGAATTAATTTATTTTCCAGAGCACCTTGTCCTCACTGGGCGCTCCCCCTGGGGTTAGGGTTGGGGGCACCACCTAGGGAAGCCTGCCTTCCTGCTGGGAGATGAAGGGGCAGGGGTCTAATCAGACCCAGAAGTAGATCTATGGGGAGGAAGGTGGGGTGGGTGGGAGTTCTTGGTGACAAATTGAGGCCGGACAGGTGTTGACCTGTGCTCTTGGGCCACCCTCCCCGAGGCTGGGTATGAACAACGTGGCCCCCACCACCCTGGAGCGAGCCCAGAGCCCAATAGGCAGGCCTTTGGAGTGGCCCTGCAGCCCCACAGCGACACCATGTGGCAGCGAGAAGAAACTGCAGCAGAGTCTGCACAGGACCCCAGCTTCCATCCTCACGTTGTGCGGACATACCGGGACCCCCTGAGCTTCCTGCGGTGGACCATGAGCAATCCAAGGGTGGGGGAGCCTCAAGAGAGAGACACTGAGCCTTTACGTAATGAGGCGGGGAGGGGTTCAAGCAATTAATTGAGAAAGAATGTGACAGGACTGGCACCTGGTCCCTTTGCGGCCGTGAGCACCTGCTCTGCCTGTCCCCTCTGCAGAGGGGCAGAAGGGACGGTGCTGGGGGAGGCGGAGGCACTGTGGCTCTGGAAAGGCTGAAAAGGGAGGGCTGTAAAGGAGAAGAGCTTCGAGTCCTTTCCACCAGGAGAAAACCCCGTCAGCTGTGGAGGAGCACTGCACGGGAGTCAGAAAGCTAAGTCTGGGCCTGACCTTGCACCTGACCAGCCTGGGGCTCTAGGTCCCCCACATCTGGACTCATCTCCTGTGTCCTGAGCTCCCAGGACCCCAGAGGCAGGCATGGAGGGGCCACGCTGGCAGGTAAAGTTGGTAAGCTTGCAGGGGTGTGTGTGGCAGGGGTGAGGGAAGGAAGGTGGGAAGGAGAAAAAGGAAAAGAAGGGAGAGGAATAGAGGAGAAGGGACAAAATTTATTTCCAAGCACAGCCTTACAGGGCAGGTCTATTTATTTTCCCCATTTAACAGTCAAGAAAATTGAGGCTCAGCAACAGTGTGCAACTTGGATCCTGGGGCTGACTGGCACCCAGCTAAAAGACATTTCCCCAAGTCCCTTGCAGTTAGATGTTGCCATGTGACTGAGTTCTAGCCAAAGGAATGTGGGCAGAGTGGGGTCCTTCCCAGGCCAGCCCCTTATGAACCTCTGCCATGTTGTCCTCAGGGTCCCTTCCCCTCTGCCAGTCAGCCTGGAAACTGCGTGACGCCACAGTTGTGAGGTGTGGGGTGCTGGAGTCACTGTGTGGAGGAGAGCTGCATGCTAATCAGGAACACCTGTTTCCTGTTTTGGAGTTTTTGTTTTTGTTTTTTGTTTTGTTTTGTTTTGTTTTGTTTTTTTGAGACAGAGTCTCATTCTGTCACCCAGGCTGGAGTGCAGTGGCACGATCTCAGCTAACTGCAACCTCAGCCTCCCAGGTTCAAGTGATTCTCTTGCCTCAGCTTCCCAGGTTCAAGTGATTCTCTTGCCTCACCCTCCTGAGTAGCTGGGATTACAGGTGTGCACCACCACGCCTTTCTAATTTTTGTATTTTTAGAAGAGATGGGATTTCACCATGTTGGCCAGGCTAGTCTCAAACTCATGACCTCAGGAGATCCACTCACTTCGGCCTCCCAAAGTGCTGGGATTACAGGCGTGAGCCACCATGCCCGGCCTGTTATGGACTTTCTGTGGACAAATTTGCATGAAGGCTTTGAGATGTGGGGCATTGTCTGTTACAGCAGCCAGCATTACCACGCCAGGAAGTGGAGGAGCGGGGTTCAAGCCTGTCTACCTCAACCTCCCCAATTCCCATAGCGTAGGGTGTTGAGTGAGGCTTCAAGGGAGCAGCATGTTCCCCAAATATGTGTGTGAGTGTGCACACATGTGCATATGTACAGCAGAATTATGGTGAGAAGAATCTCCACTGCCTTCCCACAGTCTCTGACCCATGGTCATCTTTGCCTTGCCTGACTTTGAAAGGCTGGTGGGTTTTAGTGTTAAATCACCTGTTCTTGTTCAGGCTTCATCAGGCAGCTTTCCTGTCCTGCATGGACCAGGAAAGAGGGGCAGCTGCACAGCTTTTCTCAGTTCCTGTTATTATTACTCTTTACCGGATTAAGGGAAAAGGCCTGTGATCTGCAGGGCGGTTTATGGTGATTAAATGAGCCCATGTGTTAATATAAAAATGTCCAGTGCATGGTCGACTTCTAATCAATGTGAGTCAACTAGGAAAATTCTTAAAACTGCAGTTGTCCTCTGGTAAGAGAACCCCCTGCCCCAGGAGGCCAGGGGCTCCCAGGGAGCCAGTTTCTCAGCAGGGCCTGACAGAGGAAGGAAGAATTCTGGAAGGCCAGGCCATTAGGGAGCCTGCCACTGCCAGGAGGGGATCCAGACATGGGGACTGGAACAAGGCCCCTAGTTGCTAAGGGGACAGAAACATGGAAGGAAGGAAGAGCGCTCCTAATTGAAGGGCCTGGGGAAGACAGAAGCAGGCCCAGGCTGGCTCCCCTACTGCCTTCCCCAGTGCACTGCCTCCCGCCCCCTTGCTTGAGACCCTGAGAATTGAGTCCACCCCACATTCCCAAGCAAGGCTTCCGATTCTTTGCAGTGATCTCCCCCCATCATTGTACCTACACTTGTCCTCAGAGAAGGTTCCTTGGCCTCCTGCCTCTAAGCTGAGGCCCCACCCAGAGGGCCACCCCCCAGCCTCTCCGCCAGGCCCCATGGGCTGAGTGGTTACCATTTCTGCTGGTGAGCATCCGGAGGAATCTCGGGCACTCCACCTCCACCATCCGGCCAGGCACAGAAGAGGGCCAGCAGCTTATGTTGTCCCACATCCCCTCACAACCTGCCAAGAAAAGCAGCATCAGACAAGGATGGGGGATGGACCGAGGGCTTCCCTACCATATTGTTCACATCACCAACACCCTCGTCTGCCTGGACTTCCCATTAGACTACTTCCAAAGTTCCCAGTAGGTGCTGACTCCTTGGGATCAGGAACCAGTAGTGTCTAATGCACCTTTTCCTCTTCGGGCCCTTGGACTCTGCCATCTACATGGTAGTGCTCAGTGTTGAAGACAGAAGAAAGTAAGAAAGGGAGGGGGGAAGGGAAGAAGGAAAGAAGGAAGACACATCTGTCGGCCAATCAGTTTGCATTAAACGACTAAGGAGCAGTGGGCCTCCCTCCTAGCTGCATGGTACCACTACCTGGGGAGCTTTAGAAATAGACATAGCCGGTGTGGCACACAGGGATCCTGCACGAATTGGTTTGGGTGGGCCCAGGCATCATGTCCTTTAAAAGCCTTCCAGGTAATTCTAACGTTTGACTGCAGGGTTGAGAACTCTTGTCCCACGGTTCTCAAATTTCAGCTTGCATTAGAATCACCCAGAGGGATTATTAAAATAGATTGCTCAGTAGGTCTGGGGTGGGGCCTGAGTATCTGCATTTCTAACAAGTTCCCAAGTGATGCTGATGCCGTTTGTGCTGGGACCACACTCAGAGCCACTGCCCTGGCCTATGGACACAGCTCCACAACGGTCACCACTTATTTGCGGCAAGAATATTGTTGAGGATGTTGCTTTCTCCATCACTTGAGTTCCCTTGATGAGGCCCCTCCCAGAAGGAGAATCTGGTCTCAATGCAGTGAGAAGCTGAACTTATTGTGAACAGCTAGTATACATAGACACTGCATTTGAAGCTGGTTTCTTCTTTGATTTGGCTGCTAGGAAGCTCAGAGCTAGATGTGTGGCCCACTTCTGAAAACTGAAAGACTTTAAGATGAATAAAAAAAAAATCACTAGGGTGTTTTCAGTGCAAAACTAGGCATTGTCTAAGTACAGCTTTCTGGATTATCTGATTCAATGGGGTGTCAGGCCTTTTGTTGTCTTCGAGCTTTTCTGCAACTCTGTAACTTCTAGATGATTGGCAGCAATGCGAATGATTCTCGTCCATAGGCACAATAATTATTGTCCAGTTGAAATACGGTTAATTTCACTTCCCTCCCTGTGTATTCAGCCAGCTTTGCATCTATTTGTAAATTCATATTGCCATTCTGTCTTATAGGTATGGTACTGTATTAGTCTGTTTTCATGCTGCTAATAAAGGCATACCTGAGACTGGGTAATTATAAAGGAAAGAGGTTTAATGGACTCACAGTTCCACATAGCTGAGAGGCCTCACAATTACGGCGGAAGACGAAGAAAGAGCGAAGGGACTTCTTACATGGCAGTGGGCAGGAGGACGGGAGTACACGTGCAGGGAAGCTCCCCTTTATGAAACCACCAGATCTCATGAGACATATTCACTATCACAAGAACAGCGTGGAAAAAACCTGCCCCCAAGATTCGATTACCTTCCGCCAGGTCCCTCCCATGGCACTTGGGAATTCTGGGAGCTACAATTCAAGATTTGAGTGGGGACACAGCCAAACCATGTCAGGGACTTTGAATTCTATGAACCAATGATCAGATCTTACGGACTCCCTCACAAATTAAACAAGCTGTTCGGCAGGTATTCATTTTATATTTGCGTGTGAGTTGTGACTGTACTGTCTTTTAAGACATCATTTCACGTAACCACCCACCAATTCTCCCAAAGTTGATCCGAGGGCAGCCACGCAGGGAAACTGCTTCCTGAGACAGACTTCTGGAACCCGTGCCCTCTGAGAGGTCATCGCTGGGGCCAGGCTTGGAAGGGGCTGGAAATGAGCTGAGGGACACCCATGAGGCACAGGGCAGAGCCCAAAAAGAAAGAGCCTGGACTCGAGTCGGCTGACCCGGGCTCCAGGCCCGCCCCACCTTGCCAGCTGCCCTGCTCACTTGCTCGTCTCTTCTGGGAGGACCAGCCCCTCCCTCCTGAGGCTATCCAGAGGAAGAGCTCAAAGCCCACCTCAAAAGCCTGCCTGGAGCAGGCACTGGGACTGGCAACCCCTTTCCCACTGGCCTCCCCAGGCCTGTTCCTTTCTCATCTGGACTCAGGAGGTTGGACTAGGCTGGGTCTCCTGAATGGTGGCAATTCTTAGCTCTGGGGACTGGGCGATGGATGCGGTGTGCAGACATCGCGGGAGTACGCAGATGGCAAATGCTCAGCTTTTTAAGGAGCAAGAATCTATTTTCAGGCATTAATCTGACCAGACCCAGAGCATCCATACTGTCCTTGGCCCCGTCATCCCCTCTAAGTGAAATCTCCCTGGCGACCTGTCCCATTGCAGGAGCGTGAGCCTCCAGTCCACATCAGAATGAGCTGGGTGCCTGTCAGAGATATGCAGATCTCTAGGCCCCAGATCCTCCTTGTGAAGCCAGACCCAGGAATCTGCATTTTAAGAATTCCCCAAAGACGCTGCTGCAGTGGTTCCAGGACTTGCTTTGAGAATTTCCACTCTGAGCCTCCCTGCTCCTCACAGCTGAGCGTTCCTCATTTCTAGGCTCAGCGCTCCCCCTGGCTCCCAGGAGTAATTCACAGAAAGTGAGACAGGCAGTCACAGACCTACCAGTGGGGGTCACTGCCAGCTGTGTCTTCACCTTGGTGCCTGGGTACAGATGCCTCCGCCACCACCAGGCAGAGAGCCCAGGAGAGCAGGCTCCTGGGCCTATGATGGGCCAGGCATAGCACAGGTGCTCAGCAAACACAGCAGATGAACAAATGAAGGGACGCCAGCTGGAACCGCTGCCTCCTGCACCAGTCCTCGCCAGGCATCCCTCGTAAACGGGCTTTCACCTTGACACCCAGTTGACTTCTACATTCTGCATTCAGGGCCTGTCAGCTCTGGTGTGGCGCTGCTGGGGAAGAGCCCTGTGCATCCCACACTTGAGCTCATGTAATCCCATGGCAGTGCCCCCAGTTCCCGAGGTGCCTGGCTCTACCTCCACTTTATAAACGCGGCAATCAAGCAGAGCCAGAAGCGGTTTCCCAGGCCACACAACCAGGGAATGGAGGGGATGAAAGCTATCTTCACCCAGCCCTCCACCCACCTGACCTGTCTCCAGATGACACTGGCCCCAGCTGCCTAGTGCCCTCCTTGTTCAAGCCAGGCTCTGGGAACTGGAGAGAGGTGGGGGGGTGGGGAAGGGTAGGGTGGGCAGGGCCAGGGCCTGGGTCAGGGAGGATACTGGCCTAGAGCGGGGAAGCCACAGCAGGTGTGGCCTGTTTCTCCCTGAAGAGAGGCCCAGCCCCCTAGTGGGAGAGGAGAAGTGGGAGGGCCCAGAAAGGAACCCAGTCCTGAAATCACGATGCCTCTGGGGGCTTTGGAGGTGGGGCAGTCCCAGGAACCACAAGGGCAGGCTGCGGCCATGAGCAAGGGTATGGTAGAATTGGAGAGGGACACAGAAGGCCGTGTGTGGGTGGGGCTTTCATAGGACAGTGGAAGCATCTATGAGGCCAAGGAGCAGGGGTCTGTGTCCTTGGAGGCATATGGGAGATGAGGAACCCCTTGGATATTCCAGAAGCTTCACCTGCAAGAGGAGGAGCGGGAGCTTCCCTCTGCTGCGCACTCCCCAGGGAGGGCTCCGCCACTCTCCCGAGGCTGCCTGTTCACATTCCAGCTGTGGACGCTGCTGGGAAGAGCCCTGTGCATCCTGAGCAGGGTCTCGGGAACTCCGCAGGCCCGCCAGGTAACCCTGGGCCTACCCAGATGCCTGTGGGATGGAGACTTGGTCCTGAGGACCCTTTACGGACAGCCCACTGTTTGTCTCCGTGCTGACCTAACCTGGCACCTGGAGTTTCGGGAGGCGGAGGCTGACCCGGGGCCCTCTTTCCCTTTGCGACCATCTCAGGGTGGCAGCAGGATGCCTCGTTTCAAGTTGCAGCTCCCCTGCCAGCTTGGGTCAGCCTCTCTTGCATTGGAAGCAGCTGGGGCATTTCCAGAGCATGAAAAAAGGCAGGAGACTTTTGCCTCACTTGGGGAAAAACAGATTTAGCGCTGGCTGGACTGGCCAGGTCAGCCAGGGCACCAGCCGCAGGCTGGCTGGCTGGCTGGTTGGCCAGACAGATGTGGACGGTGCCAGCACGTCTGAGAAGCTTCCTAACTTGGGTCATGTCAGGCAGGGCCCCCAGGGACGCCTGGGGACAGGCCATGCCAGGCCTGTGCTGGATGCACATCACACATCGGAGCTGAGGTTGACAACAGCCCAAGGGTCAGTAGGGTCACTGCCCCACAGCAGAGAGGAGGGAGCTGAGGCTCCAAGAGGGGGAAGTGACAAGTGTGGGTGACAGAGCTGGTGATAATGGAGCTGGGATCCCACTCAGCCTTCCCATCTCACCAGCCTGGGACAGGCTGCCTCCTCCAGGCTGGCCTCGGTGGCAGAAGACCTGGCTGCTAGCCCCACACAGCGTTGCTCGTTTCCTGAGAACCAGTGACACTGCCTTGTTCTCTGCCAGCCCTGGCTCCACCATCTGGGCACAGAAGGCACAGAACAGACCCACGGTTTCCCAGCGTGCAGTGAGCTCACCACTCACTGGTGGCCTGTGCTTTTGGCTGGTATATGGTTGAACATTTTTTCATAGTTGCACTTTTTAAAAGAAAATTTAATGTGTATTAGAAACATTATAAAACTAGCATATCACAGCTGTGATTTTATAGCTACTATTGTTTAGGATGAGGCTATGTTTTTTAAAAGTCCATTGATGGAAAGGAAAACATAAGAAGGAAACCATAGTACAGGAGGCGTGTGGCTATAGCCGGGCTGGAGGGAATGTGGCTTGGGGGAGCCGGCCAGTCCGTGTGGCCTCCTCGGTGGAGGCTGCCTTGCACTGTCTCCAGGCTTTGAATGCAGCATCTCGGACCCCACTCTTGGACTCCCCAGTCCCCCAAGCCAAGCATGAATGAGAGGCAGGGGAGAGTGCTCCTGGCTTAGCTTCGGATACCTGTCCTGGCTCTGGCCTTCCCAGGCAGCCATGGCAGGGAAGGGACGCAACCCAGGACTGGGGTCACCCTGGGCAGTTCTAGTTCCAGAGCAGCACAGTTCACTGCCTGACTCGGGGGTGAGTGGCATTCATTGAGATAGGGGATGGAGGAGCTTTGTCAATAGTGCCACACTTACTGAGCCACGAGGGAGGGGTCACCGCCCCAGGAGAGCCAGGGCTAGAAGAAATATACATTAGCTGTGTGGGCAGGCACATCCAAAGCATGTGAAGAGCAGACCTCCCCACCCCTTGTTGTCTCTGATGGCCACCTCCGCCACCAGCTGTCTGGCTGGAGGGGGTTGGATGGAAGGCTGGGAAGTTTAAGTGGGGAACCAAGAGAAGACAATGCCAGCCCACAAACACCGCCTGGGGAGGAGGGGCTGCCTGCCCCAGTGCCCGTGGCCCAGGAGGACGGTATGGGATACCAGGTTGAGGGAGGTGGTGTGGTGGAGATAGAATGGGCTTTGGACCCAAGCCTACCTTGGGTATGACACTTAACCTCCATGAGCCTCAGTTTCCTCATCTATAAAATGGGCACAGTAATATTTCCCAGGATTTTTGAGAGAATTAAATGATACGTGGGTAGAGTGGAGTACTTTCTGATCCTTCCATCTCTTCTTCTTTCTTCTCCTGTTTTTTTTTTTTGTTGTTGTTGTTGTTGTTTGTTTGTTTCTGTTTTTTTGGTTTTGGTTTTTTTGCTTTTTCTCTCTCCTTCCTCTTCAGATTGAAGTCACAGAGAAAGGCAGGAAAACTTCCTGGCTTGGGTTTCCAAAGACCTCTGGGGGATGAAGAGGTATTCTGGAATAATCAAAGCACTTGGGAAAAACAGAAAAAGAGCAAGAATTCCCACAGGCTGGGGAGAGATGGAGGGGAAGTGATGAGTTGGGACATGGAAGGTTCTAGAAGGGGCGCAAATACCCTGCTGCCCAGCCAGCCTGAGGAGGTGGGATAGCCCAGAGGAGAAACGGCTGTGGGGGCAGGTCTAGATGGGCAGACCACACACAGCCTTGCCGAGCCCATGCCTCCCAGCAAAGCACACGAGGGGCCAGTGGCCCGGGATAGACGGCTCTGCCAGTCCCCACCTGTGACTGACAGCATTGTCAGCCGCAGGCAAGATCCCCCTGAACACGGTGGTGCTACGTGAATCTCTAGCCCCCTGGGAAAACTGCAGGGGAAGATCCAGAAATGTCTGCCATCCCAGGAGAATGCAATCAGAATTAAAGTCAGAAAATGGAGAAAGTTCTAGTTTCACCCAAAGGGGTTTATAGATAAAGATTCATGGTCTTTATATTTGTGGAGCCTCTAGTCTGAAGCAGACCCAGCAATGTCAGCTTCCTCTGGCCTGCCCACAGAGATAGAGAGGTGGCCCCAGAGGCAGGTCTGGGTGGGTGGGAGGAGGGCTGAGAGAGGGGAAAGGGCCATCTGAAAGGGCAGGACAGTGCCTGGGAGTTTGCCCTGCGTCTACCTGGCGTGGAGCCTCCATCCTACAGTCCTCTATTTATAAATAAGCTCAGATGGCCTGATAAAAATCTGGGACTATTTCTGGAGCAATGTGTCAGGCTGCAGTGGCATGGAGTCAGGCTGGGCCATGCTGAACTGGGCCACTCACACCCCTCCATGTCCCTGGTGCTCACTTCATCGGCTGATGGGGTCACTAGGGAAGCCACAGCTCCTCTTTGTCTTGCTCTTGTGTCTGTCCTCTCCTACCTTCTGGTTCTGCTGGTGTTTGCTCTTTCTTCTGCCTACGGACTGCCACATCCATTTCTCAGGCACCTCCACCCCTGCTCACCCCCACTCATCCCTTTCTCCTCCCCAGAACCCACAGTGGCTTAGGACGAGCTCCTGCACAAGAGCCTGTTTCCCAGTTGCATCGTGTCTCCCTTTGCCTCTCTTGGCTCAGCCCTGGCCCCATCCCCAGGCCAACCAAGGGGCAGCCTGGTGAGTTTTCCTCAACTTTGCTAATGGCTTGACCTACAGTCTTAAGTCAAGAGGGTGTCCCTGTCATTTGTGATGGCTGGAGCTGTGGTCAGGATGGGGCTAGAGGAGCTGAAATCCCAGGGCAACAAAGGTATTTAAAAGCACATCACAGGAGAAACAGCTAAAGAGTCTTGGAACCAGGAATCGTAAGCTGTCTGATGGGATGAACTCTCTTGAGAGTGATGAGGTGCCCATCACTGAAAGTATTCAAGCAGAGAGTCATGGAATTAGGAGACTGGGAAGAGCATCAGACACTGAATGAAGTCTGCACTAGATGAGATGAAGAACCCTTCCAGCCCTGAGACCGAGCAACCACTTCTCTGGAGCAGGCTGGCCCACCTATGTCCAGAAGGCCAGCCCCAGGCCAGCTTCTGAGCACGGGGAGCTAAGTCCCTCCCCTTCCAGAGGCTGCACAAAGTGTGTGCCAACCTCAAGGAACCCTCCTCATCCACCGAAGAACTCTTCCTCACCTGACCTAAAGCTCTTCATTTCACACCACCTTTCAAGCGAATTAAGGATAAATTGCCAGCAGCAATTTCTGTCTTTTTGTTTGTTTTCTCTAATGGAAAACCCTTCTCTCGGAAGGGTAAGGTTATCAGTCATTCACAGCTCAGTTGTGCTGTGTTTGATTAGACTGGATGGCAAAGCGGAGTCCTGTTTCAGCTCTGTGTGATCCTGGGCCCCTTGGAGCCTGTTTTCTCATCTATGAAATGGGAGTAATTATAGTGCTTATTGCACAGCTGTTTTAAGAACTAAAAATGTAAATTGTCTAGAATGTTATACGAACATAAGCTAACATATTTTGGAAAAATGAGCCAAGATCAGTGGTACCAAGGGAAGAATGGGCAGAGGTGAGCTGTGGGCAGCCGTGGAGAATGGTCCAGGGCGTGGCTGCCAGAGGGCATCGGGGGCCAGGAGACTCCAGAAAGGAGCTAGGAGCTAGGAATGTTAGAGAAAACTTCAGTAACAGCCAGCACGCGTGAAGAACTGATTCATACTACACCGTGGATGAACCTCAAGAACATTATTCTCGGCAAAAGCAGACAGACACAAAAACTCACATAGCAAATGCTTCCGTTGATATGCAATGTCCAGCACCGGCAAATCCACAGAGACAGAAAGCAGATTAGTAATAGCCAGCAGCTGGAGAGAGGGATGGAGGGGAATGATGACTTAATGGGTACAGAGATTTTATTTTGGGGTGATGAAGATATTTTGGAATGAGATAGAGCTGGTGGCCGCATACAGCATTATGAATGTGCTAACTGCCATTGAATTACTCACTTTAAAATGGTGAATTTCATGCTATGTGAATTTCACCTCAATAAAAAAGGTACAAAATAAAAAGCCTGTTTTCCTGGACCCGTGCTCTGGGAGTGGGCAACCAGCAGGCAGACAAGAAGGAAAAGGGGATGACATGACCCCACTTGAAGGCAAGGACACTAAGGCTCAGAGAGGACCAGCGTCTTGCTCAAGGTCACAGAGCACCTGTGTGACAGAGCAGGGCACATGCCCAGGTCTGTCTGACTGTCGAACCCACACCTTGCATGTCACCACACTGTCCTTCTGGAACATTCTTTCCCTGGGGAGAGCCATAGCCCTTCCACCAGCCAGCTCTGAGGGGGTATTGACTTCTGTAAACAAAGTAATAAATAGCCCTGTGGGGCAGGCCATGCAGTTATTAGGGTGACCGTGAAATGTTCCCACAAAATGCCAGTGAGACCTTGGCCACCTAACCAGGAATAGCTGAAGAGTTAATTTTTTATTTGTGATAAGTGTGGCAGGCTCGGTGACAGCTCCTTGAGTGGTGTTTCCTGTAACTCCTCTGGCGTTCAAATATTAACCTCTACCCCAGGGAGCTTAACCATTAACCCTGCACCCTCCACGGAGAGCCCCAGCAGTCCCGTCCCCCACGCAGGTGCCATGATAGAGCCTCAGTGCTGAGAGAGGCCCCCTGGGCACCAGATCTAGGCCTTGGCCATTTCTCCTCTTAGTCTTTTAGGGGATTTTTCCTCAGACATCACAGTCGCTCCACAGTCCCAGATGGAGCCCTTGGCCCTGGCTTCTGACACCCTCAGTGCAGCAGACCTGAAGACTTTTCCAGCAGGCAGAGTCCTTGGACATCTTTAGGGCTTTAAAACCATGTTTTCAAAGTAACAGATCCCCTTTCCTAAATGCACCCTGCAGAAGGTCAATATGCAAAACAGATCCCAGTGACAGCTGTTTGTGATGCAAGGGTCAGCTGAGCCACCCTTTCACCCACCTGCATGCTGGCCCTCCTTGGTTCTGCCACCAGGGCCTGGCCAGACACCGCAGCTCTTGCAAAGCCAGGGGAGCCCTTTTCTCAGGGAGAATAAGGTCCGGAAGAGAGGGGTATGGTCGGGGCTTGCCCAGGTCCCCCAGTAAGTGTGAGGCAGAAGTCAAGCCGGAATCCCCAGTGAGCTTTCTCAGCCCTGGATGCACAGTCAGGACCTGGCAGAAAGGGCGGCTGCACTGCATGGGGAGCCTTAGGGAAGAAAGATGACCAATTCCGCTCAGATGAGTCAACCCAGAATTGAGATATGGACGTGGGTGCAACTTCCCACCCACATATGAATGTGCACTTGGCATTGGTAAGGTGACTGGGCAAGAGGTTCGCAGAAGAGGCACCACCCACAGGCAGGGCTGAGCGCCTAACTGGACCCCAGCCATTCATGGCAGAGGTCAGCCTGGCTGCACCAAAGGGCTGGGACAGAGGCCATGAGAGGAGCTTCTGCCTTCTTCAGGTAGTAATTCACTTATTCCCCACAACAGCATCATGAAGTTGATCTGATTATTTTCCCCACTTTAAAATGGGCACATTGAGGAGTGGGGAGAATCCTCTACCCAAGAGCCCCAGAAAGGAAGAGTGGCACCGACTCCGGCTGACTCTGTTTGCTTCCTGCCTGGCATTCAGCCCTGCTCATCTCACCAGATCCAGCCGTGAGTGGCCTCACAGAAGACCCTCTCCCACCATGGTGGGGAGAGTCTCTTCCTCGAACTGTGACAGCCCAACAGGAATTCTGGGTGCCCAGAGGGGAGCAGGAACCCCAGCCAGCATGGTCACTAGTCAGGGCCTGAGTGAGGCAGGCAGAGCCGGCTCACCACTCCATAGCAGAGGGCCAGGGAAAACAGGGACTCACCTCTCTCCCCCAAAGCCAGACCCTGGAGGGCATCCCTCCACCGGTGACCAGGACCACATTGCTCGCCTCAGCTAATTTGTGACAAGTTGGGCAGCTGGGGGCATTTGTGTCCTCTGCAGGGGCCTCGCCTGCCACCAAGGCTCCATCTCATCTCCCACTCTCTCCTTGGGGCTGGCGGTCTTTTGTTTTCTCTTTTCTCCCTGCTCTCGGTCATGTATCTGCCCTCATTCACTCAGTAAGTCAGTCAACAAACACACAGTGAATACTCGGTCTGGCAAGCCCTGTGTCAAAAACACTGGGAAAGAAGGAAGGTGACACTGTTGCTGCCTCAGGCTGGGGCAGGGAGAGCCCAGGAAACACACCTTTACAGTGCAGTGCAGAGGTGCGAGGAGAGAGAAACAGTCCTGCAGGAGTCGGGGTGACTCGCTTGGCCAGAGGAGCTATGGGCATTCAGACATCATTCCTAGAGGAGTCTGAAAAGGCGGGTGGTTTCAGAGGGAAGAAGATGGAGAATGGTGTTGTAGCAGAGGGGTCTGCATGTGCAAAAGCTGGAGGCAGGAAAGAAATGGACAGGCAGGAAATTGCAAGCAATTTGGTTGAGAGTTGAGCTGATTGGCATGTTTGGGGTGGAGATGTGGACAGGGGCCACGTCAGGAGCTGGGCCTCATCCTGGAACCGCTGCAAAAGAGTGGGACTTTTTTTTTTTTTTTTTTTTTTTGAGATGGAGTCTCGCTCTGTCGCCAAGGCCGGAGTGCAGTGGCCGGATCTCAGCTCACTGCAAGCTCCACCTCCCGGGTTTACGCCATTCTCCTGCCTCAGCCTCCCAAGTAGCTGGGACTACAGGCGCCCGCCACCGTGCCCGGCTAGTTTTTTGTATTTTTAAGTAGAGACGGGATTTCACCGTGTTAACCAGGACGGTCTCGATCTCCTGACCTCGTGATCCGCCCGTCTCGGCCTCCCAAAGTGCCGGGATTACAGGCTTGAGCCACCGCGCCCGGCCACAGTGGGACATTTTAAACACATCTCGTGTTAAAATAACCATCCCTTACTTCTCAGTGTAAACGAAAGTTCACCATCAGCCCCCCGAGCGGCTCCGCATTCTAGGCCCTCTCATAGGGCTGCTGTCATTGGAATTTCAGGCATTGTCCTTGGGGAGAGGAGGTGGGGCACACCCGCGATTCGGCTGCACCTCAGGCTGGCCTTGTTGGTGCCTTGCTTCTTCCTGTCCCAGACACAGTTGCCGGGGGTAGCAGGAAATCAGAAGGCTCTCTCTGGTTCCCCCATGAATGCCATAAGACCATGGTCTGGCTCCCCAAGTGCAGTCAGAGCCAGAGGGAAAGTGCAGTCAGGTAGAGGGAAAGCAAAGGCTCACACTATGGGAGAGATGTCTGTTCTGTCCCTGTCCCTCGCGCAGTGGCCGAGTGCATGGGCTAAAGCACATTTGCCACATCCACGCTGCCGCCTCTGCTGCTCACACACCCTCATGTTCCTCTGCTTCCAGCTGCTCCTGACAAATGAGGGCCGGGAGGGCTCCAGACTGGCTCCTGGGTCCTCTTCCCTTCCCGTTCCTGTACTCTCCTGGTGCAACCTCTGCCTCACCTGCGCCTATGCGGAGGTTTATCCCCAGCCCTCATCCCCACTCTGAAGTCTCACCTCTACACGTCTAAAACTACATCTGTGATTTTTTATCTCCTCTCCTCCAAAATACTGATCTTCCTTTACTTCTTCCTCCAATTGCTCAAGTCAGACACCTGGGGGCCATCCTGGATTCTCCGTCTCTCACCTCATTCCCAACCCCGCTCATCACCATGTGTGGTCAGTGTCTCCCACCCACACAGCTCTGCTATGGGTGTACGCCTCTCCAGCCCTCGCAGCGGGACCTGCTTGTAACTCCTTAGCCTTAACCTTTTCTGGGCATAACCAATCTCACTTTCACCCACTGGCCCGGTATCCCTTTGTCTGGGGCTTTCTCTAGCTACTGGAGGCAATTCTGTCCCTAAGCACAGCAAGCTGGCAGTGCAAGGGAATGAAAGCTGTGTGCCCTGAAGCAGCCCCGCCTCTGACTGATGGGACACTGGTGGATGCATCCTCCAGCTCCTGTGCGACTTGGAGGCGTGTGTTCCACACGTGCCCACAGGCGATGACGCAACATTTACCAGCTTTCTTCCCTTCCCTGTCTTGGTTCCCAGTCCTACTGATCTGGCCTGGAATCACCTGCTTCTGGGGAATCCAAACAATGACATCCTATCCAGTCCCAATGATCCTATCTCTTGCCTAGACCACCGGGCTTCCAGCGGGTCTCTCTGAACTACTCATGTCCTTTTCCAGTTCACCTCCCACACTGTGGCAGAGTTGATCTTTCATAATGCAGACAGTCACACCCCTGGACTCCTAAGACTCTCCAGGGCTTTTGGCCGCTCTTAGGATAGGATGAAAATCTCCCAAGGGCCGATGAGCCCCTGTGTGCTCTTCCTGCAGTAGGATCCTTCATGTCTGTGCTCAGTAACCACCAGTCAGGCTCAGGCCTTGGCTCAAACATCATTTCCTCAAGAAAGCCCTCATGGAGGCCCAGGCCAGGTCAAGCCTCCTGATTAGACACTCAGGCAGACCCACATACTGCTCTTACCTCATCATTTTATATGAGTTTCTTTCTTTCTTTTTTCTTTTTTCTTTCTTTCTTTTTTCTTTCTTCTTTTTTCTTTCTTTCTTTTTCTTTCTTTCTTCCTTCCTTCCTTCCTCCTTCCTTCCTTCTTTTCTTTTTTTGACAGAGTTTCACTCTTGTTGCCCAGGCTGGAGTGCAATGGCGCAATCTTGGCTCACTGCAACCTCAGCCTCCTGGGTTCAAATGATCCTCCTGCCTCAGTCTCCTGAGTAACTGGGATTACAGGCGCCCACCACCACACACGGCTAATTTTGTATTTTTAGTAGAGATGGGGTTTCACCTTGTTGGCCAGGCTGGTCTCGAACTCCTGACCTCAGGTGATCCACCTGCCTCGGCCTCCCAAAGTGCTGGGATTACAGGCATGAGCCACCGCGCCTGGCCATGAATTTCTAATCACTTGATCCATGTCTCCCTCACCAGGCTGAGTCGTGGTGACAATGGCAAAGCCTGCCCACTGCCATCCTTCTCTTCTTTCTTATGAGGAGGACCTGGTTTTGCTCCAGGTGGTTACATGCACAGCTATAAACTCAACCTGCAGTATCCATTGCAGCTGGGGTGGCCATGCAGTCCTATTCCAGCTGATGCAGTATACGCAGAAGTCACCGGGAGAGTGTCAAGAAAGTCTGGCTTCCCAGTGTATCTCAACCTTCCTTCTAGTGACTTTCTTCTTTCTCCTGCCAGAAATGCAGGTATTCTCCTCTCCTCCCTGGAGGTACAGCAGCCATTATATGACCATGAGAACAGACGCCACACATTCAGGCAAAAGAGAGGAATCCGGAATATGGCGACATCTTGGAACTTTGCTCCAGCTCTTTTTGTAATATGCAACAAACAAATTGCTATCTGGTGAAGCCAGGGTATTAAGCTCCTGCCACGCACCGCAAAACACATTCCGACACAGCCGACAACGCTCCTTTCTCACCACTCACCTGACACCACTAAGTGCTAAATAAGCATTCTTTGAATGAATGCTTTTCGTTTCACACCAACTCCATAAAACAGATGTGAAAACTGAGGCCTTGTTCAAGATCAGTCTGTTCTAATTTAAAAACCTGGGCTCTGTTTTTCTTTCCCTCTCTCTTTTTAAATTGAAGAAAAATCATATAACATAACATTAACCATTAACGATTTAAAGTGTACGGTTTAGTGGATTTAGTACCTTCACAATAAAATATTGTGGAAACATCACCTCTATCCAGTTCTAACACATTTTTACCAATTCCAAAAGGAAACCTGTACCCCTCAAGCAATCACTTCCCGTCGTCCCTTCCTTCAGCCCTGGTAAGCACTAATCTGTCTCTATAGGTTTGGCTCATCTGCACATTTTATATTAGTGAACTCATACAGTGTGTTCCTTTATTTTTTTAATATTTATTTATTTATTTTGAGACAGAGTCTCACTCTGTCACCTAGGCTGCAGTGCAATGACATGATCTCTGCAACGTCCACCTCCCGTGCTCAAGCGATTCTCCTGCCTCAGCCTCCTGAGTAGCTGGAATTACAAGTGCCCGCCACCATGCTGGCTAATTTTTGTATTTTTAGTAGAGATGGGGTTTCACTATGTTGGCCAGGCTGGTCTTGAACTCCTGACCTCAAATGATCTGCCCACCTCGGCTTCCCAAAGTGCTGGGATTACAGGCATGAGCCACCACGCCGAGCCACAATGTGTGTCCTTTTGTATCTGGCTTGTTTCACTTAGCATTATGTTCCAAGGTTTGTCCATGCTGTAGAATGGATCACCACTTCATTCTTTTTTTTTTTTTTTTTTTGAGACAGAGTTTTGCTCTTGTTGCCCAGGCTGGAGTGCAATGGCGCCATCTCGACTCACTGCAACCTCTGCATCCCGGGTTCAAGCAATTCTCCTGCCTCAGACTCCCTAGTAGCTGGAATTACAGGCGTGCACCACTAAGCCCGGCTAATTTTGTATTTTTAGTAGAGGTGGGGTTTCACCATATTGGTTAAGTTGGTCTCGAACTCCTGACCTCAGGGGATCCACTCACCTCAGCCTCCCAAAATGCTGGGATTACAGGCGTGAGCCACCACGCCTGGCCACCTCCATTCTATAAATCAGAAAATGGAGACTCCAAGGGCTAAATAATTTGCCTGTGTTCACACAGCCAGTGAGTGTCACCCAGTAGGCAGCCCACACTATTGTGGACCCAGGCTGCCTTTCCTACTACCTCACTCATGGAGCTGGCAGGGAGGTGGGAGAATGAATGAGAGGAAAACTGCCTTGCAAAGAAATTCCCACCAAGCTCTTAAGTTGGCCAAGTCAGCACGCAGAAGCTAATGGTAGGAAAACACTGGCTATGTTCACTTGCCCAGATGAAGAAGAGTGGTAAGGATGTGGCTTTGGGGTCCATGTGATCTGCTCACCAGAACCACTCCAGCCCTGGACCCCCCAGCTGATTGTCTGAGTAAATAAAGCTGGACCAGCCTCCCACATCCAATCCTGGCCCAGGACAAGCTCCTCCTGCCCAGCAGGACTGGACATGCTCCACCCCCAAGAGAGGACATGGGCTGTGGCAAGCCTCATACCTGGCACTGGCTGCTCGGTGCCCAGGTCTCCTGTCTGCTCTCTGGAGAGTTCCTGCAGGCACTGGTCTTGCTCTTCCCACAGCACTTGCAGCACGTCACATAGTCGGGGAAGGGCTCCAGTCTGCAAATCCAAAACCAGGGATGCTCATCATTGCCACTAACTCAATCCTGCCACACAAGGACTTTCCGTGGGGGAGAATGGGGCAAGACAATGGGGATTCAACGGGGATTCGAGTAAAGCAAAGCCCTTGCCTGCAAGGATCTCCTGGTCCGCAGGAAAGGTGGAGGCAACCACTCCTGGGGAGAATTCAGAACACAGCTGGGAAAGCTGGGATGTGTAAATCATCTGGCTTGTCCACTGCAAATTTTGCTCTTAAGTTTATCGAGGCTCCTAAGCCCAACAAGCTATTTGCTTTCTCAGTACCTTACTCTTTGTCTGTGGGACTTACTTTATGCTACTCCAACTCTGTGAGTCTTTTCTTTTTTGAAAGCTTAGTGTTTTTTGTTTTCTTTGGTCTTGTTTTCTGTTTTTCTAGAGACAGGGTCTTTCTCTGTCACTCAGGCTGGAGTGTCGTGGTGTGATCATAGCTCACTGCAGTCTTGATCTCCTGAGCTCAAGCAATCCTCCCACCTCAGTGCCCCCAGTAGCTAGAACTACAGGCCAGGTATGTGCCACCATGCCTGGATATAGATTTACACACACACACAAATGCACACACACACACATATGTACACACACACACGCACACATAATAGAGAAGGGGGTCTCACTATGTTGCCCAGACTGGTATCAAACTCCTGGGATTATAGGCGTGAGCCACTGTGTCCAGCCTGAAAACTTACTTTTGATTCAGACAAATTCTTTGAAACATACACTTAACCATCTTCTCGTCCCACAGAAGACAGCATACATCCCACCGAGAACAGCAACTGCAGGGAGGAGTTGGACAGGAGGATGGAGGAGGGACTGGCACTCAGCTGTGACTTCCTCACTCTTTCCAGTGGCACACAGCTCACACACTACTGCTCTTGTCCTCTTCCTTGTGGGGTCTCACCTGGTTCTTGCTGAAGCCCATAGTCTCTGGAAATTCCAACATAATGGAGCAGGGAGAGAAGTCCTTGGAGACAAAGCCACACTCCAAATTGGCCCAAGTAAACAAAAGCTCTGGGCCAGAGAAGGGCAGCTAAGGTAGCACTATGGTCAAAAGGCTCAGAGGCAAACAGAAGTCATTCACTACTCTTTCCAGAGTAGGCTTCCTATCATGGCTCCATTATTTGGTGCCTGAGACTTGATAAGTATAATGAATGAATGTATGAATGAACAACTGAACAGATGAATACATTGCACTCCTACTTTCCTTACAAAGTACAGATGTGGCATTTTAATATTAGAGTCCTTTTACAGACATTAACTTAATCAGGTCTCAAAATAATGCAATAAAAAAAGAAATGGAAGGAAACTGAGACCCATGGTGTTAGGGGATATGACAGGGTCATCCACCCAGCCTTCCAAGAGGTTGAGGGCCAGGTCTTATACTCCCTTGTCAATCCTCCACTAGTGATTTGCAGATGGAAATTCCAACATAATGGAACAGGGAGAGAGGTTCCTGGAGACAAAGCCACACTCCAAATTGGCCCAAGTAAACAAAAGCTCTGGACCAGAGAAGGACAGCTAAGGTAGCACTATGGTCAAATGGCTCAGAGGCAAACCGAAGTAATCCTCTGTTTAGTTCCTATTCTGGATCTTTCATGTTACCACCCTTCACTAGTGCTGTCGGAAAGGATCTACCAGCTGTCAGCAACTGCTCCTTTCCCCAACTCCCTGACACCAACTGACCAGGGTTTATGTTCCCCATGAAAAACACACATCACCTCCTCTGGCCCAGAGCTTGTGATCAGTCATGGCCGGCTGCTGCAGAAACACCTGGGCCCAGCCAGCTCTAGGATTATAGAACGCTCATTCTTTCCCCACCGCTCAGCCCTAAGTTTCCATTTTATTCTCTACACAATACAGCAAATGTGTTAATCACGTTGTTTGTCATTTAGACTCTTGATCGAAACAAGTAGTTTCCCTAAGAATATAGCAGTTGTCAAGAGGGCTGGCATTGGCACACAGCTCACGCACTCCTACTCTTGTCCTCTTCCTTGTGGGGTCTCACCTGGTGCTTGCTGAAGCCCACAGTCTCTGACACCCTCTGGCTTCTCAGTGGAGGAAGTGGAAGAGCTTGAATGGAAAAATCCACCTAGAGATGGCCAGGCACTGCCTGTTAGGTCACTGGTCGGCACACATTCTGTTCAGAGCCACTTAGAAATTAACATGACTCTCAACAGGAGAGAAAGTGCTGGAGGTAGTGAGACCAGGTATAATCTTTTAAGGAATGGTAAGAGTCACAGTAAGTAAGTAAGTATAAAGAAATTAACATGACTCTCAACAGGAGAGAAAGTGCTGGAGGTGGTGAGACCAGGCATAATCTTTTAAGGAATCGTATAAAAGAAGCAGTGACCCAGAAGACAGAACAATAGAAATTATACAACCTGAACAACAGAGATAAAATAAACTGAAAATAAAAATTAAGAAACCTTGAGGAACCTGGTGGGGACTATAACAAAATATCTAGCATTCATTTCTTAGGAGTTTCAGAAGGAGAGGGGAAAGAGGGTGGAGTTGAAAAAAGTACTCCAAAAAATAATGGCTACAAACTTCCCAAATTTGGCAAGAGACATACACTTGTAGACTGAAGAACACAAACCAGGCTTGAAGAAGATAAAACCGTAAAAGTCCACACCAAGGCACATTATTTTTGAAAACTAAAGAAAAAATCTAGAAAGCAGCCAGAGAAAAACTACACTTTATCTAGAGGGAGAAAACAGTTAAGATGACAACTGATTTTCCATCAGAAGTTAGAGGAAGATGGCACAATATTTTTAAATAGTTTTAAAGTGCTGAAAGAAAAGTATTGTCAACCATGAATCCTATACCCAGTAAAAATACCCTCCAGGAATGAAGGGGAAATCAAGACATTCTCAAATAAGAAAAAGTAAAAGAATTTGTTGCCAGTAGACTCACCCTAAAAGAATGGCTAAAAGAACTTCTCTAAATATGAAGAAAAAGTTAAAGAAGGAAAATTGGAACATGAGCAAGGAAGAAAAACACAGTAAGCAAAAATGTGGGTAAATGTGATAGGTTTTCCTTCTCTTCAGTTTTCTAAATTATGTTAATTATCGAAGCAAAAATTACAACACTGTCTGATTTTGTTCTAAATGTATATCAACTACATATTTAAGACAAGTATATTACAAATGTGGGATGATAAAGAGACAAAAATAGAGGTAAGATTCTATACTATCCTTGAACTGTGAGTATGAGAACACCAGTAGACTATTATAAGTTATGTATATATAATGGAATATCTATGAGCAACTTAAAAAACTGCTTAAAGAGATACACTCAAAAGCACTGTAGATGAATCAAAATAGAATTTTAAAAGTTGTTCAACTAACCCACAAGAAGGCACAGAAAAGTAAACTAAGAAATAAAAAACTTAGAGAACAAATATAAAACAAAAAATAAAAAGGCAGACTGAAGCCTTCACATATCAATAGTGACATTAAATGTAAATGGTCTAAACACACCAATTTAAAAAGAGAGAGATTGGCATATTGGATTTTAAAACATGATTATACACTGTCTATAAGAAACTCACTTTAGGCCGGGCGCGGTGGCTCAAGCCTGTAATCCCAGCACTTTGGGAGGCCAAGACGGGTGGATCACGAGGTCAGGAGATCGAGACCATCCTGGTTAACACGGTGAAACCCCGTCTCTACTAAAAATACAAAAACTAGCCGGGCGAGGTGGCGGGCGCCTGTAGTCCCAGCTACTCGGGAGGCTGAGGCAGGAGAATGGCGTAAACCCAGGAGGTGGAGCTTGCAGTGAGCTGAGATCTGGCCACTGCACTCCAGTCCGGGCGACAGAGCGAGACTCCGCCTCAAAAAAAAAAAAAAAAAAGAAAGAAACTCACTTTAAATATAATCTAGGTAGGTTGAAAGTATGGAACAATATATATTATGTAAATATTAATCAAAGAAAGCAGGAGTGACTATATTAATGTAAGACAGAGTGTAGAGCAAAAACAATAACCAGAAACAGAAAGACACATTACATAATGATAAAAAAGGCAAGCTATCAAAAATACATAGCAATCCTAAATGTGTATGCACCAAACAATTATGCTGTAAAATATGTGAAACAAAACCTGATAGAACTGAAAGGAGAAATAGGCAAATCTACAATTTTAGTTGAATTCTACACACCCTTCTCTTAACAATGGATAGAATAACTAAACAGAAAATCAGCAAAGATGTAGGAAAACACCATTATCAAGACAATCTAATTAACATTTATAGAACATTTCACCCAACAACAGCAGAATACACATTTGAATCAAGTATTCGTGGAACATACAACAAGGAAATCATATTGTGGGCCATAAAACAAGACACAACAAATTTAAAAGAACTGAAATCATATACAATGTGTTCTCTGGCCACAACAAAAACAAATTAAAAAATAAATAACAGAAAGAAAAATGGAAGCTCTCCAAACACTTGGAATGAAGCAACACACTTCTAAACAATCCATGAGTTTAATATTGAAAATCAATCAATGTAATTCATCATATTAACAGATGAAGAAAAATCACATGATCATATCAATAGAGGCAGAAAAATTATTTGAAAAAATTCAATACCTATTAATGATAAAAACTCTCAGAAAAATAGGAACAGAGGGAAACTTCTACAACTTGATAAAGAGCATCTACAAAAAACCTACATCTAAAATCATACTTAATGTTGACATTTCTTGCCTTAAGGATGGCAAGATGTCTACTCTCACAATTCTTATTCAACACAATATTGGAAGTCCTAGCCAATGCAATAAGACAAGAAAAAGAAATACAGGCATACAGATAAGAAGGAGGAACATACATATATATACGAGACACTCAGACAACTCAACAGCAAAAATAAATATATAATTCAATTTTAAAATGTGCAAAAGGACTAAATAGACATTTCTCAAAAGAAGACATACAAATGGCAGCAGGTATATGAAAAAATGCTCAACATCACTAATCATCAGAAAAATGAAAATCAAAACCATAATGAGATATTATTTCACCTCAGTTAGGAGGGCTACTATTGAAAAGACAAAAAATGATAAATGCTGGCAAGGATGAAAATAAGGGAATGCTTGTATACTGCTGATGGGATGTATTGTAGTATAGCTATTATGGAAAACAGTATGGAAGTTTCTCAAAAAACTAAAAATAGAACTATCATATGATCCAGGAATTCCACTTCTGGATATATATCCAAAAGAAAGGAAATTAGTATGTCAAAGAGATATATGCAGTCCCATGTTTATTGCAGCACTACTCACAATAGTCAAGATATGGAATCAACCTAAGTACCCATCAGCAGATGAGTAGATAAAGAAAATGTGGTATATATACACAGTGGAATATTATTCAGCCATAAAATCAATGAAATCCTGTCATTTGTGGCAACACAGTTGGAAATGGAGGTCAGTATGCTAAGTGAAATATCCAAGCGCAAAGAGACAAAAAAAAAAAAAAACACACACACATATTCTCACTCATACATGGGAGCTAAAAAGGTGGATCCCATGAAGATAGAGACTAGATGGGTGGTTACCAGAGGCTAGGAAGGGTACGGGAGAGAAGGGGTTGAAGAGAGGTTGAATAATGGGTACAAATATAGTTTTGATAGAAGAAATATGATTCAGTGTTTGATAGATCAGTAGGGTGACTATAGCTTAAAATAATCTCTTGTATGTTTCAAAATAGCTAGAAGACAATAATTTCAATGTTTCTAGCACAAAGAACAGACAAATATTTAAGGTGATGGCTATGCCAATTACATTGATTTGATCTTTACAAATTATATGAATGTGTATGATTATCACATGAACCCCCAAAATATGTATATTATATGTGCCAATTAAAAAAATTTAAATTTATCATAAAAGGTTGAAAAAGAAAAGAAATAAGCCAGGCTACAAAAAGACAAATATTGCATGTTCTCACTAGCATGTAGGAGCCTAAAAAGTGGATCTCATGGAGGTAGAAAATAGCATGGTGTTTACCACCTGCTGGGAAGGGTCGTGGGGAGGAAGGGATGAAGAGATGTTGGTTAATGGGTACAAAAATACAGTTAGGTAAAAGGAATAAGTTCTAGCCTTTGACAGTATAGTAGGGAGATGATAGTTAGCAATAATTTATTATACATTTCAAAATAGCTAGAAGAATTGTAATTTTCCAACACAAAGATAAATGTTTGAGGAGATGGATATCCCAATTACACTAACTTGATCATAACATATTGTATACGTGCATCAAAATATCACAATTACCTCCAAAATATGTAAAACTATGATACACCAATCAAAAATACAAAGAAGAAGAAGAAAAACCTATTTGCAGATAAAATGACTGTCTACATAGAAAATCCCAAGGAATCTGCCAAAAAATTCCTAGAACTAGTAAGTATGTTCAGCAAGGTCTCAGGATGAACACTAAACACAGACAAATGAATTGTATTTCCATATACTTGCAGTAAGCACATGCACAGTGAATTTAAAAAAAAAAACCAGTGGCCAGGCATAGTGGCTCATGCCTATAATCACAGCACTTTGGGAGCCAAGGTAGGTGGATTTCTTGAGTCCAGGAATTCAAGACCATCCTGGGCAAGATGTCAAAACCCCATTTCTACAAAAAATACATGAATTAGTTGGGTGTGGTGGCATGAGCCTGTAGTTCGAGATACTTGGGAGGCTGAGGCAGGAGGCTTAAACCCATGAGGTTGAGGCTGCAGTGAGCAGAGATTGCACCACTGCTCTCTAGACTCAGTGACAGAGTGAGACCCTGTCTCAAAAAAAAAAAAAAAGAAAGAAAGAAAATACAGTGTCACTCAGAATCAATTAAAAAAAGAGGTGCTTAGGCACAAATCCAGCAAAACATGTACAGAATTTATATGCTGAGAATGACATAATGCTGGTAAAAGAAATCAAAGGTCTAAATAAATGAAGAGACATACCATGTTCATGGATTAGAAGACTTAACATAGTAAAGATATCAGTTCCTTCCAAACCATGTTTAGCACAATTCCTATCAAAATCTCAGCAAGTGTTTTGGAGATATAAAGAAGATTATTCTAAAATTTATGTAGAAAAGCAAAAGAATGAGAATACCTAAAAGAGGTGTTTTTTTAAAAGAAATGAAACAATTTATTTATAAGTGCTAAGACCAGGAATCAACTAGGACTTCCTTCAGTAGGTCAGTGGATAAACAGATCATAATACAGACATATAATTGATGATTATCCAGTGATTAAAAAAAAAAGGACTGAGCTGCTGGGCACTGTGGCTCACACTTGTAATCCCAGTGCTTTGACAGGCTGAGGCCAGAGGATTGCTTGAGTCCAGGAGTTCAAGACCAACCTGGGCGACAGAGTGAGACCTCTTCAAAAAAAAAAAGAAAGAGAAAGAAAGAAAAAAAGAAATGAGCCATTAAGTTACAAAAAGACACAGAGTAATCTTAAATACAGATTGCTAAGTGAAAGAAGTCAATCTAAAAAGGTTACAGGCTGGCAGTGGTAGCTTACACTTGTAATCTCAGCACTGTAGGAGGCCGAGGCAAGAGGCTTCCTTGAGTCCAGGAGTTCAAGACCAGCCTGGCAACACAGTGAGATTCTATCGCTTAAAAAAGTTATTTTAAAAATTAGCCTGGCATGGTGGCATGCATAGGATTGCTTGAGCCTGGTAGGTGGTGGCTGCAGTGAGCCATGATAGCACTACTGCACTCCAGTCTGGGGGACAGAGTGAGAAATAAATAAATAAATAAATTACATACTATACAATCTCAACTGTATGGAAAAGGCAAAAACTTTGGTGACAGTAAAAAAAAAAAAATCAGTGGTTGCTAGGGGACAATAGGAAGGGAGAGTGGGCTAAGTCAGGAAGGAAGAATAGGTGGAACGTGGGACTTTTAGGACAGTGAATCAATTCAGCATGATACTGTAATCATGGATACATGTCATTATACATTTGTCAAAACTCACAGAATATACAACACAAAGTTTATTGTAAACTATGAACTTTAGTTAGTAAAATTGTATCAACATAAGCTCAGCAATTGTAATAAACAAACCACATTGATGCAAGATGTTCGTAATAGGGAAAACTGGAGAGGAGGGATTGAAAGGGTGTATGGGAACTCTTTGTACTTTCCACTCAATTTTCCTGTATACCTAATTGTCTTCAACAAAATTAATTCTGTTAATTTTCAGAAAAGTGGAAAGAATCGGTTTACCTGATTTTCAGATGTATTATATAGGTACAATAATCAAAATAGCATATCAATGGAAGAATAGAAAAGCAGATCAACGGAAACAATAGAAAACCTAGGAATAGACCTACATAAACATGCGCAACCAATTACTGACAAAGGTACAAAGGGATTCAATGAAAGGATCGCCTTTTCAACAAATGGTGTTGAAGCAGCCAAACATCTGTAGACAACAAAATGAACCTTGAGCTAAGTCTCACACTTAACCCAAAAAGTAACTCAAAATGGATCACGGGCTTAAATTCAAACTATAACACTTTTATTTAAAAGCATAGGAGCTTGGGTGCAGTGGTACATGCCTGTAATCTCAGCACTTTGGGAGGCTGAGGCAGGCGGATCACGTGGGATCGGGAATTTGAGACCAGCCTGGCCAACATGGTGAAACCCCGTCTCTACTATAAATACAAAAATTAGCTGGGCGTGGTGGCGCATGCCTATAATCCCAGCTACTAGGGAGGCTGAGGCAGGAGAATCGCTTGAACCCGGGAGATGGAGGTTGCCGTGAGTCAAGATTGTGCCACAACACTCCAGGCTGGGCGACAGAGTGAGACTCTGTCTCAAAAAATAAAAACTAAAAATAAATAAATAAGTAAATAAAAGCATAGGAGAAAATCTTCAAATCTAAAGCTACACAGAGTGCTTACACTTGGCACCAAAAGCAGGATCCATATAAGGAAAAATTGACAAATTAGACACAATAAAAATTAAAACCTTCGCTCCATGAAAAACCATTTTAAGAAGATGAAAAGACAAGCTACAGAACCGGAGAAAATATTTACAAACTACATATTCAAGAAAGGAATAATACCTAGAATATACAAAGAATGCTCGAAACTCAACAGTAAACAAGCAAAAAATCTAATTAGAACGTAAGTAAAAGACACGAAGAGATAATTTACAGAAGATATACAGATGGCAAACAAGCACATGAACATGTATTCAACGTTGTTAGCTATTAGGTAAATCAAAATCAAAACCTTTATATGGTATCACTCCATATCTATCAGAATGGCTAAAATACTAAGGTATCAACACCCAATGCTGGCAAGGTCATAGGGAAATTGGATCACTCAGACATTGCTGGTGGGAATGTAAAATGGTACGCTCACTGTAGAAAACAAGTTGGCAGTGTCTTGAAAACCAGCCAGGCAACTAAACATTCAACTATGACAGTCCTGGGCATTTATCCTAAAGGAATGAAAACCTACGTTCACAGAAAAACCTGTCCATAAATATTTATAGCAGCTTTCTTCATAATGGCCCCCAAACTTAAACAATCCAGATGTTTTCCAATGGGTAAGAAGTTAAGTAAACTGTAGTACATTCATACTATGGAACTCTACTCAGCAGCAAAAAAGAGCAAACTTATTATTGATTTATGCACCAACCTAGATGAATTGCCAGAGAAATATGCTGAATGAAAAGAAGCTAACGTAAAGAAATTACATACTATATGATTCCATTTTTCCATGTATATAGCATCCCTTATTTTATTTTATAACTTTTTTTCTTTTTCTTTTTTTTAGAGACAGAGTCTCTCTTAGTCACCCAGGCGCTGGAGTGCAGTGGTGCAATCCTAGTTCACCACAGCCTTGAATCCTCGGGCTCAAGAATCCTCCTGCCTTAGCTTCCTGCACAAGTAGGGCTACACATGTGCCGCCACAGCCAGGCTAATTTTTTAAACATATTTTTTGTAGAAATAAGGTCTCTGTTGCTAGGCTGATCTTGAACTGGCCTCAAGCAATCCTCCTGCCTCAGCCTCTCAAAGTCTTGGGATTACAGACATGAGCCACCATGTCTGGCCTATATAATGCTCTTGAAATGACAAAATTATATAAATGGAGAAGAGATTCGTGTTGTCAGGAGTTAAGGAAGGGGTGGGCATGGGAAGGAAGTGGAAATAACTATAGCAGGGTACCATGGAGGGCCCTTGTGGTGCCAGAAAAATTCTATATCTTGACGGTAGCAATGTCAATATCATGGCTGTAATCTTATACTATATATATATGTGTGTATAAAACTGTATATATATATATATAGTTTTGCAAGACATTACCATTGGGAGAAACTGGGCAAAAGTTACAAGAGAGCTCTCTGTATTATTTCTTACAACTACATGTTAATTTACAACTATTTCAAAATAAAAAGTTGAATTACAAAAAAAAGACAACTTAATTATCTGCGTATAAGAGAACATCTAGCTGGGTAAATTATGGTGAGTCCATTTAACAGGGTATGTTCAGACATTACACATGATTATTTAAAGAAAGTATTTAGCAGTACAGACTATTAACAGTAATACTATGATGTTAAACAGAAAAATCAAGACACAAAATTATATGTACAGTATGATTGTAATTATGTTAAATGTACCAATGTTTCAGAGAAAAATCGGGAAGAAAATGCATGAAAATATTATGAGAATTATTTTTTAAACCTTTTAAAATAATGTTTAAATATGCAGAGGAAGGTAGACAACCAATGTGTGCACAGCCCTGCTATCACTACGTGAGTATGTCAACAGAGCTGTTGTTCGTCAGGGGAACAGGAGAAGAATGTGTCCTGTGGCTGTCACTAGTAAGGCAGGTTGGGGGCTCAGCAGAGGTTACTTTATTAGTTTAAAGAAAGAAATTATTTCTTTAAATCAAGGTTTCTGAACTGAGAGCCAAATTTGCTATGGGTGTCATGTATGAAACGCAAGTTCGCATTCCACCTCCTCGTTCTCATTTTTTTTTTTTATTTTTGAGATGGAGTCTCGCTCCGTCGCCCAGGCTGGAGTGCAGTGGCGAGATCTTGGCTCACTGCAACCTTCACCTCCGGGGTTCAAGTGACTCTCCTGCCTCAGCCTCCCGAGTATCTGGGACTACAGGCACGTGCCACCACACCCTGCTAATTTTTGTATTTTTAGTAGAGACAGGGTTTCACTATGTTGGCTAGGATGATCTCAATCTCTTGACCTCGTGATCTTTGGCCTCCCAAAGTGCTGGCTCGTTCTCGTTGTTACCACCAGTGATAACCTCTTTTGGCAGAGACTGCTTCCCCAATAAACATTCTTCCCTTTCTCTAGTATAATCAAAACTTAACTGGGCAATTGTTTACCCACCACAGTTACCAATTTCCTTGCAACTAAGGTGTGCCCATGAGATTACATCCTAGCAATAGATTGGAGTGAAAAACACATATGCAAATTCTGTCTCATGCCCCTGAAGGAAAGGGACGTGCCTCCCTCTTCCATATGTGGATATCACGGTGAACCATATTCAGCCATGGGGATGAGAGCAACAGCCCTAAAGCTGATTGTTCTGCTGGACTCAGAGGACTAAATCCATCCTGGACTTTGCTTCTGAACTTCCGCATTCCATCACATTATCTTTTTAACCTACCTTTCTTTCTTTCTTTCTTTCTTTCTTTCTTTCTTTCTCTCTTTCTTTCTTTCTTTTCCTTTCTCTCCTTCCTTCCTTTCCCTTTCTTTCTTTCTCTTTCTCTTACTTTTTCTTTTCCTTTTCCTTTTCCTTTTTTTTTTTGAGACACTCTCGCTCTGTTGCCCAGGCTGGAGTGTAGTGGTACAATCATAGCTCACTGCAGCCTCAACCTCCCAAACTCCCAGGCTCAAGCCATCCTCCCACCTCAGCCTCTTGAGTAGCTGGGACAATAGGCGCACACCACCACACCCGGCTAGTTTTTGTACTTTTTTGGTAGAGACAAGGTTTTGCCATGGTGCTCAGGCTGGTTTCGAACTTCTGAGGCTCAAGTGACCCTCCTGCCTCAGCCTCCCAAAGTGCTGGGATTACAGGTGTGAGCCACCATGCCTGACCTAAGTTAATTTTTTTCATTGATAAAAAAAAGTGTATAGATTTGTTATGCACATGTTGTTTTGGAATATGTATACATTGTAGAAAGGCTTTAATTGAGCTAATTAACATAGGCATTATTTCACTTTCATGTGTGTGGTGAGGACACGTAAAAACTACTCTCTAAGCAATTTTCAAAAACAATACATTGTTATTATTATTATTATTATTTTTTTTTTTTTTTTGAGATGGAGTCTCGCTCTGCTGCCCAGGCTGGAGTGCAGTGGCCGGATCTCTGCTCACTGCAAGCTCCGCCTCCTGGGTTTACGCCATTCTCCTGCCTCAGCCTCCCGAGTAGCTGGGACTACAGGCGACCGCCATCTCGCCCAGCTAGTTTTTTGTATTTTTTAGTAGAGACGGGGTTTCACCGTGTTAGCCAGGATGGTCTCGATCTCCTGACCTCGTGATCCGCCCGTCTCGGCCTTCCAAAGTGCTGGGATTACAGGCTTGAGCCACCACGCCCGGCCAATACATTGTTATTAACTTTAGTCGTCATGTTGTACATCCATTGCATCCTCTTGGTGTTAATATACAGGAAGTAACTCAGACTTAAGAAATGTACTGCCAGGGACAGGAAAGAAGTATGCTGTAGTTGGAAGTACTGGTCTCAACTCCCTATGGGATTTATACATATGCCTCCTATCATGGTGGCCGAGGTGTACTTCTTTGCTTGGCCTTGGTCATGTGACCATGGTCAATGGGACATTAGTGATTTGATGTGAGCAGATGTTTGAAATACATTTGCACACTTGTCCTTGCTCACCTGCATTTTGGAACCTGGGGTAGCCAGCTCATCTTAGAATGAATGATAGGTGTAGCAGACTGAACCTAACCCAGGGGATGGAACCAAGCCAGGAGAGCCCAGCCCGGATTAATCACACCCTAGCTCAACTGTAAATGCCAAGAGGGAAATAAACACATTGCTGCAAGGCACCGAGATGTGTGCAATTGTTATGCAGCCTAGCTGACTGATACAGGGTGGGAAAGAATCTCTAGGGCAGCATCAATGTGTGTGGCTAGTGAATGAGGTTTCCCAAAAGTAGGTGGCAATTTCCACTGTGAGAGTTTAAAGAAAGGGGTACTCTGGCAAAGAGGACTGTCTTAAGAGCAACAGAGCAAGGTTAGAAATGGGATAACATATCTATAATGGGAAGCCCCGTGCAAGAAAAGTTCAACTTCCTTGGTGATTTTCCTTTGAACTATAGAAACAGTAATAATGGAGGATAGTTTAACTTTCTCTTCTCATCCAACATTTCTTTTTTTAAAACTGTGGTAAAATATACATAACATAAAATTTACCATTTTAACCATTTAATGTGTGCAATGCGGTGGTATTAGGTACCCTCACAATGTTGTGCAACCATCCCCGGTATCCATTTGCATTACCCCAAACAGAAGCTCTGAACTCATCATTTAACAATAACTCCACATCCCCCCAATCCCCCAGCCCCTGGTAACCTCTATTCTGACTCTAAGAATTTGCCTGTTCTAGGTACCTCATATAAATGAATCACACAATATTGGTTTTCTGGCACCTTGCTTGTTTCACTCAGCACATTTTCAGGGTTAATCTATGTTGCAACATGTATCATCATTTCCTTCTTTTTTTATTATGCTGTAAGTTCTAGGGTACATGTGCACAATATGCAGGTTTGTTACACAGGTATACATGTGCCATGTCGGTGTGCTGCACCCATCAACCTGTCATCTACATGAGGTGTTTCTCCTCGTGCTATCCCTCCCCTAGCCCCCCACAACCCGACAGGCCCCTGTGTGTTATGTTCCCCATCCTGTGTCCATGTGTTCTCATTGTTCAACTCCCACTTATGAGGACAGAAAACCAGAATTTCCTTCTTTTTTTTTGGAGATGGAGTCTCGCTCTGTCGCCCAGGCTGGAGTGCAGTGGCGCGATCTCGGCTCACTGCAAGCTCTGCCTCCCGGGTTCACGCCATTCTCCTGCCTCAGCCTCCGGAGTAGCTGGGACTACAGGCGCCACCACCATGCCTGGCTAATCTTTTTTTTGTGTGTGTGTGTTTTTAGTAGAGATGGGGTTTCACCGTGTTCGCCAGGATGGTCTCGATCTCCCGACCTCGTGATCCACCTGCCTCGGGCTCCCAAAGTGCTGGGATTACAGGCGTGAGCCACCGTGCCCGGCCCTGAATTTCCTTCTTTTTAAGGCTGAATAATATTTCATTGTATAGATAGACCACATTTTGTTTATCTGCTTAACTGTTGATAGACACCTGGTTTGCTTCCATCTTTTGGCTATTGTGAATAATGCTGCTATGAACATGGGCGTACAAATACCTGTTGAGTCCCTGCTTTCAGTTCTTTGGGGTATATACCCAGAGGTTGAATTGCTGGATCATACGATAATTATATTTTTAACTTTTTCAGGAACTGCACAACTGTTTTCTACAGGGGCTACCCCACTAGCCAGGTACAAGGGCGCCAATTTCTCCACGTCCTCACCAGTACTTGTTCTTTTTCTATTGCTATTGTTGTTTTATGATGGCTATCCTCGTGGGTGTGAAGTGGAGCATCCCACATTTCTTTCGCCCTTGATCCTTCCTCTAAAAGGTAACAAGCCAAGACAATGCGGTGGTGGTGGTGGTGGGCGTATCCAACTAAAGAAATGCGTGGTGTCCACCAACATCTGTGAGACAGGAATGTCATTCTGCTGAGAGGACTGGGTCCATGTTTCCAGGTGGTGACCAGCAAGGAGGAACTGGAGTCCCCAGGGTTACTGGCAGCGGCTGGGAAGAGCATGTGGCCCCATGGAGCAACCACCCAGAAGATGTGGGACATGAGAAACAAGCCCTCTTACTATCTCCATCAACCTAGAGAAGACGGGGAGAGGCTGATAGTTAGTAGCTATATGCATGTGTATATGTACACATATTGTATATACTCATTACATTTAAAAGTATTAAATACAATTTTACTTGTAATTCACAGGAGGGACAAATGAAGATGAAAGAACTGCTGAACTTTATGTAAAATGTTCCTCAAAACAAGAGCTATTCATTTTTTTAAAAATCCCTTTAAATTTTTGTAATTGAGTTTGGATAACCACATTGAGCTTTTTTCTTTTGTACTAGTACCAAAGAGTATAATGACAAATAGTAGTTCCCTTCCATAACCTTTACCTGCTCTCCAGGCAACCGTTTTCAACTCTTTTTAGTTGTTTATTTTCATTTTCATCTGCATGTTTCAAAATTATATTCTTGGCTGGGCACAGTGGCTCACACCTGTAATACCAGCACTTTGGGAGGCTGAGGCGGGCGGATCACGAGTTCAGGAGATGGAGACCATCCTGGCTAACATGGTGAAACCCCGTCTCTACTAAAAATACAAAAAAAAAAAAAAAATTAGCTGGGCGTAGTGGCGGGCACCTGTAGTCCCAGCTACTCAGGAGGCTGAGGCAGGAAAATGGCGGGAACCTGGGAGGCAGAGCTTGCAGTGAGCCGAGATCCCGCCACTGCACTCCAGCCTGGGTGAAGGAGCGAGACCCCGTCTCCCAAAAAAAAAAAAAAAAAAATTACGTTCTTATATTGTTGCTATTTCTTGTTTTTTAAATCCAAGACAGTCAAAACTTCCTATTAGGGAAGATAAAGATGAGATGTTTTAAAATCTTCCTACATATACTTCTCTCCCCATATATTACATATACTAATCTTCATTTCATTTTTAGTGAAGAATGGTCTATATTTATAATGACTTATTTTGACTATGAAATATTGTCCGCTGCTGAGTCAAATTACGTAAAATGATTATGTGTCTTTCTTGTACATTTTGTTTTTCCTGAGGTCAATCATTACTGTTTTTTCATTGGATTAGTTTTCCATGTACATATGGCTAATTTTTCCAAGTGCTCCCACAGCTCTGTTACACATCTATCCACAGTCCTATTGGTTTTTCCTCTGGAGATTTCTGTCTCAGAGTTCCCCTTCCTCTACTCCACACAGGCCTGCTACCTGGCTGTGGTTTGGGGTGCCCTCTCCGTCTCCTGGCCGGAGTCTCATTTCCTAGTTATCAAGGCTTTTGCTTTGGTTTGCTCTCATTTTGAAAAAGCACAGAATTCTCTAGTAACCTCCTAAGAAAAAGTAGGTGGGGGTAACTTTTTGAATCTTTGCAGAAGTGAAAATGTTTTTACTAATTTAATTAATTATTAAACTAACAATCTGGGTAGAAAACACTAGGGTGAGATAATTTTCCTTCACAATTTTGAAGACATTTCTCCTCTTCCTGTATTGTTAATAAGAAATCCAATTCTGATTCTAAACCTTTTGAATGCAACTTTTTTGTTTTGACCCTAGAAATATGTAAGATTTTTCTTTGTTTTTAGGTATTTTGAAATTCCTTGAGGAAATGGTTCTTTTTAATTTATTGATTGGATACTCAGTGGGCATTTCAATCTGAAGACTTGTGTTCATTTCGGGAATTTAAAAAATATTATGTTTTTAATTTATTATTTCCTCCCTTCATATGTATGCTGTCTCTCTGGAATTTCTATTAGCAGAGTATTGGACGAGGTGCACTGATCCTCCAATCTTTTCATCCTTCTCTGCTCTTCTACCATTTTGTCTTTGTGATCTTCTTTTTTTTTTTTGAGATGGAGTCCCGCTGTGTTTCCCAGGCTGGAGTGTCGTGGTGCAATCTCAGCTCACTGTATCCTCTGTCTCCCAGGCTCAACTGATTCTCCTGCCTCAGCTTCCCAAGTAGCTGGGATTACAGGTGCGTGCCACCAAACCCAGCTAATTTTTGTATTTTCAGTAGAGACGGGGTTTCACCATGTTGGTCAGGCTGGTCTCCAACTCCTGACATCAGGTGATCAACTCTCCTCAGCCTCCCAAAGTGCTGGATTACAGGTGTGAGCCACCATGCCCAGCCTTTGTGATTTTCTTTATAGAAGATTTCCTTGACATTATCTGTAGAGTTTTTTTATGAGTGTTTGGTTTCATACATTTAACTTCCAAGAATCATTTCTTATTCTCAGATGATTCCTTTTTCATAGCATCCTTTTCTGGTTTTGTGGCTCAGGCATCCTTTTCACAAAGGATTTCCAAATATTAGTTGCATGTCTTGTCTCCTCTTGTCTGCATGATCTGTTTCCTCAAGGCACTTTTCTCACGGTTGCTTGCTTCCACATTGGAGGCCCTCTTCAATGTCCGATCTAAGCCTGAGACAGTAACACAGTCCCTGGAACCACTGTGGACCTAAACATCTTCTTGCCTGGTGGCCTTCACTGTAACATAACCAGGCCAAGAGGGAGCCCACTGCTGGGGTCTATGGGTGGACTCTCCTCAGTGTCTGGGGCCTTTCCAGGGTGCCACAGGGTGACTTGACAGTTTCTCTTCTGCCTGCTACAGGCATTGAGGTTATTTTTTCCATACAGCTATCACTTCATCCACTTTTCATTTTCCAAAGATTTCTGGAAATTTCTGCTTCATCTCTGTCTCTTGTTTTGTTCTCTTTGTATGGGTTTATCCCTTTTCTATTCCTTTACTGTCATTTTAAAAGTGTTTCCAGAGGCAGAGCAGATAAACACATGTGATCAATCTGTCATCTTAAACTGAAAGCCCTAAGCATATTAAAAAAAAATCCTCATAAATTTAATAAGAGACTGTCAGAGAAAAATCACTAAATGGTACTTTCCTATATTATTTTATTATTTTTATTAACTAAACAAAAACATACATTACATATTCTTTCCTCTTTGGTTTCAGAGACTGAGTCTAAGCCATCATTACATGGAGTTTTGGAAATATTGCTAAAATCACGTCAAAGTTTGGCTTTTAAAATATTTAGACCACAAATGCTTTGTATAACTTTTGTCTCTTCCTAGAATTTTAAATCCACTTTCTTTTTTCTTGTTCCTCACAAAATTCACAGGCCTTCACCTCGTTAATTACACGTCAGAGCTGTACTTCAAGGTTCTGAAGAGAGCAGCTTTGTGTAACACTGCCTATTTCTTCTCTGGGGTGTTCTTCAAGCAGCCCTTTGATTTGCTGAACTGAATCTTTTCTAGGGTCTTTTGCAGAACCATGGAACTGGTGCCCATCCACCGCTTTCCTGGGTAAATTCCACTTTTTAGTATCCCGTATTTTACATTGAGTTTTGGTTTGGCTACATATAATCACGGTATTTTTTAAAAGAAGAGGTGCTTAAGTTGTAAACTGTGTGAGTCTCTGCATGTCTAATAGCGTCTCTGCAGGGAGTATCACCCTTCGTCTCACTCAACACATAGTCATGTTGGTCCCACTGTAGTGTAAAAGTTCACCTCTTGCTTGATGATTCTGTGATGAACTTCCACCATCTCTTTCTTCGGGGTATTTTTCCAGATGGTAGACATGTTTTGAGGTGTCTACTAAGCCTCTGAGCCAATAACTTCTTTGTAGGAAGAATCCTTTCATGCCTAGGCTGAGTGGTTTATGCTGTGTGATCCTATCCCACTGATTAGACCAAAGGAGAAAACCTAACTAGGTGTGGGATGATCTGCCTTCCTTGGGTATTTGGTGTTGGCATGGGGAGAAATCCAATCTCTCCCATTCCCAAAGCATGCAAACTTGGAGGCCATGGAGCAGCCATATTCTATCCCATAGAAAGCAACAGAAAAGTCCAGTCTGCAGAGAGAAAGAATAACAAAGCTGAACCAATAAGAGAGAAAAGATGTCAAGGGGGTTCTGTTAGCTATTTTGGAGTTTAATTTTGGACTCTTAAGTCTGAGATGGTAAAATACGGCAGGTTATATAATAAAAATCTTTTAAATTCTGAATAAGGGCTGGGCACGGTGGCTCACTCCTGTAATCCCAACACTTTGGGAGGCTGAGGTGGGTGGATCACAAGGTCAGGAGACAGAGACCATCCTGGCCAACATGGTGAAACCCCGTCTCTACTAAAAATACAAAAATTAGCTGGGCGTGGCGGCACGTGTCTATAATCCCAGCTACTTAGGTGGCTGAGGCAGGAGAATCACTTGAACCTGGGAGGTGGAGGTTGCAGTAAGCCGAGATCATGCCACTGCTAGACTCTGTCTCAAAAAAGAAAAAAAAAATCTGAATAAGGTAGAGACTCAACATCATTTCTCTTCTCATACTTTATAATTACTTGCCTAACAACCAGAGACTGGAAAGAAATCACTTCAAGAGTGGAAAGGGAAGTAGTAGTCTAGTTTGTATAATGAGAAATAAGAACAGGAAAGTCATCATTGTATAATCTATTCAAAACTCAAAATTTTAGCAAACATTTATTGGGCACCTACTATATGCTCAGCAGTCTGCCCATCACTGGTGACATGAAGGTGAATGGGACATAGATTCTGTCCTTGAAGCTCATGGTCTCCAACAGGGGCCAAAGAAGTCAATGGCCAGATAACCCAAGCCCAGCTAAATTTTGTATTTTTAGTAGAGATGGGGTTTCACCATGTTGGCCAGGATGGTCTCTGTGGTGAGTGCTGTGAGGAATTGTAAATGGGAGTCGCATTGCCAAGTCTGCCATTTTGAGAAGGAAGGAGGTTGAGGTCAGAGTAGTAGTAAAGAACCCCTATGAGATGGCTCTACCATTTAAGCAAGAAGTGAGGATTGTCTTTGAAATGGTTAATTTTCAGGGTCAACTTGACTAGATTAGGGACTAACTGCATAGTTGTTGGTAAAACACTATCTCTGGGTGTTGCTGGAGGAGATTGGCTCAGGAGTTGGTAGACTGAGTGGGGAAGATCTGCCTTCAATGTGGGCAGGCACCATCCAATCGGCTGGGCCCTGAATACAACAAAAAAGGCAGACAAAGGTAAATTCACTCACTCTCTCTCTCTCTCTCTCTCCTGGAACTGGTACACCCTTCTTCTCCTGTCCTTGAACAGCCGAACCCCAGGTTCTCCAGCCTTGGATTTCAGAACTTGCACCAGTGGTCCCCCCATGGTTCCCAGGACTCTGGCTTCTGACTGAGTTCCACTATCAGCTTCCCTGGTTCTGAGGCCGTCAGACTCAGAACCACGTTGGACTGAGCCATGTTGCTGGCAAGATGGAAGGGAACGAGGTGCCCAGTACTGCATGCCTCTAAGATGCGCTGGGTATTTCCTAGTGTCTCAGTGTAACTATTTATAGTATCCCTTCTCTCTCAAAAATTGCATGGATCACCCTTGGTAGCATCAGGACTGGAAAGCATCCAGTGCATACAAATGGCCAACAGGTAAATTAAAAGCTGCTCAGCATCACCAATCATGAAGGAAATGCAAATCAAAGCCACAATGAGCCATCATCTCACACCTGTTAGGGTGGCTAATGAGGAGTGAGAAAAGCGCTAACAATGATGTGGAGAAAAGGAGACTCTTACATACTATTAGAAGAAATGTAAACTGGCTTAGCCATATGGAAGACAGTATGGAGGTTCCTCAAAAAATTCAAAATAGAACTAACATATGATTCAGGAATCAGACTTCTGGTCATAAACCCAAAGGAAATGAAATCAGCACCTTGTAGATGTACCTGCACCCCCATGCTCACTGCAGCACTATTCACCATAGCCAAGATGTGGGAGCAACTTACGTGTCTATCAACAGATCAATGGATAAAGAAACATGCTACATATATACAATGGAATACCAGTCAGCTTTAAAAAAGGAGATTCTATCATTACTGACAACATGAGTAAACTTGAAAGACATGGTGCTAAGTGAAATAAGCCGGTCACAGAAAGGAAAATACTGCATGATCTCACTTATATGTGGAATATTACAAAGTTGAATGCAAAGCAGCAGGGAGTTGAATGATGGTTGCCAGGGCCTGGGAGGGGGTGGGAATGGAGAGATACAGGTCAAAGGGTATGAAGTTGCAGTTACACCAGGATGAATAAGTCTAGAGATCTAATGTACAGCATGAGGACTATAGTTAATAATACCGTATCAGGCTTGGTGTGGTGGCTCAGGCCTATAATCCCAGCACTTTGGGAGGCTGAGGCGGGCGGGTCACCTGACGTCAGGAGTTCAAGACTCGCCTGGCCAATGGGATGGGAAGCCTGTCCCCACTAAAAATACACAATTAGCCAGGCATGGTGATGCATGCCTCTAATCCCAGCTACCTGGGAGGCTGAGGCGGGAGGATCACTTGAACCTCTTAAACCCGGGAGGCAGAGGTTGCAGTGAGCCGAGATTGTACCATTGCACTCCGGGCTGGGCAAAAAGAGCGAAATTCTGTCTCAAAACTAATAACAATAATAATAATACTGTATTGTACACTGGAATTTTACCAAAAGAGTAGATTTCAGGTGCTCTTACCACACACACACACACACACGCACACAAATGGTAACTTTGTGAAGAAACCTATGTTAATTTGCTTGACTATAGTAATCATTTCATTGTGCATTTCAAAATACCATGTTATACACTTTAAATACTGTTTGTTTGTTTGTTTGTTTGTTTGAGACAGGGTCTCACGCTTTCACCCAGGCTGGAGTGCAGTGGCACAATCATGGCTCACTGCAGCCTCTACTTCCTGGGCTCAAGCATTCCTCCCACCTCAACCTCCTAAGCAGCCAGGACCACAGGCACACACCACCACACCCAGCTAATTTTTTAACTTTTTTGTAGAGACAAGGTCTCCTATGTTGCCCAGGCTGGTCTTGAACTCCTGGGCTCAAGCCATCCACCTGCCTGAGCCTCCCAAAATGCTGGGATTACAGGCGTGGGCCACCGCGCCCCGCCTAGGTGGACTCCCCTAAACCGTCTGGGAAATGGTATCTCCTCCTCTTGGATTTTATGACCCCATGCTCATTCCTGGGCCCCTCAATAAACGCTGTGTGTAACTCAGTATTTTTTTATGTTTCACAAATTGATTAGTTTAAATGAAAATTAATGCTATTTTGAAGTTTGGGAGAGAATTTTATGACAGCCCCTTGGGCACCAGAAACCTGGAGCAGGCCTCTCTTTTGGAGCAGATGCATGTGCTGATTAAGAAGCTCTGCAGTAGCTCACACTTGTAATCCCAGCATTTTGGGAGGCCAAGGCGGGTGGATCAAGAAGTCAGGAGTTCAAGACCAGCCTGGCCAATATAGTGAAACCCTATCTCTACTAAAAAATACAAAAATTAGCCAGATATTGTGGCGCACATCTGTAGTCCCAGCTACTCAGGAGGCTGAGGCAGGAGAATCGCTTGAACCTGGGAGATGGAGGTTGCAGTGAGCCAAGATCTCGCCACTGCATTCTGGCCTGGGTGACAGAGTGAGACTCTGTCTCAAAAAAAAAAAAAAAAGAAAGAAAGAAAGAAAAGAAAAAGGCAAAAGAAAAGAAAACAAAGGTTTTGGTTTCTTCTTTCAGGTTTAGGTTTAAGGTCTCATGTCACCATGTCCAGCTGGATGGTCTTAAGCAAATGGCCTCACGTCTCTCCAAGCATCCATTTCCTCATTTGCACCATGGGGCTAATAACTGTTGATGTGAGTGTTAGTGTTAGGAGGGACTCAGCAGAGTGTCCGGTGGAAAATAAGAGTCAATTAAAAGAGGCTTCATCATCATCATCATCCTTCACTTATTAACTTCAGGGATAATAAACATTTAAAAAGAAATGCGCAAATACTTCTTCAGGAAACTAGAAAGTGTTTTTCCAGGTACACACACACAAAAAATCTCCAGTGGCCTTCCTCTGAAAACTCATCAATAATCAGCTCCCAGGCTGGGCATGGTGGCTCATGCCTATATTACCAACAGTTTGGGGGTCTAAGGCAGGAGGATCACTTGAGCCCAGGAGTTCAGGACCAACCTGGGATACATGGTGAGACCCATCTCTCAAAAAATAAAATAATTAGATGGGGATGTTGGCAGGTGTCTGTAGTGCCAGCTACTTGGGAGGCTGAGGTGGGAAGATCACTTGAGTCAGGAAGTTAAAGGCTGCAGTGAGCCATAATTGCACCATTGCACTGCAGCCCGGGTAACAGGGCAATTATCAGCTCTGCAGGCAATGCTTGCAGGCCTTTCTAAGGTTCTGCTCACTGTGCAGCCACAGGGCTTGTCAGTCTCTGGGTCCAGATACATGACAGGACAGGGCAGCGACCACCATGTACCGAAGGCTTCCACGTGCCAGACCCCGTGCTTGGAATTGTTATATTTCTTAGCCATCAACTGAGGAGGGATGGAGACAGGAGGGGAAAGAAGGGAAGGGAGGGTGGAATAGATCAAGGAACCCATTCTCCGCAGAAGTCCTTTGTCCAGTTTGGAGACTGGTTTTCATCAGGCACACCTGTTTCCATTCTCTGACTCAGATGCCCTATCACCAACCCCACTGCCCCAAACCCAATGTGAAATGAATACCTATTGTTAGTCCTATCTGTATATCTGTCCTGAAACATGACAACCTTTAAGGCAGTGGTTCTCAAGCAGGGGCAATTTTGCCCTCCCTATCCCCAGAAAAATTTTGGCAGTGTCTACAGATACATTTTCTGTTGTCACAGTTTTAGAGAGATCATGAGCTGCTAGAGGGTAGCAGTCCATGATGCTGCTAGACATTGTGCAATGCAAGGACAGTTCTCACAATAGAGAATTATCTGGCTCCAAATGTCAACAGTGTTAAGAAACTCTGCTTGAAGGAAAAACCAGCCCCACACACTTCACTTAACTCACTAAGGTTAACAAATTGGCGGTTTGCCAAATGCCATGGATTAAAAAGCCCTACCTTGAGTGACTCTTTTTCTATGGCCTGACACATTTCTGTACGATTTAGCAAGTAAAGAGTCCTTTCAAGGAATGATTCTTCATTATTCGTTGCTGGATCATCATCATTTCATTCAGTCATCCATGCATTCATTCAACATACAGTCATTGAGCTCCCTCTTACACTGGTGACAGACTCTAGGGATAGAAGATGAACAAGATGAGGCTCCATGTTCAACTTTAAAGTATGTGTATTGGGGTTTGGGGGACAGATGTGTTAGTAAATAATTACAGTGATGTTCCAGGTAAAAAGTTCTCATGAGATGCATGGGGATGGGGTTGCAGAGGGGGGATGTGCTCAGTATTTCTTATGGGAGGCCTCAGAAAACTGCCCCATTCGGCCATCACCACTTTTTGGGTTCCACTTACAAGGGTCACTTCTGACGCCTCCCTATATGGAGTAAAGGGAGAGTGGTAATAAGCAATTTGCCCTCAGTGACCCCCCTCCATTAGGAAGATGCCTATAATCCCCCTCGAGGGGGAGCTTCAAATGAATAAAAAATTATTTGAACACACTTAGATTTCAGAATCAAATGTCTGACCACCCAGAGTCAAACAGAAGGAAAGCAGGGCTCCAGAGGCTGGGAAATATTCCAGCCAAAGTAGGTCAGTTTCACTCCTATTTATTACAGACGTTCTTAGCCAAGAAGTGTGAGATATAAGGTCTACAGAAGCCATAAAGTAATCCGAAGACCACGACTTCTACACAGAAAACCATCTTATGATTATGTAAGACAGTAATGCGCAGTGGCTCATGCCTCTAATCCCAGCACTTTGGGAGGCAGAGGCAGGCGGATCACCTGAGGCCAGGAGTTTGAGACCAGCCTGACCATCATGGAGAAACCCCATCTCTACTAAAAATACAAAAAACTAGTTGGGCATGGTGGCGTATGCCTGTAATCCCAGCTACTCAGGAGACTGAGGCAGGAGACTCGCTTGAACCTGGGATGTGGAGGTTGCAGTGAGCTGAGATTGCGCCATTGCACTCCAGCCTGGGCAACAAGAGTGAAATTTCGTCTCAAAAAAAAAAAAAAGAAAAAGAAAAAAAGGGGCATAAGAGACAGAGCCCTGGATGGTTGGGAATCAAGAGACCTGGGTGCTAACCTTAGTGGGTTAAGTGGGGTGTGTGGGGCTAGCAGAGCCGCTAGTCCTGGCTCTGATGTCGGGCAGCTCCCTTCTCTCTGAGGGCCTCAGTGTGCTCATTTTTAAAATAAGGGATTGGGGCCAGAGCATAATGAAGCATCCTTCCAAGGTACACTGAAGACTTAAACCAAGGGAAGCCTTTCATTTTCTCCTTCCACTGATTCCTGTGATAATCCAGGGATTTTCTTGAGACAAAAATGCAGACTGAACCTCAGTCCTGCACTCGAGGTACCAGTTATGACAGTCTCAGAGTCACTGCAAATACTTAAGAAGGAGGCTGGGAGGGTCCCAAGGAAGGAGCTATTGCCTCTCCCACGCCTAGCCACGGAATAACACACCTCCAGGCTCTACCTGGCTTGACACTGTCCCCAGTATCCCAGTTGGCATTTCTCCAAATTGGGAGTCGAAACTCAAGAGTGCATGCTATTGCTCTAGCATCTTCCAAGGCCAGCACTGCCACTGAAGAGAGGAGGCTCCATTGTGGAAAGGGAGTTCTAAGCAAGCTCCAAATTGCACTCATCCCAACTACTGCTACTGAAAGTCTTGGGGCTACCAGAAAAATGAGCATCTCCTGAGTGTCAACACTCTGGTCGGCTCTGGGAGCATTGGTTTTCCTTATAATCCAACCGGAGGGGACTACAGGAAGACAAGGAGGTTGGACACCAGGAGACTTGCCCAGGACAGAGATCAGAAACTCAACTGGGTCCCCAAGCACTTTCCCTAAGGAGCTTCTTGGAACAGACGCCTTGGGGACCAGTTTGCAATGCTAGTGGAAAGGGATGATTCTGGAATCTAGCCCCCACCTCTAACCCCCACTCCCTCCTCATTCCTTCCTTTCTGCTGGTCTGGGTGGGGCCACTCCCTTTATCACACATCCCAGGGCTCCGAGAGGCCCGGGACTCCCAGGAATTTCTGTAGGAAAGAAAAACAAACCACCCATCCTGCCGCTATTATTATTAGTAGTAGTATTTTCCTCCTCCAGCCCCTTGCCAGGACCTGGCTTTGGGGAACAGCAGCACCCAGCAGCCATCAGACACGCAGACATTAGGGAGCCGCATCCCACACGAGAGGGTGTGGGGAGAGTGGCAGACGGTCCCGTCGCAGACCCGGAAGCTCTTGCCAGAGCTCCTTCAGGTTTTCCCATCTGCAGCCCGTGAGTGTGAAAATGTCAAGGTTTGGGGGCAGACTGATACTGATGTGGGTTCCAATCCTCTTCTTCTGACTTGGAGCAAGAATTTTTATTCCCCTCTCATTTCCTTTCCTTGTCTATAAAGTGAGGATGACAATAGCAGCCTCGAAAGGTGATTGAGAGGTTTCAAGGAAAGATTGGAGGCAAAGCGCCCAGGACACGATAGGCACTGCCCAGGGCGGCTCCAGAATTTCCGTCTAGGAGGGTCCCAGAAGCCAGGCTAGAGGAAGGGGTGGGTGGGGGGCACGGGGATTCATCTTGGAGCTGCCTTCGCCTGGCGCGCACGATGTTTTTCTTTGGGAAGGGGTCCCTCCGGAGAAGGGCTGCGAGAGATTAATGTTGGGAGGATTGAGAGGGAAGAGTCTCCATTCCTCAGCGGAAGATCTGCTAGTCCCCTCCACCCGCATCCTGCCGAGGCCGGAGAAGCGGCGAGACTGTCGCTCCCTGGGGCCCCTTCAGAAGGGGGCAGTACTCACCGAGTGCGCGGCGCAGGCGAGCAGCACCCGCAGTAGTAGCTGCTGCAGCGGCGGCGACAGGTGGGGACGCATGGTGCCCGCACGTTCCCCGAGGGCTCCCCGACGTCCACCCGCCTGTGCCCTCTGCCCACTCGGGAGCTCAGCGCCCCGCGCAGGATCCCGGGCTCCGGCCGGCCGCTGCTCCCAGAGGAGCCATGGCTGAGCCACCCGACCTGCGGCGGGCACGGGGACTGCTTCTCCTCCGACCAGGTGGCCGCGCGCGCGCTAAGCCGCCCGGCCCATTGATTAGGACGCGGCGCCTCCGGCGCGCTTCCTCCACCCGGCGGGGGACTGGCTGGGGGCCGGCGCGGAGGCCAGCAGGGGAGGAGGCAGAGGGAGGGCACAGGGGCCGGAGTAGGCTCCCGCAGGCTGGGCCCAAGCTGGAGGAGACCAGGAGAGGGCACGCTGGCTTAGTCTTCCACGCGGCAATCCCGCCCGACCCCGGGTCCAGAAAGAGCACTGTTTCTGGAGTTCACGGACCAAAGGCGCAAGCTCGCTGGGGGGTCGGTGGGCAACTTAGGTCACCTTGTAAGCCTCGGCTTTCTCACCCCTAACAACACATCTGATAATACCCACTCTCAGACTGAAAGCTGTGACACAGTCAAGGCCCCTTGCATCTATTCTCCCCGGACAGCTACTTGCACTTTATTTCCGATTTTCTATATTTTTTTCTTAATTATTGAAGTCATTAGCGCTCATTCCGTGAAGTTTCACTCCGATGAGCTCCTCCTCTGATGATGACCAAGGAAGATCTGTGGTACACTCAGGCATCTGGGGACTGTCCTGAGGATGAACCGCCTGGGAGGCTATTTAAGCCTCAGGCAGATAGTCCCAGTAGCCTACTTCATGGGTGCTCCCTATCCTGGAGTACTCCTGGAGATTTCCTTTTGGCCTCTTAGCACAAGGCGCCCCAGATGGCCTTTTTTTACTGTCACATAAAAAAGAGGGTTTCACCATGTTGCCCAGGCTGGTCTTGAACTCTTGGGCTCAAGAGATCCTCTTACCTCAGCCTCCCAAAGTGCTGGGATTATAGGCATGAGCCACTGAGCCCAGTGCTAGATGGGTCTTGTAAATTCAAGTTTTCTTTGTCTGCACTGGTGCCTACTCCCTTCCCTCTTCTCTCTCCCCCTTTATCTTTCTCCCAGGCACTTGAAGTACATCAGCTCATTTAATTCTCCCCCAAACCCCTAGGTGATATGATGCCCATTTGACAGAGGAGGGCATTGAAAGTAGAGGAGATTTCATTACATGTCTGGGTGCTGCAACTCAGAGGCTCAGAAAGGAAAGCCTGGATCTACCCTTCCATGGCTGACCTGACTCTCTGTAACCGGCCTCTACTAAGACGGCCATGCAGCTGATAAAGTAACAATGTGCTCTTGTCCTTAGCAGCCTTCCCTACCAGAAGAGACTGTTAATAAATTGAGGCTGGTAAATCCCAGAAGTAATAAAAGGGAGGAAAATCCATTCAGCTTCTAGGTCCAAAATCAATGCTCAGTACACATCACACCTAAAGTATACATAATCACCAACTCCCTTCTAGAAACTCTTTCTATATAAATACTCACCCAAGGGCCTAATGAAATGTGCAAGGATGTTTGCGGAAGCACTGTGACAGTGGCAGGAAACAAGATGATATATGGGGAAAGGGAACCACCCTTATTTCTTTCTTTCTCATGGGCAGCAGTCATTACTATAATGCTCCTGACTTGTTTCTACCCCTTCACCCTCTCTCTGTCTGTCTCCCTCTCTGTCATGCGCACCCACACGCATGCATGCATGCATGCACGTATACACAGGTGAGACCAGCTTACATGATTGATGCATTCAGAATAAGGAACTGGCATGAGTTCGGTCCCCTCCTCTCTCCTTCCTTTGACAGTGTGCCCCGCTACAGAGAACCTGTAACTGGATTTCCCTGGGCCAGGCTGTGATTGGTGGTCGAGGCTCTACTGGAACTGATCCAGTACCACCAGTAACAGGGTAGTGGTCTCTCTAATTCTGGGCTTTAGTTACGAAACCACTTGCCCACAAGTACAAACCACATTCCACAACACTGACTTCATAAAGTGGTACTTGGCCCCATCTGTCTTGATCTTATTTCTCAATTGGTTCAAGATTCAGGCTGGAAAGAAAAATGTTATTTCCTAGGCTCCTTGAACCTCAGCACCCTAAATGTCCATCGCAAAGTGCGTGAGGTAAGGACTCGCAGTTTTTACTATACAGACTTCTGTGTTGTTTGAATGTTTTCTGTAACAATGCCGTGTATGGCTGTTTGGGGTTGAAATAAATAAAAAGAAAACAACACAGAAATGCAATCCGTGCTTTATACCACAGCCTCGTGATATCTGATGAAAAAGCAAAACAACATTAGTTCTGGGCAATTCAATAAGTTTCTGGCCTGTAGCAAGCCATTCTTGCTTAAACGGGAAGCTCTGCCTCTCAGAGAGTTGAGAAAAGGGATTGAAGTGCTCCTTGAAAGGTCCTTAAAACCTGCCTGAGACAACAGTTTCACAATAAGGGTAGAAGGGAAGAGGTAGGGAAACTAACCATATATTTACCACCTGTCGTACGCTGGGGAGTCTGTTAGGAAGCTCGGATGTGTTATCATATCCAGTCCTCCAAGACCATATAAGAGATGGGAACTTGAGGCTTAGGAAAGAGAAATGCTTGCCTCTATCAGCACAGCTAATAAGGGGAGGAGCTAAGATTTGAATCCAGGACTGAGCCCAAGCCTATGTGGTGAAGGAAACCAAATATTTCGCCCCAAAATATACTTATTTGAGATATTTTGAGATGACTGTTCAGAGGGCCTCCAAACAGAAGTAGCCCTGCAAAGCTGTCTTTTATTGGGGAGATTGCCTCTGGAGACAGAACTCTGCACTGATGCAGCCAGGCTTTCTCTGTGGAACCTCCCCGTGTCCAGATCTAAGAAAGGTTAACTGAGAGTTAGACACCTTAACGGTCTGAAAGACATGCACATACCATTTGTCCTCTCTTAGGCCTGCTACCTGTGAGGTTTCATCTGCGTAACAAGCCCAACTTTACCAGCCAGGCCTCCTCTTCTCCACCACCCCCCAACCTATTTTGCCACACACCATAAGCCCCCATTCTTCCTGTAACTTCAAGATGGTACATAAAAGTGTCTGCCCTCTGGCCATTTCTTTGAGTTCTTGTATTTTGAAAGACTCCTGTGCACATTTTAAAATTTGCATGCCTTTTTTCCTATGAATCTGCCTTTTTTTTCAGTTGATTTTCAGTGGAACTTCAGAGGGCAAAGAAGAAGTTTTTCCTTGGTGCCTACAGCTCTTTACACAGTACTAGGATTCCTCTCCAACATGGAGATGGTCTCCTTATACTTAGGGCTTGGCAAGCTCTTTTGTGCACATCTTCTTATTAATTAAAAGAGCTATGTGAGGTAGGTAGGGGCCAGCAGGCAGGGGCCTGGCAGGAGGAGAAACTGTTGCTCAAATGGTTTAATCAAAGGGAGTTTAATGAAAGGACTATGTGCAGGGCGTAGGGAGGAACCAGCAAGGGATGGTGAGGTGGAGGGATTGGCAACAGGAGGTCTGAAGGGTGATGAAGACTCTCCTTGCCTAAAGTTTAGTCAGGCTCCTCTAGCCCTCTTCCCAACTAAGCCTCGACCTTGGCTCCCCGTCCTGTTTCCAGTTTCCCTAGCCCAGTCTCGGTAAGGATCCTGTGAAGTGAGTTTAGGAAGAACTCCTACTCCACTCTTGATATCTCATCACTTTTGATATCTGCTTCAGTTCCTCATTCTCCACCTTTGATATTTAAGCCCTTGGTCTGCCTTTAGCAAGAATCCTATTTAGAAGGTTTAGCAAGAATCCTGCCAGCCTTGATATCTCCTCTTAGTAATTTTCCATCCACTGACCCTTACCGTGCTCCTTGGCTGTAAATCCTCACTTATCACCTGGTTGTATTTGGAGTAGAGCGATTGCTCCTCCCCATTGCAAAGCCCATGTTGCTATAGTCTTGAAGGAAATCATCCTTACCATTTTAGCAAGCGTCAAAAGCAGTGCTTCTAAAAGCTGGCAAGAGTTGTTCTTGGGAGGGGGTCACCTGTAGGAGCTGTTGGGGGCTCAGAAACTGTTACCCCCAAATATGACGTTTTGACATGATGAACTAAAGAAGGCTTCAGGTCTCTCTGACCTTCCCCTCTACACCCCCGCCCCCGCCTTGCTAACCCCTGTCTCTCCCAAAGCATAGGATGAAGTTTTTCCCTGAAGTTCCTTTATCTGCCTAAAGTCAGGGCCCACCAAGAACAATTGTTTTTCTTCTCCTCCCTGGTATCTCATCATCTATTGCAGAAAAGAAGACCAAGAATGTAACCACACCTGAAGAGACCCTTTTACAAGATGTTTGTGTCTCAGACTCATTCAATTCCAAAGGAAGCTATTTACCAGTTAATCTCTGTTCCCCATCCATTCATTCTTCTTAGAAGTCATGTTGCCCCTCAACAGAATGACCCTTCTACCCCACTCCATAACCTGTATTGCCACAATCTAAGCCCCCCATTCTTTCTGTAACCTCAAGATGGTATTGAGAAAACTGTTATTTGAGGAATGCAAATTCTTTTAATCATCAGGCCCAGAAAGACATTAAAATGAGACCGTATTCACATCTTTCTCCCCACTTTGACCTATGTATTTATCTTTATCTTTTTTTTTGTTTCTTTCTCTTTTTTTGTTGTTTTTTGTTTTTTGAGATAAAGTCTGTCTCTGTCGCCGGGGCTGAAGTGCAGTGGTGCCATCTCAGCTCACTGCAACCTCCTTCTCCCGGGTTCAAGCAATTATCTTGCCTCAGCCTACTAAGTAGCAGGGAATACAGGTGTGTGCCACCACACCCGGCCAATTTTTGTATTTTTAGTAGTGATGGGGTTTCACCACGTTGACCAGGATGCTCTCGAATTCCTGGCCTCAAGTAATCCTCCCACCTTGGCCTCCCAAAGTGCTGGGATTACAGGTGTGCACCACCACGCCTGGCTTATGTATTAATCTCTTGAAATCACTTGCTATTGCCACAAATAGCTACAAATTAACCTAATAATGCCACACTGGACACTATAACCCATACACTATAGCTTACCATGTATAACCAAACACTAACCAATGTTATTCCTGTAAACCAATGAGAATTCCTAACAAACAACTTTGCATCAGCCCATTCCCTGTCCCTCTTTTCTGCCTTTAAAAATTCACTTGTAACTGCTGATAATTCAGAGCAACTTGATTCTGTGCTCCCGGATTGCAGTCCTCAAGCTTGGCCCAAATAAATGCTCTACTTATATTAACTTTGCCTCAGCTTCTTCCTTTTAGGTCGACATATCTGGCATATGTCGGCAGTATTCAGCGTGACTCCCCCAGACCAGCTGGTGTCTCTCTCTGAAAGCAGTACTTGGTACCAGCACAAACATTCCCTCTTCAGAAGCCCCACTGGGTATTTCAGATGTTCTCCTACATTCAAACCTCCTACTCTTTGGTTGGTGATTAGACTTTTGGGGGGCTGTTTTTCAGACCCTCTCTTTATTTTAAGAGTGAGGGCTTCAGTCCATCTTTGGACAGGAGGTTTAGGTGAAGAGCACTGCAGAGAATGGCTTTTTTTCTGCCTCTGTCTCAGGACTGGGGTCAAAGCTTTTCTGCCTCTGTCTCACAGCGGAGGTTTGGGTCAAAGTATTGGCATTAGGCGCCTGCGGTCTTGCTTTACATAGCATACTTTAAACGTTGTAGCTGCTTTCCTGTTTTTGAAATTCGGGTTTGATTTTGCATTTGTGACCAACTCCTTTGAGTTAACCAGCAGCTGGCTTTGTGTACAACACTCATGGGGCACTGTCTTGTGGATGTCTATGAGACGGGACCCGCCTAATCCAGGATGGTCATAAGCAACTGTGACCACAAGAAAAAGTGGAGAGGGAATCTCTTGAAATACCTAAAGTAATTTATTTGCACACACAATCAGAAAAAGCTGTCTGTAGAACCAGACCACTTAAATGGGGGACTTGCCCCCAGTGGCACCCAAAAGCCTTCTAAAATAAATTCTGAGAAAAATTGCCTTTCATTCAGGAGGCAAACCAAATATGTCCATCATCAACACCTGAAGAAGTTCCCCAGGTCTTTGAGCCCTTCCCTGAAACTCCTACTGTGGCAGTTCCAGAGTCACTATGAACCGCATCTGGTTCTAAACCGTTCTGTGCCCAATTAAAAAGACCACTCAATGAACAAGATGAGTCTCCAAAACACAACTTTGTTGCCTAGCTGACAATTGCTTAGGGTAATAAAACAGGTAATTAAAAGATTAATAGTCTTTTAAAAGGGGAAATGGATGAAAATAAAAGTGTTGAGCTTATAAAAATGAGGTTCCAATGAATCTTTCCTGCACCAGAAGTAATCACTGATGCTGATGTTGAAATGCTAATATCCAGGGAATTTGCTATGCAAGATCAGATCTGGAACAAGTTAAAAATCCTTTAAATGCAGCCAGGCACGGTGGCTCACGCCTGTAATCCCAGCACTTTGGGAGGTCCAGGCAGGTGGATCACCTGAGGTCAGGAGTTCAAGACTAGCCTGACCAAAACATGGAGAAACCCCATCTCTACTAAAAATACAAAATTAGCCAGGCAGGTGGCACATGCCCGTAATCCCAGCTACTTGGGAAGCTGAGGCAGGAGAATTGCTTGAACCCAGGAGGCAGAGGTTGCAGGGAGCCAAGATCGTGCCATTGCAGTCCAGCCTGGACAACAAGAGTGAAACTCCATCTAAAAAAAAAAAAAGTCTAAAAATCAATAAATTAATTAAATTAAAAATTAAAGCAATCCTTTAAATGCTCAAACTACCTGCTTTGTATCACCTGGAAGATTTGCTAAAAGAAAAAGGAAATGAAGTAAATAAAAGCACTCCATCCTGTGGTCTAGGAGCAAGGATCTGGAATCCAGAGCTCTCCCTGCTATGGCCAATGTTCAATTCCTAGTCAGGGAACCAGTTCCTTTTGGTTTGATGTTTGCACGACTTTCGACTTTTAGCGATATTGCTTTGTCACTTGGGAGGGTGTCTTTGGGAAAAAAAGATTCAAAAGTCAGAAATATCAGCCTTTTGTCCTGGCTAAAATCTAATCATAAGAGATTTGAAAGGAATTTTTATAAAAAGAGCTCTATGGCCAATCTGTTAAACACACACACACACACGGAGCAGAAAAAAAATTTGCTTTTTCTCTTTGGATCTTGTTTTTTGGATTTTTTTTTTTTTCCAGTGGACCGAAATTATGTGCTTGGTCCTTGTGTTTACTTCCCTTCTTAAGGATTGTTCTTTTATTTGCTTCTACTCCTCCCTATTCTTTCTTTCTCTTTGCTGCCTTCAGTACCACAGAAAGGATCTAGGGTTGACATCTAATGATGTCAGAAAGAATCTAGGGTTGACATCTAACACTTTAAGGAACACAGGAAAAGTACCACTGCCCCCTTTTGGTGGTCTTCTGTCTTCCTGTAGAGTCTAAAGAGTTGTAAACAGATTTTTCTCATGTCTAAAACTCTGCTCTCTTTTGTATTGTGTTACCTGTTCTCTTTGGCTTTTGGGGATACCAGAGATTGCTTCGTAGTGTGAGAGAGAACTTGACCTTGGTGTATGCGTGATGACTGGCAACAGCTGCAGTTTTGGAGGTGGTCGAGAGCACTCATTTATAGTAAATGGTTATTACTACAGGAAGCTACTCATTTCTTTGTGTTTAGATAAGAAATGCGTGGTTTAAACACTTATAATGTTTTGTAGCAAAGTGCACTCTGAAAGTGTTGCATGTGCTTCCCTCCTTTTGGGGACCTGGAAATCAATATAAAAGTGAGATTCTCGATCTTTAAGGGTCTAAATGTTCTGCCTTCAATTGTGCCTGCTTTTCACATATTTAAATCATTAGGCACTAAAAACTGTAAATGCTTCATTGGTCCTGTTCCTTAATGGGCTCCACCCTGATCCCAGTGGTCCAGCTGGAAAACAGACACTAAATTAAAAGCTACCTATCTAAATAAACTTGATCTCTTTATAAAATTCTATGGTAAATTCCTATGATTTTGTATTACTTTGACATCCATTTTTAACCTTCCTCTAACACACCCAAACTCCTTGAAAAGCTTAAATTCTCTGTGTGTGTGTGTGTGTTTGGAATGTAAATTGCTACCTTGCTTTCTCTAAAATTCAGTGAGTGCTTGGACCATGTGGGACAAATAACCTTTAACTTGTTCCATTTACAAAGGCATAGTTTGAATCCAGCCATCCTTTTAAACTGGTGAATTTTACTTGTCTTATGGCCAAAATTATAAAATCAATACTATAAAGATTTTGTGTCTATCTGTATCTTTACATGTATGTGTATATGTCTGTCTATAGACTGTCTACATGAGTATCAAATTGACTTATAAATAAATGAGTACTCATGTTAAGTAAATAAGCTCAAATGCTTTTCAAGTCCACATGACTTTAATCATCTTCAGCAAATAAAGAGTTTCAATACTGTTGGTAAAATCAAATAGAAATGCCTTCAGATATTAATGTAGACATTTTTGCCTGGGTTTCTATTATAAAATTTCCTGAAGGTTTATCATATCTCTGCTAGATGTTTTTTTCAATCCCCTGGGTTTACTAGGAGCTGCTTTTGATCTTCTGTCTTCTGTCTATAAGGGGACACACGGATTTGGGACCTTTGTCTGTGGACACTCAGCTGAGACCCTAGAAAATAAGGCCAGACAAAAAATGTGGGTTGTACTAACAAAACTTTCCTTTTTTTTTTTTTTTTTTTTTTTTAAGCTGTCTCCCTTTGTGTGTCCTTGGTTAAATCATAACCTTCATTACAGCTTACTGGCTTTGGTAAGTCACTTAAAAGGTAACTTTTGTTTAAAACAAAAAAAGTCCAAAAGTCATAAATATCAGCTGTGTGTCCCAGTTAAAATCTGATAACAAAATATTTAAAAGGAATTTTTAAAAAGAGCTCAGTAGTCAAAAGTTTACTTAAAAGTTTACCTTCAAAGGGCAAAAGGGAAAATTTCCCTTGACCCCTACAGTTAGGCACAGCTGGTAGGACCAAAGCTCTGCTCTTCTGGAAGCCACAGTTAAGGGAATCCAAGGCCTGAGTAGCCCTCTGAAAGTTCACTGAACAATCAACTCACAAAGCACAAGTTAATTGCAGAAAGGCATGCAAAATTTATTACATATTTACAGAGACCACAGAGTGATTGCCTACTCCCCAAGAGAGTACAGAGGCTTATATATCATCTTTAGGTTACAGAAAGAGCAGGGACTCAGAACATGGCCAAAACCAGGTTTTGGTGGTAAATCAGATGATAGTGGCAAGACAGGATGTAAGAGAGAGAGAAGAGGAGGCTTGGCTAGCAAAGTGGTCACATTATGTGGATGAAACCTCACAGGAATTTCTATGGAAACAAAAGAAAAACAAAGGTTAATGGTTAGAACAAGCTATAGTCTATAGTTTTATCTATCATTTTTCCTTCAATTGAAAACAACTTTTAAAGTGCTCTAATTAGATAAAATTATTTTCCCTTCAACAAAAACCACACTTTCATGCTTTTATAAGCTCACCGAGAAATTAAGTAACTATCAAAAAGATCATAGAAGCAGCAGCTTTATGATCTCCAAGTTGAAGGTCTCTAGTCTCAGAGACCTCCACATTTCTAGTCTAAACCTGTCTGACCAATAAACCCAGGCAAAGAATGTCTAAATTAAATTGTAAAGATATTTTAATTTTATTTTACCAAAAATTTGAAAACTCTATTTACCACAGGTTACTAAAGTCACATGAACTTGAAAAGTATTTGCGCTAGTTATTTAATTTATGAGTGCTCACTCATCTTTAAGTTAATTTGGTATCATGTGTAGATAATATATAAACATATGTATAGACATATACATGTATGTAGACACAACATGTAACATACACATGCACACATGTATGTATTTTAAAACCAAAGAGATAAAGGAGTTTAATGTAAAAGAGAGTAGTGCTTTAGGCTTGAGAGAAATTTGTCCATTTATAACATATGAAGTTTCATGAGATAAAACAGAGATTCCTTCCAAAAAGAGGAGTCTGGGTCACCTTTTCTATGTTCCTTCAGGAATTTCAAGCTATTAGAAACTGTTTTGTGTCCCCTTATGTGGCATCAAAGGTGGCAAGAGGGAGGGACAGACAGAAGTAAAAAGAAAAACAGACATGGGCAGTACATAGAGTTAACAGGGATTTAAGAAGAAAACAATTCAGTCAACTAAGAAGTTTCTACAGAGAGAGAACAGAAGCCTTTAAACAATATGTATGTATACATATGCAGCCTAAATGCCAGTTTTAATTATGTAAACTTTTTATTATTGAGCTCTTTTTAAAAATCCTTTTTAATATTTTATTATCAGATTTCAGCTGGGACACACAGCTGATGTTTACAGCTTTTGAACTTTTTTAAAAACAAAGTTACCTAAGTGACAAGTGACTTCCCAAAGCCAGTAAACCTTAATGAAGGTTATGACTTAACCAATGATACACAAGGGGTATATAAAGAGGTGCAAAGCAGTCCTTACAAGATCCAGAACCACCCTAAAGACAGCTCAAAAAAAAAGGAAAATTTTGTTAGTACAACCCATATTTTTGTCTGGCCATATTTTTTAGGGTCTCAGCTGAATGTCTACAGACCAAGGCCCCAAATTCCTGTATTCCTCTACAGACAGAAGACAGGAGATCAAAAGCTGTCCAAGGAAAGGGAAAGGATCAATAACAAATGAGTACCCCAAAAGCCAAGAATCACACAAATACCAAACCAAATTTTATAAATATTTCTTCTCCTGGGCTAAAGAACTTAAATTTGCAGGGACTGGTGCTCTGGCTGGGAATTAAGCCCAGGCTGAAGCAGTGAAAGTGCTGATCCCTAGTCACTAGATCACAAGCTGGAATGTCATTTAATGTTGATACCATAGGGAAACCAAAGCAGGAAGTTTGAGGATACAAAGGATTTTTAACTTTGTTTTTGGTCAGAGTTTTGCTCTCTCATTTAGGAAAGAGAATTTTTAAGGCTAGCCATGATCCCATTATGTGTCTTTCCCTTGATTGGATCTTATCAATTGTTTAGAATAAAAGATCTCTAAAATTTCTTTTTAAACTTAGGAGTCTTTCTAATTTAAAAGATCCATCTTTTGGGCACTGATTAATTTTCAATGGTGTATTTACTCCAAGAGCAACTCAATCCAATATGCTTTTCAGAGAGGAAGCAATCCTCCTGCTCCCCAAAAAATTCACTCCCAGGAACAGGCTGAGATGGCAAAAAACTCTTGTTGCCACAGATGGTTAAGAATGGTGTTTGCCTCCAGTAACCCACAAATTTGTGGAGGGTTCACCAGTCACAGACTCTGTGACATTGTGTAGGTCCTCCTGGGACTGAACTTTCCCCACAATAAGGGTTGGTTGAGACAAGAAAAGCCACTTATGGGTGGGACTTAAGACAAATTCTCCCAAGAGCTTGACATATTCACAGCAAAAAGTCTCAGGTCCGGCCGGGCATGGTGGCTCGCACCTGTAATCCCAGCACTCTGGGAGGCCAAGGCAAGCGGATCACCTGAGGTCAGGAGTTTGAGACCAGCCTGGCCAAAATGGCAAAACTCTGTCTCTACTAAAAATACAAAAAAGTTAGCCAGGCATGGTGGTGGGCACCTGTAATCCCAGCTATTCAGGAGGCTGAGGAAGGACAATCGCTTGAACCCGGGAGGCAGAGGTTGCAATGAGCTGAGATTGCACCACCGCACTCCAGCCTGGGCAACTCTGCCTCAAAAAAAAAAAAAAAAAGTCTCAGGTTCTCAGCTATTTTTAGGCTGGCCCCCTGAGAGAACCCAAAAATCATGTCCCCCCGGATGGCAGAGACCAAAAGAGAGTGCTCCCACTTGGTCACAAGTCAAGCTTTCAAGGATATAAACAAGATGAGAGGGGACTTTATCTGGTAGTCCTCTTTATGACAACACAGAAAGACAAAAACAAAGACTCTTTCTGGGGAAAAGGGATCAAATGATATGAATATTCATACCACAAAGTACCAAAAAGTACACTAGACCAAGACTAGTCACACAAAGCCTTTTCTCTCTTCAATAAAAATTTTGCAGAGGAAACAATGATTTTTACTGTCTGCTTGACCTAATTGCACAGAGAGAGAAGCTGGGAGCTAGACTGGTAAGAAATTCCGACTCTTATGCCTGCTGATCAGATTCTGGATTCCCTTCACTATGGCTTCCAGAAGAGCAAAGCGACTTTGATGATTCTCCTCACAGAGCCAGACTGTTGGGGCCAAGGGAAAAATTCCCCTTTGCCCTCAGAAGGATCACTGAAAAATCAACTCACAAAAAAGCAGATTAATTGGAGAAAAGGCATACAAATTTATTTAATGTGTATACATAGAAGCCTTTAGAATGAAGACCCAAGCTACCAGAGAAATTGTCCACTTTTATGCTCAGGTTCAGTATGGACAGCCGTGTAGAAATATGATTGGACAAAAAGGGTCTGAACTCAAGTTAACAGACTGAGTGGAAATGCCCAGCAAGGCCTATCTACATAGATTCTTCTTGGCCTCTCTGAGCAGCATTCCTTCCTCCTGGGTACAGGGCAGAGAGTCCTCTCCAGAATGGAGGTCCTATGACCTATAGTCAAACGAGGTCAGATGGTTTCTTTTTTTTTTTGAGACAGAGTCTTGCTCTGTCACCAGGCTGGAGTGCAATGGCACGATCTCGGCTCACTGCAACCTCCACCTCCCGGGTTCAAGTGATTCCCCAGCCTCAGCCTCCCATACCTGGGATTACAGGCACCTACCACCACGACCAGCTAATTTTTTTTTTCTATATTTTAGTAGAGATGGGGTTTCACCATGTTGGCCAGGATGGTCTCAATCTCCTGACCTTGTGAACCATCCACCTCGGCCTCCCAAAGTGCTGGGATTGCAGGGGCGAGCCACTGCGCCCAGCCGAAGTCAGATGATTTCTTTATAGCCAGTTTTTATACAGAAAGGCAGAGGAAAAGTTAGAGTAATATTTTTTGGTTTTGTGGTTGGCTTTGGGGAAAAGGGGTTCTGGTTTCTATGATCTGCCCTAGGGAAAAGGACCAGTTTCAGTGGCTGGTCTTTGGAGAGAACAGGACTGAGAGATAGGTGGGCAAGAGAAGGTCAGAGAAAAACTTTTGCTTCTGAGGCCTTCATTTTGGGCTATTGTTTTCTGAGTCTCAAAATCATGTATATTCCAAAATAGCCATAAAAGAAGAACTGAAATGTTCCCAACACACAGAAATGGTAAATACTCAAGGTAATGGACACCCCAAAGACCCTGACTTGATCATTACGTGGTCTAAGTATGTCACAAAATGTCACCCGTACCCCATAAATATGTACAAATATTATGTATCAATAAAAACAAAAACAGAAAAAAACAGAATAAGGAATCCTTTCTCTGCGTCTTTGAGATATTTGCAAATCTTTTTAAAACCTAAACAAGCCTCTTGCCAGTTTGCATCCCAGGAATGTCTTTCTTGGAGGCCTTAGATCCATCTCACTGAAATGTGAACACCCAGGAGATGATCCCCTGTCTTCCTGTCTCTGTGGGAGTTTAGCCTAGGCATTTGGCTCCTCGTTGTGATTTCCTGCTTCTTGCAATTAGGAAATCTGACATATTTTCTTTTTCTATTTGATAAAGACAATTACATGTTTATAAAAGGTTGTATCTGCCTGGCCATATAAAAGGGTGAGGTTTCTGTCTCTCTTGGCAAACTCCTGTGGCTTGCCAGTGATGCACATCACAGTCTGGCTTGATGCTTCTTCCATCATGAAATAGTTTCATTGCTTTCCTCATTTTGTGGAGCAGATTCACCAGGTTGACAGAAGATCTTACTTTTAATTACTTTTCCAATTATGACTTATGTTTCTTTGCATTTTTCCAACAGCAATAAACACTTATTGGAGAACTAACTTTCAGTGGATGAGTATTTACTGAACGCCCATCCCAGGTGCTATGCTAAGATGATAGAGACTTGAGGAAATTGCCTTTGGCAGCCCCAGACCCACATAAAGCCAGGATGCTATGATAGCACCCCTCCCAGGAGGCCCAGAAGGATGACTGAGGCTGGTATTAAAGAATTAAGAGACTTGCGTAATCACATAATTAGCAAACCTATTGGATGGCTGACACTAGCAACTGCAGAATGTATGGTGGATGATATTGCAAACTGTGATAAATTCTATGATAGCATATAATAAGAGACCAGGCCAAGCTAGGAGGATTAATGCATTAGCTTGAGTCGTATCAGCCGTCATTTTTGCAGGTCAAATGCATTTGAATATCAACAATGTTGTAAGATTCAAGTTAACGGACATCTGTTGGTTTTGCTGTCCAGACTTCATTCCCCCTTCCTCTGGCATAAGAACATCCTTTCCCCCAATCTCAGACCACGTAACTTGGGTCGGGCTTTCTCCATGAGCAACTCCAAGAGTCAGCACATGACCCAGGCCTGAATAAAGAGCTTTACCCCAACCCTCAACCAACTAACCACAGTGATTTCTTCAGGGATGGGCACAGGACTCAATGTGGACCAATAGGAGTGGCACCAACAAAACCTATGTGTTGGTATGATGATCAAGCTAAAAGGAAGATGGTAGCCTTTTCTACAGCATGAGGAGATCCTGGCTGAGAATGAAGCCAACTTGGCTGGGGAGAACCAAGAGATAGTGTGGGACAAAATCCTGATACCATCATGTGGCACCTAGATGCAGCTGTGACTGACGCTTCTCTCTCTCTTCCCCCCCACACCCTCACCCCCTTCCCATATATTTCGACTGTTTAAATCAATTTCCATAACTTGTAACTGAAAGAGCTCTGACTTATACTTAGGGAAGGCTTTCTGGTGAAGTGATCTTTGAGCTGAAGCAGCTGATTTGGGGCCAGGAGTGAAGGTAGGGGGTGGTGAGGGAGAAGGAGAGCTCTGGGAAGGAAGTGAGAAATTGGCTACTCCTGTGTGTCTTGGTCTAAGGTCTTCACCACATGACTACACAAGTGCAATGAACTTGCTCTGCCCCTTTGGGGTTTTGAATAAACCAAACAAAACGATCTGTCCTCTCCTGAATGTCAGCTTTACTGGGAGCTAAGCTAATGTATTATTGATGAGCCATAAATAATGGGACAAGCGTGATTTCCTATTCAGTCCTGAAGTACAAAGGTATAACACTAACATTTTAATGAGGTTACTATGGCCCAGGCTCACTGTTTACACTCTGGAAATGTGGACTGGCTTTCTCAGGAAAGCAGGCTTTTCTTTACTTTTCTTAGTTCTCTCCTCCATTTGTCAGCATCCTTTTGAATATTTATATGAATTATTATAATTAACACAGATCGAATAAAAGAGAGCAAATAAGAACCATGCCTGAAACACATGGTTACTAATCTTCCCAAGGCCTTACCTTCACTGGATGGAGCAAAGAAAGGTCAGGTGCACCCCTACCTCCCAGAGACTCCCCACATTTCTGCCTGATAAGACCTTTGAAATAAAGACAAGAATGTTGACATCAGGCAAATCTAGTTTCAATAGTCCTGACTCAAACTGGCTTAAAGAGCAATTAAGTTGTTTCTTGGCTCATATAACGAGAGTGCAGACACAGAGCCTGTTTTCAGGGTGGACTCATGCATGGACCAGCCTCTGTTTGCCTATGGTTCTCTTGGCTCTGCCCTCCTTGGAGTTGGATGCCATCAAGATGGTGGCCAGGTGGCTACAGCAGTTCTGCAGCCTCGCATCCACAATTACCCCCGGAAGAACAGAGACTGTGGTATTCGCTCAAACTGTTGACACTTGGTTGGGTGCAGTGTGGCTCACACCTGTAATCTCAGCACTTTGAGAAGCCAAGGCGGGCTGATCACCTGAGGTCAGGAGTTCGAGATCAGCCTGGCCAACATGGTGAAACCCCATCTCTACCCAAAATATAAAAATTAGCTGGTGTGGCAGCGCACACCTATAGTCCCAGCTACTCGGGAAGCTGAGGTAGGAAAATCGTTTGAACCAGGGAGACAGACATTGCAATGAGCCAAGATCGTGCCACTGCAGTCCAGCCTGGGCAACAGAGACTCCGTCTCAAAAATAAATAAATAAATAAATAAATAAATAATAAATAAAAGATGTTGACACTCCTCCATCCAAAGGTAGAGTCTATGTTTCCTCTTCTTAGACCTAGGTGGGCATTCACAACTGCCTCAACTAATGGATGAGGTGGATGTGATGCTCCATGACTGACTTCCAAGGCTAGGTCATAAAAGGAAATATAGCTTAAGCCTGACTCTCTCCTGGGACACTTGCCTTTGGGACCTGTGGCCAGGTTGTGAGGAAGTCTGGCCACATATGACTATGTTGACCAAGAGCCTTGTCAGGCTACCAGCTGACAGCTTTAGGATCAACCACCAGATGATGCTGTGGGCAGTCAGAATATGCCACCCCAGAATATCCTTTTTTGGCATATTTCAAGTTGATGATTTAGAGAACTGCAGATAGGAATAGTTTTGAAAGCTGTCCTTTTATAAAGGAAATTTATATCTATCTACGATAGTAAAGTAAACAGCAGATATAAGCAAAGGTTTTCTCTGAAGCCTCTTTACCTGCCCAAAGATGGATGAAGGTCTGATATCTTTCCAAGACAGAGATTATCACAGGCAGTCACCTATTCTTTTGATGGCTGTTACCTGAGAGACCTTATCTGCACAATAAGATAACCTTTGCTCACAGTGCATTTCCTCCTCTCACCCTCCCATAGTTTGTCACCAGCATCTCCTAGGAACATTTAATTCTCTTTTTATAACTCAAAATACTATATAAGCTTCTAGACTTCATTGGGTTATTGGATACTCACCTTTTTGTGATACCTCTGTGCATGTAAATAAATTGGCAGGCTTTTTCTCCCCTTAATCTATTTCCTGTTTATTTCAGACCCAAACCTTCAGAGGGGCGAGGGAAAAATTTCCTTTGCCCCTATGATGACTTTGGATGATTCTGTCTTCCAGCTTTCGTATCTTCCACCTGGCGCCCCAAACATCCATGGAGCAGAAACAAATCATCTCTGCTGTGTCTTGTCTAAATTTCTATCCCAGAAAAAAACATAAGAAAAAATAAAGAATTATAGTTGTTTCAAAACACTTCTAGTTTTGGAGTAATATGTTATGGAGCCATAGATAAGAAACACAACATAATTTTTAATTCTGCAAAGTAAAACCTATTAACAGCACAGTCAAATGACAAACTGGGAAAAAATTTTGCAACAGCTATCACTAAACAAAGGATGAATGTTTCTAATATATAAAGAGCTCCAACAACTCAATAAGAAAAAAACCAACAGCCAAATGGAAAAATGAGTAAGAGACATGGCTCTACAGAAAAGAAAACATAAATGTCTCCTAAACATATGAAAATATGCTCACCTTCACTCATCATTAGAGAAATGCAAAATAAAACCTCGCTGAAATACTATTTTTTACCATCAGATTGACAAAAATATAAAGGTTTTATAATATACTCAGTGAGGCTGTAAAGAAACAAGCACTCTTATGCATTACAAATAGGAGTAGAAATTAATACAACACCCATGGAAGACAATTTAGCAATAGTTATCAATATTACAAATGCACAGATTTTTCGACTTAGCAATTCAACTTTGGAAACTTTTGCTTCAGATATACTCATATGTATATGAATGGATGTATATATGTGTCTGTAGAAGTGATGTGCACATCTACAAAAATAAGTAAAACATTGCTTATAAAAGCAAAAGTTCAGGAACAACCTAATATCCAACAATGGAGGACTAGTTAAAGAAATATGGAATATTATGTGGTCATATAAAAGAATGAGGAGGTACTTCACGTACAGGTATGGTATAATCATTTGGATATATTTTTAAGTGAAGAAAAGGGAGTCACAAAAGTAAGCAATTTGGGTTTTTTAAACAATAGGTAAGGCCAGGCACAGTGGCTCACACCTGCAATCCGAGCACTTTGGGAGGCCGAGGTGGGCTTCCCTCAACACTTGAGCCCAGGAGTTCCAGACCAGCCTGGGCAACATAGCCAAACCTCATCTCTACATAAAGTGTAAAAAATTAGGCAGGCATGGTGGTGCATGCCTGTGGTTCCAGCTACTCAAAAGGCTGAAGCCAGAGAATCACCTGAGCCTGGAAAGTCAAGTCTGCAGTGAGCCATGATTGCGCCATTGCACTTCAGCCTGGGTAATAAAGAAGACTCTGTCTCAAAAATATATAAATAAAATAAACAAGGGATAAACTTCTTACAAATACAAGCATACACACAATTGCTTTGATATGTGTAATATATTCCTATAAAGATAAATTCAAATCTGATAACATGAGTTACCTCCGGGAAAGAGAACTTGATGGCAAAAGGCAGAGTAAGGAGAGAGATTTTTTACTTCTTGAATTTTGAACCACATGACTATATTACCCATATTCCAAAGACATATAATTTAAACTTTAGAAATCACTTGGTATAACTCATTAATGAGTGAATTCTACAAATATTTTTGAGGTCCCAGGATGTGCCAGGTAATGTGCAAGGCACTGCATACACTGTGGTGAACCAGTCAGCCTTCACTGAACTTACAGTCCAAGAAGACAGATATCAAAGAGGTAAACCTAGCAGCTATGGTCTGAATGTGTCCCTCAAAATTCCTTTGTTGAAACCTAACCCGCAAGGTGATGGCATTCAGAAGTTGAGCCTTTTGGAACATGTTAGATTACGAAGGCAAAGCCCTCGTGAATGGGCTGACTGAAACAGGCCTAAGTGAATTGGGCTTATGAAACAGGCCTAAGAGCTCATTTACCCCTTTCACCACGTGAGGACACAGTCCATCTATGAACCAGAAAGTGGTCCCTCAGCAGACACTAAAAGTGCTGGTGCCTTGATCTTGGACTTGCCAGCTTGCAGAACCATGAGAAATACATTTCTGTTGTTTGTAAGGAACCCGGTCTAAGGGATTTTCCTATAGTAGCCAGAATAGACTAAGACAGCTATGAAGGGAAAGAACACAGTACTAGAAACAGCACGAAGGTGCAGGACCTAATATAGAAAGAAGGGCAGGAAAGGCCCCTCTGAGGAAGAAACCCTTAGGCTGAGTAGCAATCAGCCAAGTTTCTCATTATTTATTGCTACAGAATAACCTACTATCCTAAAACTCAAAGGAATGAAAAACATCATTTGATTATAGCTCACAAATTCTGGTGTCAAGAATTCAGGTAGGACGCCATTGGGCAGTTAAAGCAGTCATAGACCCACCCGGACTCAAGAGGAGGGGACAGAGACCCCGCCTCTTCTTGGGAGCAGTGCCAAGAAATTTGCAGCCAGCTTTCACTCTCTATACCAGGCAAAGGGGAGGTCGGGGAACAAAATGAAGCAGGGTGAGGAGGAGATGAAGCAAGGGGCCAGCAGCTAGGTCCTACAAAGCCCTAAAAGAGTGTAAAGGATTTTTTTTGCCAGCCACTGTGGCTTGCACTTATATTCCTAGCATACTGGAAAGTTAAGGCAGGAGGATCACTTGAGTCCAGGAGTTCAAGATCAGCCTGGGTAACCTAGTAAGACCCTGTCTGTACAAAAAGTTAAAAAAAAATTAGTCAGAGTCCTCAGAAATAATACCACACATCTACAGCCATCTGATCTTTGACAAACCTGAGAGAAACAAGAAATGGGGAAAGGATTCCCTATTTAATAAATGGTGCTGGGAAAATTGGCTAGCCATAAGTAGAAAGCTGAAACTGGATCCTTTCCTTACCCCTTATACGAAAATTAATTCAAGATGGATTAGAGACTTAAATGTTAGACCTAATACCATAAAAACCCTAGAAGAAAATCTAGGTAGTACCATTCAGGACATAGGCATGGGCAAGGACTTCATGTCTAAAACACCAAAAGCAACGGCAGCAAAAGCAAAAATTGACACATGGGATCTAATTAAACCAAAGAGCTTTTGCACAGCTAAAGAAACTACCATCAGAGTGAACAGGCAACCTACAGAATGGGAAAAAATTTTTGCAACCTACTCATCTGACAAAGGGCTAATATCCAGAATCTACAAAGAACTCAAACAAATATACAAGAAAAAAACAAACAACCCCATCAAAAAGTGGGGAAAGGATATGAACAGACATTTCTCAAAAGAAGACATCCATACAGCCAACAGACACATGAAAAAATGCTCGTCATCACTCGCCATCAGAGAAATGCAAATCAAAACTACAATGAGATACCATCTCACACCAGTTAGAATGGCAATCATTAAGAAGTCAGGAAACAACAGGTGTTGGAGAGGATGTGGAGAAATAGGAACACTTTTACACTGTTGGTGGGATTGTAAACTAGTTCAACCATTATGGAAAACAGTATGGCGTTTCCTCAAGGATCTAGAACTAGATGTACCATATGACCCAGCCATCCCACTACTGGGTATATACCCAAAGGATTATAAATTACTCTACTACAAAGACACATGCACACGTATGTTTATTGCGGCACTATTCACAATAGCAAAGACTTGGAATCAACCCAAATGTCCATCTGTGACAGACTGGATTAAGAAAATGTGGCACATATACACCATGGAATACTATGCAGCCATAAAAAAGGATGAGTTTGCATCCTTTGTAGGGACATGGATGCAGCTGGAAACCATCATTCTTAGCAAACTATCACAAGAAGAGAAAACCAAACACCGCATGTTCTCACTCATAGGTGGGAACTGAACAATGAGATCACTTGGACTCGGGAAGGGGAACATCACACACTGGGGCCTATCATGGGGAGGGGGGAGGAGGGAGGGATTGCATGGGGGAGTTATACATGATATAAACGTCATGCACATGTACCCTAGAACTTAAAGTATAATAAAAAAAAAAAAAAAAAAAAATTAGTCAGGCATGGTGTCATGCACCTATAGTCCTAGCTACTCTGGGAGGCTCATCTGAGCCCAGGAGTTCAAGGCTGCAGTGAGCTATGATGGTGCCACTGCACTCCAGCCTGGGCAACAAAGCAAGACCCTGTTTCTGTGGGGGAAAAAATAAGAATGTTAAGGAACTTGAATTTTATCTTCTGTACAATTTGAAACCACCAAAGAGTTTTAGGCAAGGAAATTAATGACTCTCCCTGTACTACTGAGGCTTATAGCTTCCATGCCTTTTATCACACTTGTCTCATTGCACTCATATGGCAGATGCTGTGACACCTTTGTGTTCTGCTCATTGTAAACTCTAAGTGAAATAAATGTGGACCACATAAATAAATTGATTAAGTAATTGATTATCTAATACAGCTATAATTGTAAGGCTCCATCAGTTTAATGATTCTCAAACTTTAATGTGCCTATGAATCTCCTGGGGAATCTTATTAAAATGCAGGCTTTGTTCCAGTAGCCTGAACCAAATTCTGGGATAGCCCAAAACTCTGCATTCCTAACAAGCTCCTATGCCACAGTTTACACCTTGACAAGTAAGTGTCCAGAAGTCATTATATGTCAGTTGTTTTCAGTTGGAAGGAAGAGAAAAAGGAATGTAAGGACCAAACAGATAGAAGTGAAATGATATCATCCAGGCCCAGGGTCTCTCTGTCTCCTTGTTCTCCTGTCCTTGTTACCTCTTTAACACTCGGGCCCCTCATGGCCTCTGATGGCAGCTGCAGTTCCAGAATCACTTCCTGACACTCAGAAGTCCAGAAGAAGAAAAATATTGTATCTATGTACATCTTTCTTAGGAGAAAGAAAGTCTTTTCTAGACCCCCAGAACCCTTTTCCTGTCCCTATGACCAGAATGGGGCTACGTATCCAACCCTAACTAAATCACAGGCAATGTCGGCAAGGGGATTGGGGATTCCATAATTGGCCTGGATTGCATTGTTTTGTTTTGTTTTGTTTTGAGATAGGGTCTCTGTCACCCAGGTTAGAGTGCAATGTCATGATCATAGCTCACTGCAGCCTCCAACTCCTGTGCTCAAGCTATCCTCCCGCCTCAGCCTCCTGTGTAACTGAAACTACAGGTGTGAGCCACCACACTGGGGTAATTTTAAAAATTTTTTGTAGAGATGAGGTTTCACTATGTTGCCCTGCCTTCTCTCAAACTCCTGGGCTCAAGTGATCCTCCCACCTCAGTATTTCAAAGTGCTGGGGATTACAGGCATGAGCTACCACACCTGGCCTGACCTAGATTAATCAGGGTCTACTGTTAGAACTGGGAACTGGGGAGAAACTTGAGTAAAGCTGTGGTTCCATTAGAAAGAAAGTGGAAGTAGGCAACCAGCAGTGTCCACTACACTATAATATTCAATTGGATTTACTGCTTATATAGAGACCTATGGGTTATCTATACATAATAGGAACTTTGGTGATTTTTCTCAAGAAAGTTAAGTACAAATGAAAAGGTGCTACCCAATATCCATTAAGAAGCACATGGAGTTTAAGGCAGAAAAATTGCCTGAGGCCAGGAGTTCAAACCTAGTCTTGGTAACACAGCAAGACCCCCACCTCTATAAAAAATTAAAAATAAAGAAGTATATGAAAACAAATATCTCGTGTGCTGGGTGGAGAGGTCTGGGACTGTGGGAAGCATAGTACCTGTTCTGAAATCTACAGCTTTGGGCCAAGAAAACAGAAGGAACTAAAGCAACCTACTCTATAAACAAATGAATTGTTTCACCCCCTTGGCCAACAGTTACTGAGTAATCAATATGGACAAAGAACTGTGTCAAAGTGGCTGGGTGCGGTGGCTCATGTCTGTAATCCCAGCACTTTGGGAGGCCGAGGCGGGCGGATCACCTGAGGTCAGGAGTTTGACACCAGCCTGGCCAACATGGCGAAACCCTGTCTCTACTAAAAATACAAACAATTAGCCAGGCGTGGTGGCGGGCACTTGTAATCCCAGCTACTCGGGAGGCTGAGGCAGGAGAGTCGCTTGAACCTGGGAGGCATAGGTTGCAGTGAGCCGAGATAGTGCCATTGCACTCCAGTCTGGGCAACAAGAGCAAAACTCTGTCTCCAAAACAAAAACAAAACACTGTGTCAAGGACTTTAGGAGATCCTAAGACAAGGTACAGTTCCCAACCTTAGGAATTCTGCAGTTTAAGTCACAGACATGAATCATGTTGGGTCAATATACAGATAAAGATGGCGGAACAAGCGGTTATGGAAGCCCAGAGGAGGGAAAGAGTCCTTCCGGACTGGTGGGTTAGGAGGAGGGTGGGGAGGAGAGGAGATCTTATCTAGAGCTAGCCTTGAAAGATGGGGAGATTTTTAGTAAGTAATAATGGTGGGGGACAGAGAAGAATTGGAGAATGGGAAGATGGAAAAAATGAACATTTCTCCTTGGGAAGGAGCAGGGAGGGAATATACGCATCTAGCACAAGTGGCAATGTAGCAAGACAGGTACCCTCACTGGACTCTTACTATACCCTCTCATCAACATGAAGCCATAAATAACATCAAGCAAGTATCAAAGCCGTACAAGCAGGGAGTGAGACAAGGACAATTCATGGGAAAAGAGAAGCTTGAGTTGTCTTTGAAAAAAATAATGTTCATGGATGAGCAGGGTGGAATGGACAGGGCAGGAGGTCAGAGGAGCGGGGGCGGTTTAATTTTTACAACCCCTAAATATCAGTATCAAGGACAGAAACAGTTTCTTCAATGAATAAATTGCAACAACTAAAAAAAGAGATGCAAGAGGAATCTGTTGATGAAAAGAGACCTAAAAGACACGTCAATCTATTTCAATATACAAATTGTATTTGAACTCTTAAATATCAGTATCAAGGACAGAAACAGTTTCTTCAATGGATAAATTGCAACAACTAAAAAAGAGATGAAAGAGGAATCTGTGATGAAAAGAGACCTAAAAGACACATCAATCTATTCCAATGTGTAAAATGTATTTGAATTATGATTCAAACTCTAAAAATAAATATGGCATGAGATAATTTGAAGATGGTAATAAATTATAATTTCTAAGATATTGTGGTTATGTTTTTTTAAAGAACGCTTATCTTTTGGAGGTATATTTTGAAAAATTTATTGATGAAATGATATCTGGGATTTTATTCAAAATAATACTAGGAGTCAGGGAAAGATACGGATGAAACAGGATTGGCTAGGGTTTGATCATCGTTGCAGCTGGGTGTTGAAGGTCTATTTTACCAGTCGGTCTGCCTTTGTGTATGTTCGAAATTTACCGTAACAGAAAATGTAAAACAAACTACAAGAAAGTGGGCGTCAAGAGTGAGCCGTGTCAGGTGAAGCCCCGCCCACTGGCTCCGGCGGCTCCGCCCCGTCCGGCTTCTCTCCCGCGCTCCGCTCTTGCAGGGTTCCAGTGTGTGGTGTTTCCAACTTTCTCACGTCCCCCTCGGAAATCCATTCGCATCCCATGCCATAAGTCGCGCTGTCAATTCTTGGCCAGGCCCTGCAAACCGCTCCGAGCTCCCAGGAATCACCCGCCGCCTCTGGTGCTGGCCCGCAGCCGCCCGGCTCCCCCGCCCTGGGGCGTTTGGTCGCGCCCGGCCGCCAGCCCTGGGAGCGCGTCCGCGTCGTCATGGCGACGCTCCGAGCGGGCGCCGGCGCCTGCAGAATCCGGCCCGGGAGCCACCTCCAGGGTAAGCGGCCTGGGACCTGGGGCCGGGGTGGCCCGGGGTCAGCCGCTGGGGCGCCGCAGCCTAGCTGCTGAGGCGACCGAGCCCCAGGCGGTGTCCAGCCGCAAGTCGGCCGTAGCTTGGGTCCGAGGAGAGGTCGGGCCCAGAGGGTGACAAGAGGATGGCAGCGGGGCGGTGCACGGGCCTGGGGCGACCCTGACCCTTAGCAGGAGTGGAATGAAAGGTCGCGGAGGGGAGGAGGTACTTGGCGGGGGTGAGAGGGCCTGCCCGGAAGAGGATGGGGCGAGGGGACGGGGGTGTGGCGGTGAGACCCCCGGAGCCAGGCCTACCGGGGCGGTGGGCTAGCCGGCGTGTGGGCGGCGTGGAGACTGCCTGGCTTCTGGGCCTGCCTGAAGCACAGGGGATGTGAGGCTACAGGAGGAGACGGGCTGCAGGGTGAGTCTAGGGCGGGCGTTGAAGGGCTGGAGGGAAGGGAAGCAGGTGAGAAGAGGGCCATGCAGCCGTCAGTGATGCTATGAGAGGTGGTGCGAGGGAAGGGGAGAACTTCTTTCTGAAAGTGATTGTTAAGCGCCTCCTTCCATAGATTCACTGCGTGTCGCTTGATGCTGTCCGTCTCGGGAGTCTGAAGCTATGAGTCTTCTCCAGAAAAAACAAAACCAAAAAAACACATAAAGATCCACACTATTTAACATTCCATCTCAGAGGCTTCACCGGCCAGCTCCATGGCTTGCACAAGGGCCCCAAGTTAAGAGATTTAGTTGTGGAATATATAAGGGAATGTGAGATTTGTAAAATGTTCTTAAAGGGCTATAAATTATTAACACCAAATTAGCAGTAGACGCAGTGATTGCTAAAGAATGTTAAAGTGTGTTGGGATCACTGGGATCACTGTGAACCTCATGAAGAAAATGGAACTTAAAATGAGTGTGATAAGGGAAGGCAAGTCGGACACAGGGTTTGCCCTGAACTGAGATCCACAGAGTTGGAATGCACCCATGTCTGGCACCTGGCTGGCCGTAGGTTTCACCCCCTCCTCCTCACCCCCTCCTCCTCACTCCCTCCTCATCACCCTCCTCCTCATCACCCTGTTAGCAGAGGGATGGAGGAGGGTAACTCTGAAATGCCAGTGTCCTGTAAACAGTGCCTTCAAGTGTTAAAGACTTCCATAGTCACATACTCTAAGAAACTCATTTGGAGAAATCTCTGAAAGAAAAGTCTTATTTAACTGTCTACATCAATATTTTCCAAATTTGTTTGACCGAGAGCCTTTGTTTTTCCCTTCTCGGGCTCCTGCAATGAGCTCAAGAAGCATCTCAGAAGTACATTTCAAGAAAAGCTCCTGGGGAGAATCAAGGACCACAGAAGGGTTTGGAGCAATGGCATGACATTGGGTTGCAATGGGTTATGTAAGAAGATTAATGGGACAGCCATGTGTGGGAATGGAATGGCCCGCAGAGAGGAGAGCCAGGGAGGGCATGAACCACAGTAAACCACACAGAGACGAGGTACATTTATCAAAGAAAGAGAAAAAAATGTGCATGGTTTCTCATGGATGATTATACTGCTGCTCTTTCCTCCCCAGGACATGACCTTTGGCTCTAAAAAGAAGACTCCATTTTTCATGAGAAAATGGCAGTGGTGAAAACCTCCAGCAGAGGACTAAAGAATGCTAAAGAACCCTTTAATAATGCATCGCCCCAGCTCTTGAAGGACCTAGTGGAGGAGCCGAAGAAAAGAAAAGAAGTACCTAATCACCTCCTGGAATCAAGTAAGTGGCTAGAAGACAGATTTGCTTTACAACTCACATCTTCACAGGCGAGCCAAAGTCCAGAAAGCACAATGGGATTTTTAGTGCAGATTTATCTATACCATTTTATAGGCTTATATGAATTTTTATTACTAAGAACAGTCATTCTTTTTATATCCATCTGCTTAACTGATAGATTTTTGTGGAGTCTGTAAATTAATCAAGTTCTGTTGCTTCCACTTCTTCTAATGTCTTTCCTATCTGCTCCCCCCATCTTGCGTCTCACGTTCAGTGGGCCACTGGGACTCCTCCCCCACCACATTCTCCTCCTGTCAGTTTGCTTTCTAAAATCCTGGCTGGCTCTTATCCCTAATCTGCTCAAACTCCCAACAGTCCCCCTTTGCATACAGAATAAAGTCACAATTCCTTTGCTTGGCCCCCTTCACTGTCTAATCTGAACCTGTCCACCCAGCACCATCCCCATCGCCATGCCCCACTCATTTCTAGCTCTGGCTACATGAGGTTCCTTCCTGCCCTTCAGACCACATGCATTTTAGACCTTTTTGCCTTTTCATGTGCATATCCTGTAGCCTGGAAAGCCTGAGAAATCCTACAGCAATTACGGAAAAGGATAATCATTTTGCCTATATTCTTTCCATTCAATCCACACAACAATACATCATGAGGTAGGATCTCTTTACATTTTACTCTTGGAGAAGGTGAAACTCAAAGAGACCACATGATTTCCCCAACATGGCATACCTAGTAAGTAGAGAGCTGGCGTTCAGCCACCAGAGCCCTGGGTCTAGCTCTTAACATGCTTGGTTACCCACCACTCATCTTTCAAAGCCCATGTCAAATGTGGGGACATAATACTGTATTTGGATATGGTTCTGTTGTCACTGTAGAACTTGTCAAGTAAAAATTGATATATTTGGCCATTTCTAGGCATTAGAAGAAAAATGCCAGTTTTATATCTACTTTGTGGCTCTAAAATAAAATCTTTCAACATTAAAAACATTATAGAATAGGCTGGGTGTGGTGGCTCACTCCTGTAATCCCAGCACTTTGGGAGGCCAAGGTGGTTGGATTATTTGAGGTTAGGAGTTTGAGACCAACCTGAACAACATGGTGAAACCCCAACTCTACTAAAATACAAAAATTAGCTGGGTGTGGTGGCAGGCACCTGTAATCTCAGCTACTTGGGAGGCTGAGGCAGGACAGTCACTTGAACCCAGGAGGCAGAGGTTGCAGTGAGCCAAGATCGCGCCACTGCCCTCCAGTCTGGGTGACAGAGCGAGACTCCCTCCCTCTCAAAAAAAGATAATCAATAAATAAAAATAAATAAATTTTTAAAATTACAGAATATGGTAATTTCGGTGCTTAAAAATGACCAAATAATAACCTACGGAGATCATCAGTTCCCCTACCACACCAGCCTCAACCCATTCTAGCTGTTCAGTTTGACCCAAGTGGATGACAGTGACAGCTCACCTGGTGAGAAGAAAAACAAACACCAAATATTTCACACCCACTTCAGATGTACCCTAGAATTATGATGATCAAAGGGATGGGGTGAGGGTGTCTGTGCTTCACAAGATTTGGATGCAGTCAAAGTCAAATGCTATCATTTGTAAGAAGGTGGACGGTACATTCATGAGGAAGGCAGATTACTGGTTGGAATCCGACAGACCTGGGCTTGATTTTTGGTTTGTTTGTTTGTTTGTTTTATGTTCTTTTGAGACAGAGTGTTGTTCTATTGTCCAGGCTGGAGAGCAATGGTACAATCACAGCTCACTGCAGCCTCGATCTTCTGGGCTCAAGTGATCCTCGCACCTCAGCCTCCCATGTAGCTGGGATCACAAGTGCACACTACCACACCCAGCTAATTTTAAAATTTTCTGTAGAGAGATGGTCTCACTGTGTTGCCCAGGCTGGTCCCAAACTCCTGGGCTCAAGCACTCTTCCTGTCTCAGCCTCCCAAAATGCTGGGATTACAGGTGTGAGCCACCATGCCTAGCTTTGATTTTTGATTACCAGCTGTAGGCAAGTTTCTTAACCTTGTTAAGTCTTACCTCCTTCATCTGTAAAGTAGAAATAATACCTACCTCAAGGGCTGGGGTGAGGATTATAAACAAATGTATGCATACCACTGCCTGGCACAAAGCACATACATAGAGTGGGTTCTCAGTACCTTCTCCACACGTTTGCTGCTGCCTAAATAAAGAGCTGGGAAAATTTTTGTAGACCTGAACACTTCTGTGAGCTCAGCCATTTAAAAGGGACATTCACATGACACCAAAAGCAGTTCGAGACTTACCGTTCCGAGTGCTAACTTTTCAGAGCTTTAAGTTTTAATATTACTCTACATCACATTGTAATTCTAATCAGAGGAAATCAAATAAAAGTTAAATACATAGTAATAAAATTAAGTGTGTGGTATTTGAATCCTTTGAGCTGGGTATTCATTACGTAATAAGTAATCTCAGTGCCAGGCAGAGCAAAGACAGGCCATGTGCTCTTTATGAGCTGGTGTTTTATGACAAAGACGTGTACAAAATGTGTGAAGAGCAAATTCTTTCACTAGGTAACAATCTGCCTGAATTTGTATTGTAATGATAGTATCTCCCAAGTGATGTTTAAAAATAGAGAGGGAGAAGGAGTTCAGTTTATTTAGAATAGATAATTAATCTTGTTGACAGCTGGATCCAATGTCTACAACTTTCATATGCTTAAAATGCCCTAAATTAAAGAAAGCTATGTTAATAAGGATCAACTTTAATATTTTCTTTGATGTCTCATGATGTGCTTATCTACATTGTTTTTATAGAGGTTTATGCAAAACTTGTGAATAATAAGGTCATACAGGCCAGACCTGGCATAATACATTTTGGAGGCTATCAAGTAGAAAAACAGCACCAACAGATTCTGGTAGGTACTTTTTAAATGGGATAATTAATTATCATAATGAAGTGACACAAATGTTCTGAATTTATATTATTCATTTATCTAAAGGACAGCGTAATCAGCCGTAGTGCAAGTGTAAATTGGGCCAGAAAGGTAGTTCTATGATGAGAAACTTTAAGGTTGCATCAGTGTCTTGGACAAGTTACTTTCCTCCTGCCAAAGGCTCCCCTTGCACTCTTTCCAAATATGTGTCATTGCTGAGTGACTCTTAGGGGCCAGGTGCTGTGCTTCGTGATTTACATGATTTAATTTAATCCTTATGCTAGCTCTGTGGAGGCTACATTATTCCTCTCATTATATATATAGGTGAGGAAACAGAGATTCCTAAAGGTTAAATAATTTATTCAAAGACACAAAGCTGCTAAGTGTCAGAGGCAGAATTTAGCTCCTAGGCTGCCTTTCTCCACATCACTCTTGCTCCAGGCCTGTAGCACCAGGAAGAGGGGTGTCCCTTTCCTACGAAGCTCCAACCAGGGCTTCCTTTGACCTGCTTGGGTCAGATGCCCATGCCTAATCAGTCACTCTGGCCAGAGAGAATTTGTCTAGGTCCAGGGAGGCAGGGGTCAGCCCCTCTGAACAGGCTCCTGAAGAGACAGCTGAAGGGCTGGACTGCAAATGAGCCAAAGCCTATAGCAACTGCAGCTTAGCACAGAGCCACACTGAGGCCCAGCCCTTTCTGGGTCCCCTTCACTGACCTGGATGTTGACTGGGGTGGGCTCTGCCTTACTTCAGGGGCCACCTAAGCATCCTGTGCACAAATGGACCTGAACAACCTCAGTGACTTCACCATAATCCCCTAGTCATGCCTGGCAGGACTTCTCAGAACTACTCCAATTCGGCCCTAGATCCAGGCCAAACTGTCCCCATGTATTGTTGGGGAGGGGTGGAGGTGGGCTGTTTTTACATGTGCCCTCTGAGACTCTGCCTTTGTGTGTGATGGCCCTCCTCTGGCCCTGTCTCCAGCCAGCACAAGACTCCACTTTTAGATGTACAACATTCTTAGAAGCCGTGTCTTAAGGTAGATCATTTTAAGAAAGTTCTAATTATCACGTTCAATTGTTCAGAGTGAGGCAAAACACTGGAGGAAACTGACAAATAGTAAAGTTATCGGGAAGGAAATTTCTCTCAGGAAGACTCCAAAGAACAGAGGAGAACACAGTTTCCATGAATCCTTATACAATGAAGTGAGTAGCGAGAATGGGTGAGGAGGGGAACCTGTTAGGTGCCAAGTATTTCCTCTTAGGAAAAGGGCTAGGATTTGAACCTGTTATTAGGAACTTCACCCATCAACCTCCAGGGTCACATTTCTTACAGCACAGCATCAAAGACCAAAGTTAATGATTCATTTTGAAGCCTACTGATGCTGGTTATAAGGGTTGCTGTCTATGCTGTGGTAGGATAGATCTAAAATAATTATGATTCATAATTACTCATTGTTTATAAATGAAATATATGCCAAAGACTAAGATAAAATTTTATTACTTGCTCCTTATCCTTTCTTTCTTTTCTTACTGCTTTATTGAGTGATCATTTATCATCATAAATTTACCCATTTACAGTATATATACAATTCAATAATTTTTAGTATATTCTCAGAGTTGTGCAACCATTGCCACAATCTAAGTTGAGAATGTTTTTATCACTCGAAGCAGAAACCCCACACCCACTTTCAGTCCCTCCTCATCCCCTATTCCCATCCCACTCCCACCCTAGGCAATCACTCATCCAGTTTCTGTCTATAGATTTGCCTCTTCCTGGACATTTCTTGTGAATGCAATCATACAATACATGGTCTCTTGTGACTGACTTCTTTCACTCAGCATAGTGTTTTCCAGGCTCATCCAAGTCATAGCATGTAGCAGTACTTCATCCCCTTTTATGACTGAACAGCATTCCGTTGTGTGGATAGATCACATTTGGTTTATCCACTCATCAGCTGATGGATGTTGGGTTGTTTCCACGTTGGGGCTATCATGAATGATGCTGCTTATGAACATTCATGGGCTTGCTTTTGTGCACATATTTAGCATTCTCTTGGAGATATACATAGGAGGAGCATTGTTGGGTTATATGGTTTGTTAGCTTCCTGTGGCTGCCATATCACAAATTTAGGGTATTAAACAAACAACTAATAAAGTCGTAAAGACTTACTCCTGTGTTTTCTTCTAAGAGTTTTATAGTTTTAGCTTTCGTATTTAGACCTATGGTTTATTTTGAGTTACTTTTGATGTATTGTGTGAGGTAAGGGTTCAACGTCAATCTTCTGCATGTTCTACCATTATTTGTTGAAAGGACTATTCTTTCCCCTATTGAATGGTCTTGGCTCTCTTTCTGAAAATCAATTTACTGTAAATATAAGGGTTTATTTCTGAACCCTCGGTTATACTCCATTGATCTGTACGCCTGCACTTATGGAAGTATCACACTTCATTACTGTAGCTTATGGTAAATTCTGAAGTCAGGAAGTGTGAGTCCTCCAGTTTTGTTCTTTTTCAAGACCATGTTGGTTATTTTGGGTTCCTTGTAATTCCAAATGAATTTTAGGATCAGCTTTTCAATTTCTGCAAGAATTCTTTTGGGATTTTGATGGGAAGTGCATTGAATCTGTAGATCAATTTGGGGAATGTTGCAACCTTAAGAATATTAAGTCACAATTCTTTTTTATGATAAATGTTTTATAATTTTTGTCACTAGCCTTAGGATATTTTCCACCTGTGTGGGTTCGGAAGATGATGGCTCACCTTCCTTAAAATAGACTTTCCTCAGAATTACATAGGCATAATTAGCTTGCTAAGAGTCCTGTAGTTTCAAGAAATATTGACATTTTTTAAATGATGGCAACTATTAGAGTTAATAATGAACTGGTAAGTTAAAAAGTTGCTATATCAAAAAAATTAACAACATAACATTTTTGGGTCACAACATAGCTTTTTAAAACTGGCCTCTTTTTTTTTTGCTTACTATAATGTTAGTGATTCCAATAGTGTTACTAAACTTAAAATTATTTTAGCCTCCTCATAATTTTAATCATATTATTGTACACTTTACTATTTATTTCTTTAATTGTTCTCTTTTTTTGCGTATTACTTTGTTATCTCTAACAAAGTTGTACTGTCTCGTTGATGTTACCTTGTTTCTAATAGAGTTAAGGGTTTTCTTCTGTTTAATTCCACACACAGTTGGTGAGAGTCCCCATTACATGCCAAACAAAGTGTTAAAGCATTATGGGAAATGCTAAGGTGAATAAAATCAAGGAGTTTTCCAAGTAGCAGAAAGTGTTTCAAAACCACCAAATAGCTCAAACATGAGACTAGGAAAGCAAGGTGGCATGAGGAAGTCAGAAGAAAATGTTCTGTAGAGAAAAGGCACCATTTCACCTCTGTAGGAGGGTGTTAGAGGCACGTGGAGGAGAGGCCATTGAGAATAGCCCAAAAGCTAAGTAGGAAGTGGGGAGAAGGCATTCGGGACCCAGAGGAAGACATGCAGGGGCTCGAGTTGAGCCAACAAATGGCCTATTTGGAGGCTGGTTTGCCTGGATGGTAGGGCTTTGGAGTGGGTAATGGAGAAGGTGGGACATGTGGGTTGGGACAAGAATATTAACGTAAGGAGTGTGCATGTGATTCAGAAAGCAGCAGGAAGTTAAGGAAGTATTTTTGAGCAGGGTTATGATGCATTTGAGGAAGATCAACTTAGTGGAATCTTAGAGGATGATGTGGTTCTTTTCTTTCATTAGCATCCCCTAGGAAAACATGAATGAGATAAACTAAATACTAAGGAATAAGATTTTGTCAGGTAGGATTGAGCTTTGGAAGACTGCAGCCATCACAATGTCTAAGATTCCTTTGTCCTCCCAAGAATCAATTTTGACTTCCTTCCTTTGTGGATGATTTCATCCCCACTTAGAAATCATGGGGAGCAAGGGAGTATGGTTTAGTTATTGAAAAAGGCATGAAGCCTCAGCTCGGCTCCATCCTGCTGCAGAATGGAGGCCATGTCTGTCTTTCATATTGCTGCTTCCCTGGCACCTCGTGCAGTGCCTGAGTGAAGGCACCCAACAAGCACTTGTGAGTGAAGGATGTGGAACTCACTTTATTATAAGAGTTGTGAGGTTATTAGAAGAGTGGCAGAGGCTCACTAATTCCAAGGAAACACAATATAAAGTCTAGGTGGTCATATTGCTTCTATCAGACATGACATCAAACAGAAATAGATAAAAGCCAAGTGATTTCATCTTAATGACATTCTCAGAAATCTTGGAGGAGCCAGCCCCCAGTTTCCACTGGCAAATTGAAGCGGAAGCTTAAGGCAATTGCCTTGAAATTCTTGCCAAACAAGGTGGAAAATCCAACAACTGCTTTTATCTTGGTTTTGCTACAGCAAACTATGCAAATTGCCCAAGAATGGAATGACTGAATGTGTATTTAAAACCACAAATAAATTGTTCATTAACATTTCAGATCAATCCAGCTCTGGCTGAAGGATCTGAAACATTTTGCTCACGTTCATATTGAGATCAGTGTTTCAATTTACTTTAAAATTTGAAATAATGGTCCCTGGTTGTCTCAAAGCCAAGACCCCTTAAATTTGTTTTTACCTTTGTGGAGTGATTTGGTCCTGGAAATTATTAAGTAAATAATCCATCACTTTTCCTTCAAGACAACCAGTGTTGCTGTTGCCAGCCCAAAACAAACTTGTTAGCCTAAAAAGTCTTATCTTAAATAAATGAACAGTTTCTTCTGGCATTGTCAAATAATACTATTTGTTTTTATATTACTTTACATTAGAGACCTGTTCTATTGCAGCCTTAGACACCCCCAAGATCTTGCATTTCAAAATCAGGGCCATGAATCCCAGTGGCTGCTCAGAGTGTGGGGATGGTAGAATTGAAGCCACAGTATAAACATAGCACATTTTTCTAGAGCATCAATTTCACTCTTACATTTTGGAGAAATGCAATAGAGAGCAAAATTTTAGAGCAAATGCATGATGAAGATGCATTTTAAAATAAAACACTTTAAAGAACTTATAAGGCTGCTTGAATTTTGTCCCCAGATCCCTCATGTTAAGTATGAACCCTCTTTGAGAAGCTGTGCCACTGAGCTTACAACTTGCAGGCTGAAGTGTTGTGTTTGAAGGTTAGCCCTGACCCACTCCAAGCCAAGACTTCACTGGAGGGCAGATTCTGCCGTTCCGTCTAGAAGGAGGAGAATAGACTCTTCTGAGGAGACGCAGAAGGGAGCCTGAAGCAGCATGGGATTGGGGGTGAAGAGAGCTGGGAGCCCTCTTGAGGAAATTCCTGAGTAACAGCTGTTAAACCACACTTGATGTGTGGTTGATGGTTTTTGTGGGGTTTTTGTGGAGTGGGAAGCAGTTCTGAAAAACTCTAGAAGGGGCTGAATTTCACTTCGGAGTAAATATGGTGCCCTGCGGAGACAGCACCAAGGAAACGGGACCCCTGGGCCAGCAGAAGGTCAGCTCCCAGGGGAACAGAGATCCCAGAGGGACTGGGAGGTCTACTGACCCAAAACTGAAACACAGGGTAGGATTTTAGGCAATTTTATCTTGCCTAAGGGTAACGTTGGGTTGCTTGTGTTTTGTTATGTTTTCAAATAAACTATTTGTATTAATTTAACGTACACTTTCTAAGCACTTGATTCGTTTTCCCAAGGTTTGTTTTTCCTTTGAATGATAATTATTTTCCCCAGTTTTAGTTATAAATGGAAAGGCAAGACTGGCATTTTATCTCTGAAGGGATATTATTTATAATGATCTAAAAATAAAGCTGATCTGCTGATAAAGTATAAAAAGAAAGATAGGAAATGCAGGCTGGGCACTGAGATGCGCTGAGCCATCAGACAGTAGGATGTAGTGGAAAGAGCCCTAGCCCAGAGCTGGAGACTGGGTTCTAGGCCCAGGTCTTCCACTCACCCTATGGCATGGACAGTTCCAGGTCACTGTGTCTTCATGAAATAAGGACGTTGCACAAAATGGCCTCTGCAGTCTTCCTGGGCTCAGACAAATCTTTAATAGGACAAAGAACATGGATGATTATGGGAAGCAATGAGTACTTGCAACCAAAAATTGAGAACTGCAAAATTAATAAAATCTTCCTGTTTTGGAAGTCAGTCTTTTGGATATTGACTTTGTTTACTAAAGCGTAGAGAATAAGCTGTTCATTTTTTGCTATAATTTGTCATGTTTTGTTGTTGTTTTAAGTTCATTGAAAAAGCTCATTGGCACAATGTCCCCTGAAATTGTCTTAGGCATTATTTGGTGGAAATATCCCTGCCCGCACCATCACTGTGTCTGCTGACTGCCTTCTCTGCCATCTGCCATGTGGATCACAGCTCACTGCAGCCTCAAACTCCTGGGCTCAAGTGATCCTCCCACCTCTGCCTCCTGAGTAGCTAGGATTACAGGCGTGAGCCGCTGCACCCAGCTACCCAGGCCTTCATTCTCCACTAGTGTCCGTTTCACTTGCGATCTCAAACAGAAGCTGAACATTTTCTTCCTGTTTCTGAGCTCTTATTAAAGAAATATCTATATTTTTGTTTGAGTTTGTTGTTTCTTATTTCTCTGTTGATCCAAATGAACAATTCCAGATCAAGAATCTTTTAAAGGTGGACATGGGAAACTATAGTCAAATAATGTATCTTTTACTCTCACAAATTGAATCTATGTTATTCTTTAAGAAAATCATCGAGTGTTTTCTTATTGCTAATTTTTTTCTTTTTCTGTTTTTTTTTTTTTTTGAGACAGAGTTTCGCTCTTGTCGTCCAGCCTGGAATGCAGTGGCGTGATCTCGGTTCACTGAAACCTCCACCTCCTGGGTTCAAGCGATTCTCCTGCCTCAGCCTCCCTAGTAGCTGGGATTACAGGCTCCCACCACCACGCCCAGCTAATTTTTGTATTATGGGGTTTCACCATGTTGGCCAGACTGGTCTCGAAACTCCTGACCTCAGGTGATCCACTTGCCTTGACCTCCCAGGGTGCTGGGATTACAGGTGTGAGCCACTATGCCTGACCCTCCTATTGCAAATTTTTTGCTCACTTGACAATATAGATATTATGTCATGAATTCTAGCATGCCCCCTTCATGTTCAAATGGGTAGTGGTTAGATTTGGATTTGCTCTGACACACTCAGGTTGGAGGAAAGGTAAGGTCTCTTTATTTGTCCATAGGTGCTGGCTGGATCTCCAGTCTTGGGAGTTTAGGTTCCTATCTTCCTTGGGACCATTCAGGAATACTGGAAAAATGGAGCCAACCCAGCAGTTTGGAGGACAGATCTCTGTTCTGGTCTTCTGCCCATATTGTTGCTTGTTGGAAACTGACCTAAGCCAGTGAGCTTATTGCTAATTGTCAGGCAGATATTGAGAGTCTGACCCTGACAGCATGTGGGAGTCATAGGTCCACTCCTCAGCAGCCTTGCTACCGGTGGTCTGCTGCAGCGAACAGGTCTGAGAAGACACTCTGCAACACATATGAACACTTACTAGCAAGCAGGCAGAAAGATCATTGTGTTTGTAGTCTCACAAACTCCCAGCTATAGCTCCTGGTGGGGAGGCTTTGATGGCAGCAGATGTGACAACTGGCTGACTGAATGCTTTAGTAAAGTACACAGCATGGGGCCTGGGAGGGAGTCCGGGGCCCTTGAATGTCATTCTAAAGGATATTGGTCTTTTGCGCTCACCAGATTCTCATACCCCTTTTGTTTGAGAGTGGAAATGCCTGGATAATATTTCTAGTTAATCCATAGATTCTGAGTATCCTTTCTGCTAATATAGAAGACTCTCCAGAATGAACTTAGGTGGCATAATTTAAACACTCTGGGGGCTGCCTCTGGAGTGTAGATGCTGGTTTAGGATCCTTCGGTGCTCACAAAGCACTCCTAGAGGCCGGTCGCGGTGGCTCATACCTGTAATCCCAGCACTTTGGGAGTCTGAGGCAGGTGGATCGTGAGGTCAGGAGTTCGAGACCAGCCTGACCAACATGGTGAAACCGCGTCTGTCTCTACTAAAAATACAAAAATTAGCCGGGCCTGGTGGTGCGCACCTGTAATCCCAGCTACTCAGGAGGCTGAGGCAGGAGAATCACTTGAACCCGGGAGGCAGAGACTTCAGCGAGCCGAGATCGCGCCACTGCACTGCAGCCTGCACAACAGAGCAAGACTCCATCTCAAAAAAAAAAAAAAAAAAAGCCCTCCTAGAGTGCAGATTGCTCATTTCCTCTGAGCTTAACCACTCCCAGGGTACATATTAAAACCAGTTTATACACCCTTGTTTGTTGCAGTGTTCTTACTGAATTATTTTTAAGTAATAATAGATGACAGAACCACTTCTGCTTCCAGTTCTTCCTGGACTCCAGCTTGAGAACTTCACAGCCCTTCCCCCAGTGAGAAGCATGGAGACAGAGCTCTTTATTAAGGTTCCAGGCCTGGGACTGAGTGGCCCTTCTCCATCCTCAGGCGGGTCCTGTCACCCCAGGACTCTGAGTGTGATGGACTCAGCACACCACTCCTCCCAGCCTCTCTCACAAGAGCTGCTCTCATGGGTCTGGCCCCTGGGAGCTCATCCCTTCACCAAGACTTCCCATGTGCAGGGCCCCTTGGAGGCCAAGAGAGGCCTGGGAAACTTTTTGTTTGGGCTTTTAACAAGTTTTGTAAGAAAAGGAAGATACACCAAAACAGGGTCACAAAAATTGTAGTGCTTTAAGAATGTTTGCATGTAACAAATAAGAACGTTTTAAACACATGCATGACCAGACACAGTGGCTTATACCTGTAATCCCAGCACTTTCAGAGGCCAGTGTGAGAAGATCCTTGAGCCCAGGAGTTCAAGACCAGCCTGGATAACATGGTGAGACCCCATCTCTACAAAAAATAAAAATTAGCTGGGCATGATGGCGCATGCCTATAATCCCAGCTACTCAGGAGCAAAGGCAGAAGGTTTGCTTGAACCCAGGAGTCCAAGGCTTCAGTGAGCTATGATTGTGCCACTACACTGTAACCCGAGCAACAGAAAGACCTTATCTCAAAAATAAAAAAATAAAAAAGCAACAACAAAAAAACCACAGGCAAACACAGTGTACCCTCATCAGGAGAGAATGTCTAAAGTCTTACTTAGAGCATTGAAGAAAGTCAGGCCTCAAGCAATGGGCCTTCCAAGCCCCTGGGACAGGCCCAGCCTCTGGCCTAGACTTCAGAAACCAAAGGTCTCTTAATCTTCCCCTGGCCCAGGCAAAGCCCAGATCCCCAGATTTCAAAGTTCTTGCGTCTCTTTCAAACAAAGGAAGGAAAAACACCTCTTTCCTCAGAGACCCAGCTGACGTATCCACCAGATGATCCTGCCTCACAGGGGTGGCCTTCTCCTGTCACTTTCAGAGAATTCCCACCCTCGACTTCCTTTTCATCTGCCCAGGCATGGATTGGAGGCTGTCTTAGCCATGTTCCTTTTCCTGACTTTGTGATAGTTTCAGTGTCCTCTGGCCCCTAAACCAGTGGCATGTAATTAGAGAACCTGTAGGAGTTGGTGCCTGACTTCTTAGCTCCATTGAATCACAGGACTAAATTGAATTCAACAAAAAGCACTTGCAGTTATGTTCAGGACTGTGGGGAGGGGGCTCAAAATGATGCTGGGGTTGGGGGAGGGGTACTGCAGGCTTTGGTATTGTTCCTAAGGGGGAAAGTGTGGACAAGGGGAATTCTTGAAATGGTGTGTGTTGTGTTTATTATTCTTCGAATGGTGTATGATGTATTTCAAATCTTTTAAAAAGTTAAAAAATACAGGATATCTCCTCAAATTCTTTCAGGAACAGATGAAGTCTACATAAATGAGATGAATATGCAAATAAATAAAGCTGTGTATTTCCTCTGAATACTTCTTTTTCTCTCACAGCATCTGGTCAATGTTTCCAATGAAGACACAAGTGTTCATATTTTACCCCCGCAAACCAAATACTTTGAGATCAATTATGTAAGAAAGGTAAATGTCATTGGTTTCCCTGTTCTCCCACGGTGTGGCTGTCTGCGTCTCAGGCCTGTGGAGGGTGGGTATGTGGTGTATTGTCATCCCTGGTGCTGCTGTCTGTGCAGTCCGGGGCTTGTCCCGACAAGAGCCCACCTGTCTTCCAGGAACACCACCTGGTCCCTGGCTTGTCCCTCACGGTCACCGTTACATTTTCTCCAGATGAGTGGCGATACTATTATGACTGCATCCGCATTCACTGTAAGGTGGGTCTCTTAACATTGCTTTTTTTTTTTTTGATGGTGGGTTAAAACTTACATTCTCAAGGGTGGCAGGAAGAGAGGTGGAATGACCACTGAGAGCTTTCTTGGCCCATACCGGGTGTTCCCCGGGTCACCAGTGTGACTGGTGTGCAAGGCTTGTTGCCCAGTGACATGGCCCAAGATTGGAAAGTGTCAGGCTGCAGAGGACCTGGACAGAGTCAGGAGATGCTGTTTGCTGCAGACTTCCCACTGCCCTGTGCCTAATGCTACATCTATCATGTGGTACTGGCAGTTGCTGAAGCCTTTTCAAATAACTTTAACATACTCCCTTAAATGCTAGGTTGAAAAACAAACAACCATCCAAGTTATGATTATAAACACCAGCCACTGGTCTATGCCTGGGATTGCCCACAGAGGCAGCCCTGGTGCAGGGATGGGGGTGGTTCCGGGAGGTGGGAGCTGTTTGAGTTCTTCTGAGCCTTTGCTAGGTCACCTAATTCATCCTTTGGCCTCCAGCCAGAGCTGCTGTCATTCCTTCTCTTAACACTGTCCCCTCTGCCCGTCCCTTTGCTCTATGGTCCAGACCCAGTCTTCAGCTTGAGAAGCCCTTAGGTTAACTAAATTATTGATGTTTCAAAACCAAAACAGAAGAGTATACATTAGTAACAAATGAGTTTCTACTATTTTTCTTTTTAAGCAATGCTTTTATTTCTTACAATCTGTACAATAAGGTGACTTGCCTTGAAAGCATTTCACTTTTTCTTTCCAAAAAAGTTATAAAAATTTGCAAAGTTAACTTTTGTCAATTGATGGTGTTGTCTCTGACTCCCATCATCATAATAGAGACGCATTTCCACAGGGGGAGGGGACGAACCTTAGACCCAACACACCCACAGTAGTATTTTAGATCAAGAAGCGCATTTCCTTAAGAATGTGGTAGACCATTTTTATTTTTTTGGAGTTTCAATTAAAAAAAATAAAAATGTCCAGGCACAGTAGCTCATGCCTGTAATCCCTGCACTTTGGGAGGCTGAGGCAGGTGGATCACCTGAGGTCAGAAGTTCAAGACCAGCCTGGCCAACATGGTGAAACCCCATCTCTACTAAAAGTACAAAAAATTAGCCAGGCCTGGTGGTGCGCACCTGTAGTCCCAGCTACTCCGGAGGCTGAGGCAGGAGAATCACTTGAACCCAGGAGGTGGAAGTTGCGGTGAGCTGAGGTCGCACCACTGTACTCCAGCACTCAAAATAAAATAAAATAAAAAATAAAAACAAAACCAGAATATTGCTTTCAGATGGAATATTCTGCGCTGAACAGAAGAAGAATCCCTAGAACAGGCGTTGTATAAAATGCCAGGACACATTTCCTGTTACTACCAAATAATGCTAATAATAATACCTCACTTTTATGCAGTACTTTTGACTTTTTAATGCCATCATCTGCTTTAATTCTTAAAAATGCCCGTAAGAAAAGATGTGATTATCTCCATTTTGCAAAGAAAGAAACTATGCCTGGAGAGGCTAACAGTCCTTCTGAAAGTTAACGTCCTATGAGACAAGAAGCAGGTTTCTCTGCCCTCTTGCCGATGCATTGTTTTCTATTCTGTGCTGTCTGGATCAGATGACTCTGTGCTGGTTCTCTTTTTCTTGGGCTACTAAAGATTGTGTTTCTTCATAATTTTCTGAAATAGAAGCAGATAGATTACTGTCTTCATATCTCTCTGAGGCGTCATTATCTTTAACGTCCTTGGATAATAGTGAACATCATTTCAATAAAGAGTACTTAAAATTTTCTACGCTTTGTTTTTGGCTAAGAAAACTCAGTATTTCTAATGTTGTAGTTAAGTGCCGAAGTTTCTTAAGGAAATATTTTTTAATGATAGAAAACAAGATAAGAAATAAAGCATCTACAAGTTTGTCTAAAAGTCGTAGTCTTCAAAATGTTAAACTTGACTTTTTCTGATTAATTTTAGGGAGATGACACTTTGCTTGTTCCTATTCATGCCTATCCAGTAATGAACTCACTGGACTTTCCTTCATTTATAAATCTGTCAAATGTTCTACTTGGTGAAAGGTGAGTTACCAAAATGTCAACAAAATGTATAGGATGTGAAAAACTAAGAGATACTCATACAAAACCTTAGACTTTTGTTTTTCCTAATGGAAGTTCATGCTTCCACCTGAAATAGACTGGACTTGTCATTGTAAAAGGCCAAAAAACAAAACAAGAAAGAAAGCAAAAACCAAAACCAAACATGAGTCAAAAGATCATAAGCAAGAAGGGGAATTTATTGGGTCAATTAACGGAAAGGTGCAGGCCAGGTGGATCTTCAGGTGCCTCTGGGTCTAGGGATTTAAATCCAGTTGCAGGAGCCTGACTCTTCCCATATCTTAGTTCCACTGTCTTGCGCTTCATTCTCAACAGGTCCCCTTCATGGGGGCAAGATAGCCTCCAGGAGCTCCAGACATTAGCCTGGGGATGGGGTGATTGGAGAGGGTGGAGAGGTTGGTGATATTCAAGCAAAACCCCAGGACTGAGGCTTATCGGACCAACCTGGATCATATACCCATCCATTAACCAATCTATTTTTGAGATGAAAGCAAAGACAACAGAATTTCACTACAGAAGCCAAGGCTCAGATTCTCTCCCTTTTTTGGGAAAATGGTGAATGATTCCAATATAACTTAAGGAATGTCTTGTTCTTTCAGTAAATACTAAATGTCTAGTACCAGGCATACTGTTGTCTGTCCCTAGATGGATATTGAGCTGTTAGATATTGATATATAGTTGCCCTTCAATGTCCATAGAGGATTGATTGTTCCAGGACCCCCCACAGGGTCCATGGATGCTCTAGTCCTTTACATCAAATGGCATAGGCTGGGCTTGGTGGCTCACACCTATAATCCCAACAGTGTGTGAGGATTTCTGTTTCTCCTACATTGTTGCTAACAATGGGAATTATCAGACTTCTGCATTTTTGGTGACTTTTACATTCTTAGCCCCATGCTCTTCCATTCTCTATGTATTTTCCCCAAAAAATTCTGCAAGAACTCCACCCCAGTACTTCCTTCTTCCCGCTCACCAACCCTTCCTGTGTTCACTCACTCCTCCTCAGTAGGTCTGTACAGGGACCCCAAGAGTTTAAATAGGTGAATCCTTCCTTGCAGGGTCCACTCACTCTTTGAATTTTGAGAACAGATATTTCCTTTGAGTGGGCAAATATAGCAATTTTTATCAAAGTTGAAGTGGCAGGAAACAACTAACTCTGTAGTTTACTAATTCTTTTTTTTCTTCTTTTTTCCCTCCATAAATTACTTTTTGTTTGGATCATAAGCCAGACGTATGAGTTGAGAACAATGATTTATAAAACTGGTGAAAATAATATGCCTAATAATGCAGACATCAGCCTTGGGTTCTTGAAACAAAAATCTACCAACCTCCCTAGAAGCTGTTCCCAAGCTACTTTGTATATAATACCCTTCATTTGTAACCAGAATGAAAATTTCAGCTAAACGGTTTATTTAACTGAGTTATTGTATATAATGATGTGCTATTTAAAAAAAAGTCTTTCAAAAGATAAGCACGCTACTCTTTTCTTCCAAACATAGGCAGCAGGCATAGCCTCCCAAGACTTCATGCCGTTAATGTAATGGCTTGTAATCAACTTTTAACTACTCAAACTGTGCTATCCTACATCCAGTCCAAAATGTGTGGTAACAGGACAGGGGGTGACTACTGGAAAAGGCTTTCAGCTAAAGTGTTTTCTATTAATCCTAGGCTGTCGTGGGGTTGAAGGTATCATTTGGATGAGTTCTTTATGCAGTATTCATTCATTCAGTCAGTTAACAAACCTTTATTGAATGCCTGCCATGTGCCAGGTTCTGAGGATGCAGAGATGATCAAGACCTGGTACCATGACTAAATAGACAGTTTCCATGCCTAATTGAGTGTATACTGAGAAGAGATGACCCGGCTTCATTGAGGTGAGTTGAGGGCAGGTAGGATGAGGCGCTCAGGCAACACTTCCAGGAGGAGAACATGTCTGAGCTGAGTTTGGAAATTTGACTAGAAATGAGCCAGCAAAAAGAGGGTGTGAAGTAGAAAAGAAGAGGAGGTGTTCCAGGAATCATCATCTGTAGAAAATTTTAAAACAATTAAGTCTACTAAAAGTGAGTCAGCTTTTGCATATTACCATGCACTGACAATTCTTAATATTGCCAATGATAAAATACTCCTCTCTGCAAGGGTGGACTTGCTGCTAGCCACTGCCTCTGATGCATGAGAAGCTATCACCTTATATGCCAATCTCGCCTGTGGTCTCCAAGCTTGCCACTCTCATTTTTGTTGGTATCACAGCACTTTGTTTCCTGTGACACCCATCGAGCCATCCTACTCTGTGCCGACTGCGGTCCAGCCTTGCTCCTTCTCTGCCTTAGCATGAGCACCCCCCAGCCCTTACCGACATGAGCACCCTCAATGTGGCTCCATTCCTGTCTGCAGGGGCAACTTGTCATCGGATTATGGGCCTAGAAATGTGCACCTCTGAGTGCTGCCTCTCGGCACGTGTCCCAGCTACCTGGCGGCTGCTGAGCCCTACCTCACTGGTCTTTCCATCCTGCACACCCCACTCAGAGGCAACTCCTGGGTCAGTGCCTCTTTTGGCTTCACCATCTACTTGTCATGGTGCCTTTCAGTGATGGGACCTCTGACTGTGCTTGCAGGGTGGTTTTTTTTTCCTTCTAAGTTTTAGATTTTATTTTTATTGTAGTGTATCAAAATATATGTAGCATAAAATTTACCATCTTTTTTTTTTTTTTTTTGAGACAGAGTCTCGCTCTGTCGCCCAAGCTGGAGCTGTGGCCCGATCTCAGCTCACTGCAAGCTCCACCTCCCGGGTTCACGCCATTCTTCTGCCTCAGCCTCCTGAGTAGCTGGGACTACAGGCGCCCGCCACCTCGCCCAGCTAGTTTTTTGTACTGTTTAGTAGAGACGGGGTTTCACCGTGTTAGCCAGGATGGTCTCGATCTCCTGACCTTGTAATCCGCCTGCCTCGGCCTCCCAAAGTGCTGGGATTACAGGCTTGAGCCACCGCGCCCGGCCAAAATTTACCATCTTAACCATTTTTATGACTAATTATCTTACCATAATAGGGCCTGGAGTTTTTTGAAGACTTTATATTCTTATAGCAGTTTCATTCAAAGCAAAATTGAAAGGAATGTACAGAGATTTCTCGTATCTCCCTGCCCCATGCATGAAGAGCTTCTCCTTATCAACAACCCCCACCCAAGTGCCATATTTGTTACAATCAATGAACCTACATTGACAGATCATTATCACCCAAAGTCCATAGTTTAGGGTTCACTCTTGGTGCTGTATAGCCTATGGGTCTGGACAAATGTGTGGCATGTGTCCACCATTGTAGTATCACGCAGAGTATTTTCACTGCTCTAAAAGTCCCATGCTTCTCCTATTCATTCCTCCCTCAACACCCACAACCCCCGGCAACCATTTTTTTTTTTTTTTTTTTACTGTCACCATAGTTTTTCAGAATGTCATATAGTTGGAATCATATAGTATTTAGTCTTTTTCTGATTGAATGCTTTCACTTAAAATATGCATTTAAGATTCCTCCATACCTTTTTAGGGCGTGGTAGCTGATTTCTTTTCAGTGCTGTGTAATATTCCATAGTCTAGATGTACTACAGTTTATTTATTCATCCACCTACTGAATGGCATCTTGACAGCTTCTAAGTTTTGGTAATTATGAATAAAACTGCATTAAACATCCATGTGCAGGTTTTTGTGTGGATGTAAGTTTTCAGTTCCTTTGGGTAGATACCAAAGAACATGATTATTGGATTGTATGGTAAAAGTATGTTTAGTTTTAAAAGAAACTACCAAACTGTCTTCCAAAGTGTCTATAGTGATCTACTCTGATGATTTCTTTTAACTGGTGCAGTTAGACTACTGATGTTCACAGTGATTATTATACAGTTCTATTAATATCTACCGTATTTGTTAGTTTTGTATTTGTTGCCCTTGTACTTTGGTTCTTTTTGTCTTCCACTATTTATCTTCCTGTGGTTTTAACCGTGTATTTATATGATTCAATTTTTTCTCTTTTCTTTTAGCACATCAGTTATATTTCTTTGTTTACTTTTTTTTAGTGGTTGCCCTAGAGTTTGCAATATGTATTTACGACTAATCCAAGCCACTTTCAAATAACACTGTACTGCTTCACAGATAGTTTGAGTACCTTAAAAGAGCAAAATAATCCTAATTTCTCCTTCTCCTTTCATGTATAATTGCTATCACTCATTTCACTTATATATATAAGCATACATAAGCATGATATATACACATATATGAATATTTGTACATATAAGATATATACATAGAACACACAATTGAAATCATTATTGTTATTATGCTGAACAAACTGTTAGCCGTTAGATCAATTAAATTTTTTTAAAAAGTTTTAATTTTGCCTTCATTTACTCCTTCTTCAATGTTCTTCCTTTATTTTTATTTTTAAGTTCTGGGATACATGTGCAGGTTTTAAGTTCTGGGATACATGTGCAGGTTTGTTACATAGGTAAACGTGTGCCATGGTGGTTTGCTGTAGTATCAACCCACCGCCTAGGTATTAAGCCCAGCATGCATTAGCTATTTTTCCTAATGCTCTCCCTCCCCTAGCCCCCCATCTCCCGATAGGCCCCAGTGTGTGTTGTTCCCCTCCCTGTGTCCATGTGTTCTCATTGTTCAGTTCCCACTTATATGTGAGAACATGTGGTGTTTGATTTTGTGTTCTTGTGTTAGTTTGCTGAGGATAATGGCTTCCAGATCCATCTGTGTTTCTGCAAAGGACATTATTTCATTCCTTTTTATGGCTGCATAGTATTCCATGGTATATATGTACCACATTATCTTTATCTAATCTATCACTGATGGGCATTTGGGTTGATTCCATGTCTTTGTTATTGTGAATAGTGCTGCAATTATTGTTCTTTCTTTATGTAAGTCCAAGTTTTGACCCATATTATATTAATTTTCTCTAAAGAACTTCTTTTAACATTTCTTTCAAGGCAGGTCCACTGGCAACAAATTCCCTTTGTCATTTTTGTCTGAGAAAGTTTTTATTTCCCGTTCACTTTTGAAGGATAATTTCACAGAGCACAGAATTCTGAGTCGGTGGTTTTTTTCTCTCAACACTTCAAATATTTCACTCTACTCTCTTCTTGCTTCCATGGTTTCTGAGGATAAGTCAGATGTAGTTCTTATCTTTGTTTCTCTGTAGGGAAGGTTTTTTCCTTCTGACTTCTTTCAATATTTTTTTCTCTCTCTGGTTCTCTGTAGTTTGAAGACAATATGCCTAAGTGCAGGATTCTTTGCCTTTTTTTTTTCTTTTCTTTTGCATTTATCCTCTGTGGTTTGATGTCTGACATTCATTTATGGAAATTATTAGTCATTATTTTAAATATTTCTTCTATTCCTTTCTTCTCCATCTGGCATTCCCATTACCTGTATATTATACTTTTTGTAGTTGTCCCATGGTTTTGGATATCCTGTTTTTGTTTTCGTTTTTCAGTCTTTTTTCCTCTTTATTTTTCTGTTTTAGAAGTCTCTATTGATATATCCTCAGACTCAGAGATTCTTTCCTTAGCTGTGTCCAGTCTGCTAATAAGTCTATCAAAGGCATTCTTCATTTCTGTTATTATGTTTTTGACCACTAGAATTTCTTTTTGGTTCTTCTTTAGGATTTCCATCTCTCTGCGTACACTTCCATTTGTTCTTGCATGCTGTCTACTTATCCATAGAGCCCTCAGCATATTAATTATAGTTGTTTTAAATTCCCTGTCTGATAATTTTAGCATTTCTGCCATGTCTGGTTCTGATGCTTCCTTTGTGTCTTCAAACTGTTTTTTGCCTTTTAGTATGTCTTGTAATTTTTCCTTGATAGCCAGACATCATGTACTGGGTAAAAGGAACTGCTGTAAAAAGACTTTTGTAATGTGTTGGTAAAGTCACAGCAGGAGGGTATTCTACAGTCCTATGATTAAGGCTCAGTCTTTTAGTGAGCCTGTGCCTCTGGACTGTGAACTTCACAAGTACTTCTTAGTTGTCCCCCACCCACTTAGGTGAGACAGAATGGCTAGTGGGCTGGAGCTGAGTCTTTCCATTCTCCCATGTGAAGACTAGAGCTAGCTAGAACTGGGTATTTCTCTTTCTGATTTCACAGCATGAACAAAGACACACTTATACTTTCCAAAAAAAGTCTTATTCAGGTATAATTCACATATTATAAAATTTGCTAATTTAAAATGTACGATTCACTCTTTTTTAGTATATGCAACTATCACCACATGCAAGTTTAGAACATTTTTATAACCCCTCCAAAAAACCCATACCAACTACCCATATCCCACCCTCAAACTTTCCAGCCTCAGCCAAACCTGAATTTACTTTCCATCTCTGTAAATTTGCCTGTTCTGGACATTTTATATAAATGGAACCATACAACATGTGGTCTGGTGTGACTGATTTCTTTCACTTAGCAATCATGTTTTCAAAGGCCATCAACTTGTAGTTTATGCAACTCAAATCACTACTTCATTCTTTTTCATTGCTGAATAACATTTCGTGTAATGGATATAACACATTTTATTTATCTGTTCATCAGTTGATAGATATATGGGTTGCTTCTACTTTGGGGCAATTATGAATAATGGTGCTATGAACATTTGTGTATCCGTTTTTATGAGGATACATATTTTCATTTCTCTTGATAAATACCTAGAGGTGGAATAGTTAGGTCATATGGTAAATCTATGTTTAATATTTTGAATGACTGCCAGACTGTTTCACAAAGTGGCTGTACCATTTACATTCCCACCAGCAATGTATGAAATTCCAGTAGCACTTACACTGTTAAATTAGTATAACAACCACCCCCCCACCTTGTTTTTTTTGAGCTGGAGTTTCACGCTTCTTGCCCAGGCTGGAGTGCAGTGGTGCAATTTTGGCCCACTCAACCTCCGTCTCCCGGGTTCAAGTAATTCTCTTGCCTCAGCCTCCTGAGTAGCTGGGACTACGGGCGCGCAACACCACACTCAACTAATTTTTGTGTTTTTAGTAGAGACGGGCTTTCACCATGTTGGTCAGGCTGGTCTCGAATTCCTGACCTCAGGTGATCCACCCACCTTGGCCTCCTAGAGTACTGGGATTAAAGGCACCAGCCACTGCACCTGGCCAACAACCACTTTTTTTTCCAAGCTTTTTTTTTGAGACAGAGTTTGACTCTGTCACCCAGGTTAGAGTGCAGTGTCAGGATCTCAGCTCACTGCAACCTCTGCCTCCCAGGCTCAAACAGTCCTCCCACCTCAGCCTCCTGAGTAGGTTAGACCACAGACATGCACCACCACACCTGGCTAACTTTTTGTATTTTTTGATGGAGATAAGATTTCACCATGTTGGCCAGGCTGGTCTTGAACTCCTGAGCTCAAGAGATCCACCTGTCTCGGCCGCCTAAAGTTCTGGGATTACAGGCGTGAGCCACCACACCCAGCCTAACTGTTACTTTTACAGCTAAAAAAGAAATACCATACATGATGAGAAAGCACAAAGCTGATGGGAGACCATAAATTCAGCAAAACGTGAATTCAGAAGGGTATTATTTTCCCTTTCATATAGAATCAATTGGGACAGAATTGTCAGAGGTTGTAGGATTTGTGTTTAATACCACTAATTCTGCTTTCTTACTTTGTGGTTGCCCCTTACTTTGGGGCTGCTTTTGCAGTCCGGGGAGAGCCTCTCTTAGGGTAGGATGAGACCTCAGCACATTTTCCCCAAGGTCCTGAAGTGGGCTGGTATATATTCATCAGATGCATTTTCAGTGGCTGGATTTGATGGTTGTAAATTTTCCTTACTGAGATTAAATTCCATGTGGGCACTTGCCAGCTACCTATAAACAACTCTGGTGGCTTAAGATATGGTAAAATGTACTTTGACAGCCTCTGTAAATAACAGAAAGTTGCATTCCAGTTTCTGTCCAACATTTCCAAGTCGAACACAGCATCTGTGGGGTACAGAGGGCTTTCAGTTCTCTTTCCCTTCTGTAGGTTGAAACTGTACTTTATAACTAGATATCCTAACCATTATAGCTGGTTAAAATTGGTAATAATTCAATATCTTAAAGAGTATTGTAGAGGGGGCGGAGCAAGATGGCCGATTAGGAACAGCTCCAGTCTCCAACTCCCAGTGTGAGCGTCACAGAAGACCGGTGATTTCTGCATTTTCAGCTGAGGTACTGGGGTCATCTCACTGGGGAGTGCGGACAATCGGTGCTGGTCAGCTGCTGCAGCCCGACCAGAGAGAGCTGAAGCAGGGCCAGGCATCGCCTCACCTGGGAAGCGCAAGGGGGAAGGGAATCCCTTTTCCTAGCCAGGGGAACTGAGACACACAACACCTGGAAAATCGGGTAATTCCCACCCCAATACTGTGCTTTAAGCAAACGGGCACACCTGGAGATTATACCCACACCTGGCCGGGAGGGTCCCACGGCCACGGAGCCTCCCTCATTGCTAGCACAGCAGTCTGCGAACTAACTGCAAGGCAGCAGCGAGGCTGGGGGAGGGGCGCCTGCCATTGCTGAGGCTTAAGTAGGTAAACAAAGCCGCTGGGAAGCTCGAACTGGGTGGAGCTCACAGCAGCTCAAGGAAACCTGCCTGTCTCTGTAGACTCCACCTCTGGGGACAGGGCACAGCTAACCAACAAAAGGGGAAGCAGCAGAGGCCTGTGCAGACGGGAACGACTCTGTCTGACAGCTTTAAAGAGAGCAGTGGATCTCCCAACATGGAGGTTGAGATCTGAGAAGGGACAGACTGCCTGCTCAAGTGGGTCCCTGACCCCTGAGTAGCCTAACTGGGAGACATCCCCCACTAGGGGCAGTCTGACACCCCACACCTCACAGGGTGGAGTACACCCCTGAGAGGAAGCTTCCAAAGGAAGAATCAGACAGGTACACTCGCTGTTCAGCAATATTCTATCTTCTGCAACCTCTGCTGCTGATACCCAGGCAAACAGGGTCTGGAGTGGACCTCAAGCAATCTCCAACAGACCTACAGCTGAGGGTCCTGACTATTAGAAGGAAAACTATCAAACAGGAAGAACACCTGTACCAAAACCCCATCAGTATGTCACCATCATCAAAGCTCAGAGGCAGATAAAACCACAAAGATGGGGAAGAAGCAGGGCAGAAAAGCTGGAAATTCAAAAAATAAGAGCGCATCTCCCCCTGCAAAGGAGCGCAGCTCATCGCCAGCAACGGATCAAAGCTGGTCAGAGAATGACTTTGACGAGATGAGAGAAGAAGGCTTCAGTCCATCAAACTTCTCAGAGCTAAAGGAGGAATTACGTACCCAGTGCAAAGAAACTAAAAATCTCGAAAAAGAGTGGAAGAATTGATAGCTAGAATAATTAATGCAGAGAAGGTCATAAATGAAATGACAGAGATGAAAACCATGACACGAGAAATACGTGACAAATCCACAAGCTTCAGTAACTGACTCGATCAACTGGAAGAAAGAGTATCAGCAATTGAGGATCAAATGAATGAAATGAAGCGAGAAGAGAAACCAAAAGAAAAAGAAGAAAAAGAAATGAACAAAGCCTGCAAGAAGTATGGGATTATGTAAAAAGACGAAATGTACATCTGATTGGGGTGCCTGAAAGTGAGGGGGAAAATGGAACCAAGTTGGAAAACACTCTTCAGGATATCATCCAGGAGAACTTCCCCAACCTAGTAGGGCAGGCCAACATTGAAATTCAGGAAATACAGAGAACGCAACAAAGATACTCCTCCAGAAGAGCAACTCCAAGACACATAATTGCCAGATTCACCAAAGTTGAAATGAAGGAAAAAATCTTAAGGGCAGCCAGAGAGAAAGGTGGGTTACCCACAAAGGGAAGCCCATCAGACTAACAGCAGACTGTCGCAGAAACTCTCCAAGCCAGAAGAGAGTGGGGGCCAATATTCAACATTCTTAGAGAAAAGAATTTTCAACCCAGAATTTCATATCCAGCCAAACTAAGTTTCATAAGTGAAGGAGAAATAAAATCCTTTACAGATAAGCAAATGCTTAGAGATTTTGTCACCACCAGGCCTGCCTTACAAGAGACCCTGAAGGAAGCCCTAAACATGGAAAGGAACAACTGGTACCAGCCATTGCAAAAACATGCCAAAATGTAAAGACCATCGAGGCTAGGAAGAAACTGCATCAACTAATGAGCAAAATAACCAGTTAATATCATAATGGCAGGATCAAGTTCACACATAACAATATTAACCTTAAATGTTGATGGACTAAATGCTCCAATTAAAAGACACAGACTGGCAAACTGGATCAAGAGTCAAGACCCATCAGTCTGCTGTATTCAGGAGACCCATCTCACATGCAGAGACATACATAGGCTCAAAATAAAGGGATAGAGGAAGATCTACCAAGCAAATGGAGAACAAAAAAAAGCAGGGGTTGCAATCCTAGTCTCTGATAAAATAGACTTTAAACCATCAAAGATCAAAAGAGACAAAGAAGGCCATTACATAATGGTAAAGGGATCAATTCAACAGGAAGAGCTAACTATCCTAAATATATATGCACCCAATACAGGAGCACCCAGATTCATAAAGCAAGTCCTTAGAGACTTACAAAGAGACTTAGACTCCCATACAATAATAATGGGAGACTTCAACACTCCACTGTCAACATTAGACAGATCAACAAGACAGAAAGTTAACAAGGATATCCAGGAATTGAACTCATCTCTGCACCAAGCGGACCTAATAGACATCTATAGAACTCTCCCCAAATCAACAGAATATACATTCTTCTCAGCACCACATCGCACTTATTCCAAAATTGACCACATAATTGGAAGTAAAGCACTCCTCAGCAAATGTACAAGAACAGAAATTATAACAACTGTCTCTCAGACCACAGTGCAATCAAACTAGAACTCAGGACTAAGAAACTCAATCAAAACCGCTCAACTACATGGAAACTGAACAACCTGCTCCTGAATGACTACTGGGTACATAACGAAATGAAGGCAGAAATAAAGATGTTCTTTGAAACCAATGAGAACAAAGATACAACATACCAGAATCTCTGGGACACATTTAAAGCAGTGTGTAGAGGGAAATTTATAGCACTAAATGCCCACAAGAGAAAGCAGGAAAGATCTAAAATTGACACCTAACATCACAATTAAAAGAACTAGAGAAGCAAGAGCAAACACATTCAAAAGCTAGCAGAAGGCAAGAAATAAGTAAGATCAGAGCAGAACTGAAGGAGATAGAGACACCAAAAACCCTCCAAAAAATCAATGAATCCAGGAGTTGGTTTTTTGAAAAAATCAACAAAATTGAAAGACCGCTAGCAAGACTAATAAAGAAGAAAAGAGAGAAGAATCAAATAGACGCAATAAAAAATGATAAAGGGGATATCACCACCGACCCCACAGAAATACAAACTACCATCAGAGAATACTATAAACACTCTACGCAAATAAACTAGAAAATCTAGAAGAAATGGATAATTTCCTGGACACTTACGCTCTCCAAGACTAACCAGGAAGAAGTTGAATCCCTGAATAGACCAATAGCAGGCTCTGAAATTGAGGCAATAATTAATAGCCTACCAACAAAAAAGTCCAGGACCAGATGGATTCACAGCTGAATTCTATCAGAGGTACAAGGAGGAGCTGGTACCATTCCTTCTGAAACTATTCCAATCAATTGAAAAAGAGGGAATCCCTCTAACTCATTTTATGAGGCCAACATCATCCTGATACCAAAGCCTGGCAGAGACACAACAAAAAAGAAAATTTTAGACCAATATCCCTGATGAACATCGATGCAAAAATCCTCAATAAAATACTGGCAAACTGGATGCAGCAGCACATCAAAAAGCTTATCCACCATGATCAAGTGGGCTTCATCCCTGGATGCAAGGCTGGTTCAACATTCGCAAATCAGTAAACAATCCAGCATAAACAGAACCAAAGACAAGAACCACATGATTATCTCAATAGATGCAGAAAAGGCTTTTGACAAAATTCAACAGCCCTTCATGCTAAAAACGCTCAATAAATTCGGTATTGATGGAACGTACCTCAAAATAATAAGAGCTATTTATGACAAACCCACAGCCAATATCATACTGAATGGGCAAAAACTAGAAAAATTCCCTTTGAAAACTGGCACAAGGCAGGGATGCCCTCTCTCACCACTCCTATTCAACATAGTCTTGGAAGTTCTGACTAGGGCAATCAGGCAAGAGAAAGAAATCAAGGGTATCTAGTTAGGAAAAGAAGAAGTCAAATTGTCCCTGTTTGCAGATGACATGATTGTATATTTAGAAAACCCCATCGTCTCAGCCCAAAATCTCCTTAAGCTGATAAGCAACTTCAGCAAAGTCTCAGGATACAAAATTAATGTGCACAAATCACAAGCATTCTTATACACCAGTAACAGACAAACAGAGAGCCGAATCAGGAATGAGCTTCCATTCACAATAGCTTCAAAGAGAATAAAATACCTAGGAATCCAACTTACAAGGGATGTAAAGGACCTCTTCAAGGAGAACTACAAACTACTGCTCAGTGAAATAAAAGAGGACACAAACAAATGGAAGAACATACCATGCTCATGGATAGGAAGAATCAATATCATGAAAATGGCCATACTGCCCAAGGTAATTTATAGATTCAATGCCATCCCCATCAAGCTACCAATGAGTTTCTTCACAGAATTGGAAAAAACTGCTTTAAAGTTCATATGGAACCAAAAAAGAGCCCGCATTGCCAAGACAATCCTAAGTCATAAGAACAAAGCTGGAGGCATCATGCTACCTGACTTCAAACTATACTACATACAAGGCTACAGTAACCAAAACAGCATGGTACTGGTACCAAAACAGAGATATAGACCAATGGAACAGAACAGAGTCCTCAGAAATAATACCACACATCTACAGCCATCTGATCTTTGACAAACCTGAGAGAAACAAGAAATGGGGAAAGGATTCCCTATTTAATAAATGGTGCTGGGAAAATTGGCTAGCCATAAGTAGAAAGCTGAAACTGGATCCTTTCCTTACTCCTTATACGAAGATTAATTCAAGATGGATTAGAGACTTAAATGTTGGACCTAATACCATAAAAACCCTGGAAGAAAACCTAGGTAGTACCATTCAGGACATAGGCATGGGCAAGGACTTCATGTCTAAAACACCAAAAGCAACGGCAGCAAAAGCCAAAATTGACAAATGGGATCTAATTAAACTAAAGAGCTTCTGCACAGCAAAAGAAACTACCATCAGAGTGAACAGGCAACCTACAGAATGGGAGAAAATTTTTGCAATCTACTCATCTGACAAAGGGCTAATATCCAGAATCTACAAAGAACTCAAACAAATTTACAAGAAAAAAACAAACAACCCCATCAAAAAGTGGGCAAAGGATATGAACAGACATTTCTCAAAAGAAGACATCATACAGCCAACAGACACATGAAAAATGCTCATCATCACTCGCCATCAGAGAAATGCAAATCAAAACCACAATGAGATACCATTCACACCAGTTAGAATGGCAATCATTAAAAGTCAGGAAACAACAGGTGCTGGAGAGGATGTGGAGAATAGGAACACTTTTACACTGTTGGTGGGATTGTAAACTAGTTCAACCATTATGGAAAACAGTATGGCAATTCCTCAAGGATCTAGAACTAGTAGTACCATATGACCCAGCCATCCCACTACTGGGTATATACCCAAAGGATTATAAATTATTCTACTACAAAGACACATGCACACGTATGTTTATTGCGGCACTATTCACAATAGCACAGACTTGGAATCAACCCCAATGTCCATCTGTGACAGACTGGATTAAGAAAATGTGGCACATATACACCATGGAATATTATGCAGCCATAAAAAAGGATGAGTTTGCATCCTTTGTAGGGACATGGATGCAGCTGGAAACCATCATTCTTAGCAAACTATCACAAGAACAGAAAACCAAACACTGCATGTTCTCACTCATAGGTGGGAACTGAACAATGACATCACTTGGACTCGGGAAGGGGAACATCACACATCGGGGCCTATCATGGGGAGGGGGGAGGGGGGAGGGATTGCATTGGGAGTTATACCTGATATAAATGACAAATTGATGGGTGCTGATGAGTTGATGGGTGCAGCACACCAACATGGCACAAGTATACATATGTAACAAACCTGCACGTTATGCACATGTACCCTAGAACTTAAAGTATAAAAAAAAAAGTATTGTAGATAAAATACAGTCTCAATCTTCCTATAATAAGTAAATATGGATATGCTTATATTAGATACAGAAGTTTTATATTTTTCCAATCCCATGGTTCTAAAAAGTTTCATGTTAATTCATCATGCTCTGTAGTTTACCCAACAGCATCTTCCTGGTACCAGATAACTAGTTGAAACTTGGAGCAGGTCCAGTCGCTTGACCAGTTGCTCTCCCATCAACTCATTTTCCTTGCACCAAGCTGACTTTAACCAATTGGTTAGCATGCTCTAGATAAACCTGACTGAAACTCACCTGGGGAAGTGTGACAAATCCAGGAGAGGATCCACTATGGATCTGGTGGCTGAAGATCTGGTAAAATGATGCCATGGATAAGGCCACCATGGGCTCCTGCAGCAAGTGGCCCATGTACTCATCTCAGGGCTATAGAGGCTCTGCAGCCTGCAGGGCCACATTAACAACATTCACAGAAGAGGCTCTTGGCGACTCCATTCCAAAGCCAGGATACTTTAGCTTCTTGAACTTTTACGTCATAAGTTCAGAAATTTACCGAAGGATGCATATCCTTACTTAGTGAATCTTATGGCTCCTTTTAGAAAGCGTGGGAACAACCAAGGTCAGAATATGATGTTTGAGTGTAACCAAATTCTCCTACTGCCCCTGGAGTTTAAAGCATCTGGGCCACATGGGAATGTGCATTCTTAAGCTAGTGCTAAGGAGGAAGACTGATGGTGAGACTTTGCCCCCACATAGACAACCACCAGTCTTGAATTGTGCCAAAAAAGAGCCTCTAGGAGAGGGGACTGAGAACCAGCTATAACTGGGTTAGAATGCTAGAATGCAGATGTCAGGAGAAGACGATCAAATTGATATTCACAAGTGTTTTTTGAAACCCTCCCTACTCGAAAAGAAAAAATTCACTTGTTTCAGCCTGTCAAGGGAAACACTGCTTACTTATATGAGGGACTCATTTTACATGCCTCAAGTTTGAAGGTGATGGAAAGGAACAGCAGCATTTTATGAAAGCATCTGACCAGGGTGACTTGAGCTTGCGACACAGTTGTTCTTTACTCTTACTCCTACTTGGGTAGAGGAATCCACAGTGAGCTTCTATTTCAAATTGATATTTGGATAAAACAATTCTTGTCATTTAACAACAGCCTAGCTGGGTACACCCGTAGTCTCAGCTACTCAGGAGGCTGAGGCAGGAGGATCGCTTGAGCCCAGGAGTTCGAGGATGTAGTGAGCTCTGATGGTGCCACTGCACTCCAGCCTGGGCAACAGAGTGAGACCTCATCACTAAGAAGTAAATAATTTTTAAAAAGCCTAAATGTTTATTATAGGAAAAATTTTTCCATACATTATTGTGTAAAACTTCTTTAATTTAATATACCTTTGCTGACCTAATATCAATCTAGTTACTCATCTTGACCCAGTCTCTTTTATGAATTTTAGCAGGAAAAGAAAATCATCCAACCTCTAAACTATAGGGATCTGTCATGCAATACTAAAAGGGCATACGTATTTCTTCCTTTCATTTACCGAAGTGGGCACCACCTTAAGATAGTCAACGAAAGGAACTTTCAGTGGAAGACTTGGGTTATTCTTTCCAAAATTTTCTCACAAAATGTTAAATTCTAGACTTGTGGTTCCTAGAGAAAGCAAGGGATAGACTGAAAAACCTAAGGTGAAGAAAACCAGTGTTGACCTTATAAAAGCCTACCTTGAAAGTGGCAATACTCTGCCCTCCTCCCCTAGATTTTGTGCAAATGGGTCAATTGGTTTGCATGAGGCCAAGGGCTGGAGTGGTACAAATTTGGGAACAACATCTAGAGCAGATGATTGTATGTATCGGGGCAGTAGTTACAGGTGGAACCTTTTTCTTATTTAGGGTTTACTATCTAGTCTGTATAAATTCTTGGAATGATTCATTACATTCAACAGCATGTGCACATTGTGGCTTCTGTGAAACTACCAATCTAGTATCAGTACTAAGAAGTAAGAAACTGTAAACTACTATTAGAAAAAGTGTTCATGGGCCGGGCGCGGTGGCTCAAGCCTGTAATCCCAGCACTTTGGGAGGCCGAGACGGGCGGATCACGAGGTCAGGAGATCGAGACCATCCTGGCTAACACGGTGAAACCCCGTCTCTACTAAAAATACAAAAAACTAGCTGGGCGAGGTGGCGGGCGCCTGTAGTCCCAGCTGCTCGGGAGGCTGAGGCAGGAGAATGGCGTGAACCCGGGAGGCGGAGCTTGCAGTGAGCTGAGATCCGGCCACTGCACTCCAGTCCGGGCGACAGAGCGAGACACCGCCTCAAAAAAAAAAAAAAAAAAAAAAAGAAAAAGTGTTCATGGATGAATTCCCATGAATATTTGAGAATATCACATAGGGAATTTCAGAGTCTGCCCACAGTACATTCCTGGAAGGAGCAAAGATGACAATTGTGGATGGCTTTTGGCCCTGGAGAGGCACCCCTACATTGAGAATGCTTTCTGGGTTCTCTTCCTCCTTGCCTGGTTAATACAGCTGTCAAATCTGACACCTAAACACTGCACAAGTAGCCACCTTTGGTCACTGCTGCAGCAGCAGCCCAGGTTTGTAGTATCTGCACACACATGCATGCACACACACACACACTCACATACATGCACTTTTAATATAGTTTCTACCATGTAATTATGTAATGCTCGTCAAAATATTTAGAATAGAGTAACTACCAACTCATTCACTGAACTGTGACTATAATTTCTCAAATAATTTTTTAAATTAAATCTGCCCCAAATTTCTCACCCCAGATTCTTATATACTGCAATTTCAAAACCACAAGTATTTGAATTTAAGTTGCTTTATTTTTAAAAAATGGATATCTTACTCCAGCACCAAGTGAGTTTCTTGTTTTAATTACTGCTAGTGGGTAAGGTATTGGGACCAGCAAACTGGCAGCTGGGGATCCTGCCTGCTGTTTCAGGCCACACACTATTATGGGTCATTTAGCTCTGAGGAAGTGTGGTTTGAAGATAGTCAGTGTGTGGTTTCTTCTGCTACCTACTCTAAGAGAAAAGACTAGGAGCAGTTATTAGTGTGTCCTCTTATCTTTCCCCAATAAGTGCTATAGTTTTCTCAACAAAAAAAGAAATTAGTCTGCAGGATGCTTTTCATATCCCTTCACGTCCACCTTCGCTGCCTGCCTCCCCTCGACCATGGCTTTCATTCCTTCTGCCAGCTCGCCCTGTTCTTGGGCCCCAGCCACAGGCCCTGCTCCCACCTCCAGTCGACCCTCCTGAATCTCCTTCCTTACCCCACCTTCCTCCATGTTATCTGCAATTCTGGTGAGGTGTAAAGAACTATTGTCAAATGTGTTAATTATATTTAATTTTTTAATAGGCATTTGATTTCACTCATATGAAGTACTTAGAATAAATTCATAGAGACAGAAAATAAAATGGTGGTTGCCCGGGGCTGTGGGGAAGCAGAATAGGGAGTTGGTGTTTAATGAATATAGCATTTCAGTTTTGCAAGATGAAAAAGTTTTGAGGGCAGACGGTGGTAATAGTTTCATAATAGCATGGTTGTACTTAATGCCACTGAATGGTACACTTAAAATGGTTAAAATAGTACATTTTATATTATGTATATTGTACCACAATCATTTTAAAACCTATGTTTTGGAAATATGAATAGTGTACATATGGTCTCTACAGATGACAGATATCATGTCATCCGGTCACCTCTAACTTGTTCTGAATTCAGTTCCTGTCCAGCTTCCAGAGAAATGCCTTCACTTCCTTTGCCAAGTATGAAGAGGTGGCCTTATTTGATTCAGGTTGTTCCCTAGTGTCTTCAGAATTCTTCCTTTTCTTAAACTGCTGGGACAGAGGTGAAGGTGGAGGGGTGGGAGCAGCTTTACCAATAGGTGGGACTAAGTCAGGTTGAAGAGGGAACTGAACTAAGGGCTAGGAAGTCAAAGGTCAGGCCAGGAGAGAAACCATCAAGCCCCCTTGACTCTTTCATTCCACCTACTGTTTTTTTTTTTTCAACCTTAAACTAAAGTTTTATTTGGGAATTTTAACTTCATTTCTTTTTCTTCAACTTTTATTTTAGGTTCGGGGATACACGCACATATTTGTTACATAGGTAAACCCATTTCACAGGGGTTTATTGTACAGATCATTTCATTACCCAGGCACTATGCCTAGTACCTTTTCCCCAGTAGTTATTTTTTCTGCCCCCTCCCTCCTCTCACCCTCCACACTCCAGTAGGCCCAGTGTGTAGTGTGTGTTCTCTCTGTGTGTCCATGTGTTCTCATCATTCAGCTCTCACTTATAAGTGAGAACATGCGGTATTTGATTTTCTGTTCCTGCATTAGCTTGCTATTTGATTCCCTTTATCTCTAATATTGGTCTAAGCTTAATCTAAAATGAGCGTGGTGTTTAATTCTCTAGGTGGAAAAAATTAGTAAATGCCTGTTACGTGAACGTTTCTTTATGTAAATTTGTGTTTATCTTTATTTGACTATATCATTAAAGTTTATGGGTCTACCATACTTCTGGTCTGAGGCCCCAGTCCCCGTGAGATTGACTGTGTCTTTGAAAATAAGATACGTAACACAGGAAAGTTCAAAAGAACATAAATTATCTTAGATAAAAGAGCATTACTGAACCTATTTTGAAACCTATTTTACCCTCAGCTCTTTATAGCTCTTCAAATTGTTGTCTGTTTCTTTGGGGATTAGGGTTTAATCAGACAGCTAATATTGTGCCTTATTTCCTTCAGTTTTTGTTGATCACATTCTGAATATAGCAATTTACATCTAAAGCTTAAATGAAAATAACTGGCAAGTTCCTTGACTTTCTTCCTTCTCTCTATGTGTATGCCGGTTCTTGAGAGGAAGTTGGGAACATTTTATAAAAGGTCTTGGCATTTGCCTCAGCTCCAGCTGCTACAGCAAATTCCCATAGACTGGGAGGCTTAAAGAACAGACATTTCTCATATATCTAGACTGAGAATTGTGAGGTCAGGGACCAGCATGGCTGAGCTCTGGTGGGGCCCCTCTTCCGGCTTTCCTCACATGGGGTGGTGGGGAGGGGCTCCAGTCCCTTCCTCTTCCTAAAAGCACACTAATCCCATCAGGGGGTGCCACCCACATGACCTCATCTAAACCAAATCACCTTCCTGAGTCCCCACCTCCATCATGGGAATTGGGGCTTCCACATATGAATTTTGAGGAGACACAAATAGTCCATAGTGGGATGTTACAGTCCTTTTTTGATGTGCTTATTAGAGGAAATGCCCTCTAAAAAGCTTAACAAACAAGGCACAGAGGGATCAGTTTCAAAGAGAGCAGCAGGAGGGAAGGGGACTGCAATGCAAACAGTGCAATGCCAGGAGATTTTCTGTAATATTAGAGACCTATGAGAGGGACTATAGTACAGCAGGTAAGAGCTTAGGTTCTAGAGACCTGGCTTGAAAACTCCACTTCACCATTTATTAACCATGTGACCTTGGACCTCTCTGTAGATCAGTTTATGCATCTATAAAATGAGGATAATAATAGTACTTACCTCAAAGCGTTGTTAAGAGAGTTAGATAACATATAAGCACAGCAGCTGGTACATATTAAGAGAGAGAACCAAAACGAAGACTTTAAAATTGCCAAATTAAGATTGCATCCAGAAATGGGGTAAGATAATCATTCGCTGAAGAACAAATGAAGCAGGAAAGAGAATGTTCTCTGGTTTCCTTTTTCTGTATAAAAACCACCCTGAAGGTAGTAGCTTAATATATTATAACAGTCATTTATTTTGCTCATGGATCTACAACTTGGGCATGGCCTAATGGGGAGTGCTCCTCTCTGCTCCATGCACAGTCAGCTAGGGCAGGTCAGCTGGGAGCTGAAAGACCCACTCTCAAGATGCCCCACTCAAATACTGGCTATTGTCTGGGAACTCAGATGGCCTGAGGGCTGGGAGTCTGGTTCTGTCCTGGTAGTTCTCTCCACAGGCTATGTGGGCTTCCTTACAACATGGTGACAAGGCTCTAGAATGACCATCTCAAGAGAAATGGAAGATACCAGTTGCTTAGGCCTTAGCCTTAAGAAACAGGTACAGCATGATTTCCACTGTTTTCTATTAGTTAAGTAGTCCTAGAGCCCAGAATCAAGGAAGAACACATAGACTCCATCTCTAAGTGGAAAGAGTGTTGAAGAGTTTGTAGACTTATTTGAAACCTGCCACATGTGTAACCCCAAAGCCTACTCAAGCGCTGGATTATTTCGTGAGTCTTCTGTACCTTCGGAGGGGAAAGAATGGCCCACGATATATCATTGTTGTCCACATCCTTTGATCTGTGAACGATTCTCATATCAATGAGCAGTTGACAATGGAAAAGTCCTACTAAATTGACTTCACCCTAAAATGAGATCAGTGGGTCTATTAACTCCAAGCTTTACTTGATATTGATACCACCACATGTTATTGTCTATGTTATAGTTTACCTTATCCATACATCTCTATGGAAAGGCTTTCTTTTATCTTAATGTTTCCCTCAAATTTCATACAAGTGAAATAACTAATGGTTAATTTATTGTGCCCTCTGCATCTAGTCACCATGGAAAAAGTTAGCATTTGTCATGCTTGTTGTCAGTTAACCTTCTTTTTTCCAGAAAAGAAGCCAAATCCTATTATGGTAAAGTGTTCACTCTCCTCTCTAGATATTGGGATTTTTTAGTTAGAGAGTATATTTTAAATTAGAGAGTATATTTGATTTTATGTTAAAGTAAGTTCAAGATCACTTGTTCTAGAGAAAGGACAAGAAACAAATTTGAATTTCTATTAAGTCATTTTATTATATTTACTTTCTGTAAGGCAAATTTGTGCTCTCTTTTAATAGGCATAAAATTTCCACATGATCGTAATATAAAAGTCTACTATTTAAAAGGTTTGAGTTCAATTTTATTCAAATAGGGGATAATTATTTTAAAGTATTTAATATATTTTTATGTATAGCCTTAGCATAATTGATAAAATGTTTAAATAATAAGGTAACAGGGATAAAAGTTGTAGTTACTTCCAAAAGCACTAACATCTGCTTGCCTTAATATTTTAGTTGCCTGATTCCTATAAGTTACAGAAGAACTCTAATTCAGTATCCTATTTACTTCTGAGAAATAACAGACATGATATATATATATGTATTTATGTTTCTTCATTATATATCAGATTAATGGTATTTAACAATGAGAATTTAGTTTAAAATATAAAATTCCACCCAGAATAGGATTCTGTCTCTTTAAATATGAAAAACTTCTAAATAAATTTCATATCAGCCAAAATTCCTTTTGACTCAAATTCATCTGAACTGTCTTTGATTTATGATTATGGTGGCCATGCAAACTAATTTGACATGCATAATATGCACGGCAGTAGTGAAAGCAGAAGTTCAGCAATTCCACTGAAAATTGTACTACTTGCACTGCTATATCTGCTTCTGAATTATGGTACTTGGAATTTTGTGCCCTTAAGGAACTGTTTGTTTTTCCAGACTGGCTAATGCATCAGGAACTTGGCTTCAGATAATTATTATTAAGCAAATACCCTGATACCTTTTCTATGGGATTTATCAGAGCTGTGAAATTAATTGAAGATTGAGTATATGTGACAAATGGGAGAAGCCCCAGGAGTTTTTGTTTGTTTCAATTCAGGAAAATGCAAACATGCAGCTTTTAGCAGAGGAGCCGTGAGTGTCAGACTTTGCTTTGCTGGGACAGCCTTGAGCACACCCCTGGGTTACTGACCTAGGGCAACACAGCCTGTGTGGCTATGTGAGTCCACTGGCCTCATCTTCAAAGACCGTAATTGGGCAGTTTAACACTTCACATTGCACATTACCCAAGGCCTACTTAGGTTCTGAGGGGCATAAATAGCTCACACGCATGTGTAACTAACTTGTAATGTTAGTTTTATCTACCCAGCGCTGGTAGAGTAGCTGACACTCAGTGGGACCTGAGCACCTATTAGGATGAATTGCCTTACCTTCATATATTCTGTTTTTCAGAATTAGGAAACATCTCAGAGAGTGAAGATTGACTGCATATCTCTAACAGAGCCTGATTTAAGATAAGATTTGTGAGTTTGGTAGAAAATCCTATGAAGTTTTTTCGTTTTACTGTTGACTGAAGACCATACCCTGTACGGTGACCCTTATTCAGAATTTGTATCAGAAACCTAGGGCCCCTGAACATGAGTATATAAATTCTGATGCAGGCCTGTACCCTATCGGGGATCTCATGTGCTCACAGTACAGCTACGTTCCTCTCAAAGAGACGTCATAGCTAAGGAACAATGTTTTAAAAACAAATACCAGTGCAAATTAATTAGAAACAGGGCACTGCCTGACATTAGGAACTCTGCATTCAGACTGTAGATCTCTCAAAAGTACATTTAGAGACATCTGGTCAGGATGAAGCAGTGTGCTCACACTGCAATGAACCTTTTTTGTGCGAAATTCTAGTTAGTGACAAACAACATATAAAAAGAGACCTCCAAAAAGGCACACTCAGGCTCAGAAACAAGCCGAACAACTCCACAGAGCAGGAATAGCATAGAAATGCTGAGTGGGTTGCAGGGTGGAGCCACAGGCTAGCAGGCTCCACGTTTTGAAGCAGTCAGGCAGTGTTGGAGACCACTCCATGGGGTAAAGGAGACCGCAAGTGTCTCACTGATTCAGGGGATCCGCACCTGGCCTGCAGCCAGGAGAAGAGGTAAGCTGCCCCACCTTTGCACTCCCCGTGAAAGAAAGCTAGAAACTTTCTGCTGACCTGTTGCCTGGACCTGGGGCCTTGTCCCTGGTTGTGGACAGAGGAAAGTGTAAAGGACACTACTAACCAGCTTGTGGTGCAGAGGTGAGCCACGTTACCTGCTGGCCCAGTGACTGAGTTCACTGTAGCACTAAAATAGCTGGCTGGCAGGAGCCCCAATATGCAATTATAAAATTGAATGTAGATTAAATCCTTTTACTCAAAATGAGCCTGCAAATCCAGATTCCAAAACACATGAATAAATCTTGTGCTAAGAAAACCAAAACCCAACTATCAGAATATAATTGAAGGAAATGAATTACTAAAAACAGTTTAATAAAACTTTAAAATAGATATACTTAGGATTCTCAATGAGATGATTGAGACAAACTTCCACTTTAAAATATCAAGAAATTATGAAACAAAAATAGGTGGACATTTTCTTAAAGATCAGATAGATAAAAACAACCAATTAGAAATCTTAAAAATTCAAAATATAGACACCAAAAACTGAAATCTCAATAAATTGAATAAACTCTTCACTGGACACAGTTGAAGAAAAGACTAATAGATTGGAAGATAGTAATAATACAGAAATTCACCCAGAATAGAGTATATAGAGATTACATTTTACATGAAGGGAAATTAGTGCATATGGAAACTAGACTGAAAAACTCCAAGATATATGTGTCTAATAAATTAGAGTTCTGTCAGGAGAGAGTGGAGGGAATGGTACAGAATAATACCAAGCTTTTCAGAATTAAAGATAATTGTGAAGATTTGATAAGTGCATTCAAATATTAATATCTAGCAGGATAAAGATAAATTTCTACCTAGACACATAAGAGTCAAGCTGCAGAGCATCAAGAATAAAGAGAAATCTTGCCTGTAATTCCAGCACTCTGGGAGGCCAAGGCAGGAGAATCACTTGAACCCAGGAGTTTGAGACCAACCTGGGCAACAAAGTGAGATCCCATCTCTATAAATAAATAAATAAATAAAAGTTTGAGACCAACCTGGGCAACAAAGTGAGATCCCATCTCTATAAATAAATAAATAAATAAATAAACAAACAAACAAACAAATAAGAAAAAAAAGAGAAACCTTAAAAAGCTGCCAGAGAGAAAAGAGTGATAATCTACAAAAAAATGACAACAGTTCTTCATCAGCAACAAACAATTAAAGAAAGATGTGGCGTAAATATTTTCAAAATGCCAAGGGAAAATAAACAGTCAACCTAAAATTTTTCCCAAGGAAGACAATAAAAAATAAGTTTATTTACATAAGAATTTCCCACACACAATCCTCACTAAAAGAAAATTTAAAAGGCATATGCCAGCAAGAAGAAAAACATATTCAGAAAGTAGCCATGGGAATCCAAAGTGAATGGCAAACACCAAAATTAATGACATATGTTGGTAAATTTAATTAATTAACCATTTTTAAAAGTCAGTATTTTTTGTTGTTTAAGCTAAAGCTACAACTCAACATAGCACATACAAGATGGAGGGGTAAGAAAGAGTCTTCAATAGGCAGGTAGGGCTGACCACACTGTATTTGGGAGGATAGAAATACTAGATAGGTTTAGACTTTGTTGGGAATTTTCAATAAGTAAGACATATCTTTCTTTTTTTTTTTTGACAGGGCCTGTGCTCTGTCACCCAGGCTGGAGTGCAGTGATGTGGTCTCTGCTCATTGGAACCTCTGCTTTCCAGGCTCCAGCCATTTGCCCATCTCAGCCTCCCAAGCAGTTCGGACTACAAGCACACGCAACTGCACCCAGCTAATTTTTGTATTTTTTGTAGAGATGGGGTTTTGCTACATTGCCCAGGCTGGTCTTGAAGTCCTCAGTTCAAGTGGTCTGCCCGCCTCAGCCTCCCAAAGTGCTTGGATTACAGGCATGAGCCATAGCACCCAGCTGTCAATAAGACATATCTTTTAAAAATTTAGAGTAATAATTAAAATTATAGAAATGCAATCTATAGCTGCCAAGTCATAGGAGGAAAAAAGGTAGAAATATAAAAGCAATCAGTCCAGCAAGAGGCAAAAGAACAAAAATGAAGCAAAGATGTTTTTTAGAAAACACAAAACAAGGTGGTAGAAATAAGTTCAAATATATCTATTATTAATTGTAACAAATGAAAACTGATTAAATTCACCTATTAAAATGAAAAGGTTATCCCACCTGCTAAACATTTTTTAATGCAGCTATATCCTGCTTTCTGGAAACACACCTAAAATAAAACTTTTCAGGAAGTTTGAAAATGAAGGAATGGAAGAAGTATGTATACCAAGCAAATTTTAACAAAAAGAAAACTCCTTCATGATTAAGTGGAAAAAAAGCTTAGAAATAGAAGAAAATTTCCTTGACCTGATAAAGGCTATCACAAACTTTCTAGAAACATCATTCTTAGTGGTAAAAATTAAAGTATGTCCAATAAAGTCAAAATAAGAAAAAGATACTCTTCACTTCAGTTCAGTATTATACTAGAAGTCATCAATGCAATGATCAGAAAAAAATATATGAGTTATAAGACTTGGAAAAGTAAATAGGAAAGAGTCTCTCTCTCTCTCTCTCTTTTTTTTTTTTTTTAGACTGTATGACTTACACTAGGATTATAGGTGCAAGCCACTGTGCCTGGCCTAGACTGTATAATTTTCTACATAGAAAATCTGAAGAAATCTACAGATAAACTTTTACAACCCATGAAAGACTTTAGCAGGGTTTTAGATCAAAATCCAACAGTAGCATTGCAATACACTAGTAATAATGAATTATAAAAGACAAACGTTCCATTCACTATGTCACAGAAGCTGTAAGATACCTGGTGCTATGGTCTGAATGTTTGTTTCCCCCTCAAAATGCATGTGTTTAAATCTAACCCCCAAGGTGATACATTAGGATGTGGGGCCTTTGGGAGGTGATGAAGCCATGAGGGCAAAGCCCTCATGAACAGGATTAGTGTCCTCATAAAAGAGATCTGGAGAGCTCCATAGCCCCTTCCATTATGCAAAGACACAGTGAAAAGATGGTCATCTATGAACCAGGAAGTGGGCCTGCACCAGACACGAAACCTGCCGGCACCTTGATCTTAGACTTCCCAGCCTCCAGAACTGTGAGGAATAAATTTCTATTGTTCATAAGCCACCCAGTCTATGGTATTCTGTGATAGCAATCCAAACATACCAAAACACCTAGGGAAAAACTTAACCAAAACGTATAAGCTCACTGTGGAGACACTTATAAAATTTGATTGAGGACATAAAATTAAACCTTAATAAATTAGAGACATACCGTGTTTATAGTTTAGAACAGATTTCAATTTTCTCCACAACAATGATTGATAAAACTGACTACCTTAAAATTAAAAATTTATGTCCAACAAAAACACCATAAGTAAATCAAAAAATAAACTATGGTTTGGAAAAGATACTTGCAATGCATATAATTAACTAAATGAATATTAGAATTTACAAATGAGGCCAGGCATGGTGGCTCATGCATGTAATCCCAGCATTTTGGGAGGCCAAAGCAAGAGGATCACTTGAGCCCAGGAGTTTGAGACAAGCCTGGGAACATAGTGGGAACTCATCTCTACAAAAAATTTAAAAACTAGTTAGGCATGGTGGTGCATACCTGTGGTCCCAGCTACTCAGGAGACTGAGGTGGGAGGATCACTTGAGCCCAGAACATCAAGGCTGCAGTGAGCTATGATTATGCCACTGCACTCCAGACTGGGTGACAAAGTGAGACTCTGTCTCAAAAAAAAAAAAAAAAAAAGAATTTACAAATGAATAAGAGAACAAAACAACTGAATAGAGAAATGGGCAAAGGATATGCACAGGCAATTCACAGGAGAGGGAACCCAAATGAATAAACAGGAACAGAAACTTAACCTCAAAAGAATGAGAATGAAAGTGAAATGAGATGCCATTTCACCTCCAACAGGTTGACAGACGTTAAAATGACTGAGAATCCTAAATGTTGGTAAGCAACAGAAACTCTCCTATTCTGCTAGTAAAAGTGAAAATTGGTAAAGGGCTTTGAAAAATATCTTAGTCGTATCTAGTGAATTTAATATTTTTACTTTGCTACTAACCAGAAATCCCGTTTGGGGTTATTCCTAAAGTAGCTCTACTGCAGGTGCACGTGGAGTCGTGCAGTAGCATCTTCACTGCCACATTGCAATAGTGAAAAAATGCAAACAACCTAAATGCCCATCAACAGGAGAGTGGCTGAATAAAGTGTGGTATGATTATATAATGGAATACTCTTCACTAGTTAAAATGAATGAACAGATCTTTACATATTTCCATGGATAAGTCTCAAAAACGTAGTGTTGAGCAAAAATGACAAGTTTCAGAGCACTATTGTTAAAAACAAACAATATACTATATATTTTATGCATACCACATATTGTATGCATACATATGTAAGTAGTAATTACTAGAATGCATGAGAATGGTAGAACAGTGATTACAGGGTAGGGGTCACTTATAAAATTTGATTGAGGACATAAAATTAAACCTGAATAAATTAGAGACATGCCATGTTCATAGTTTGGAACAGATTTTAATTTTGTCCAAAATAAAGATTGATAAAACTCACTATCTTAAAGCAGGGAGGAAGAGAGAGAATTGGGGAAGGAGCTACAGGGAGCTTCAACTCTTTTGTAATGTTTTATTTCTTTAAAAACATAATGCTGATATGCCCAAAGCGAAAGATTTGTTAGAGCTCAGTAGTAGATAAAGGGGTTGTTATTTTATTGTTCTGTACATTTTTCTTTATATTTGAAATATTTCACAGATTTTTTAAAGATAGTGAATTTTAAAGCCAAATGAAAATGTTTTGGGCATAATTTTAAAAGCCACATGTGAGTTATATCATATCCCCAAAATTGCTACTGAAAAAAGGGTTATTTTGCTTCACACCAACAAATATTTGTTGAGCCTTTGGTCCATGCGACACTCTGGGATACACTGGAGACCCAAATGGACCTGGTCGCTGCCTTCATAGGACTCTGAATCTCCAGGGAAGACAGACTCTGGGCAGGTAGGGAAGCCTGTCATTATTGAAGAAGTCCACAGACAGATGGGTTCGGATGGGTCCTGCCCAGAAAGTAGAGCCCAGCTGGCCTGGCAGCTCTGCTCAAACCAGATTACAACTGTGTTCTCCTGGGAGTATGACCTGGAAAATGAGAGGGGATGGGCAGTTGGCAGGGAGGCCAGAAGCTAAAAGGATAAGAGGCAGGGTCAGCCTCGAGGCAGGAGGGCTGTGATGGGGTGAGGGCTCAGAAGGCGTGGGGTAGAGAAGAGATGTACAGAGTCAAAGATGAAACTAGCTGGTGGCTGAAGGAGAAGGGAGGGGGTGCAAACAAATCAGGAATGCAGGGAGTGGATGGGTCACTTGAAAGGAGGCACTTGACTTCCTACTGCTGCAAGGGGACCCGATAACCTGCCCCCAGCACTGCATAGGATGTAGAATTACCCTGGAGACTCTGCTCCCCCAGGCAGTCAACTCTGGCTGACTTGGATTGCCCTGGTGGAAGGACAGGACTTTATGGGAAGCATGGGGCACTCCAAGAAATGGTACCGCTGCCACAGCTCCTGGGGTGCTGTAAGCAACAGCTTCAAGCTAGCTTAGAAGTCCGCCTTGTCTTGGGGTGACAGACCATTTCTGAGTACATAGACCTCTTCCACGTTCTCTAATGGTTGCTGGACTTCTGACCAAATAAAGAGTACCTAACCTATTTCAATCAAGCACAGCCCATGGTGTGATTTCTTCCATGCTGTCCCATCCAGGCTCTATGAAAGGCCAGGGGTCTCCCAGGCTTTCTCTGAGCCCATCTGTTTGGCCTTTCCTTGGTTTGGTGAGGCCGAGCTGTGTGGTGGAGACTGCCTTTTTCCTGTCACTGCAACTCTGGAAGATAAACCTAACAGTACTCGAGGGGTAGCAAGGACAGTGGTGTGAGGAGTATGGACACCCAGCACAATCGACTGCGTTAAATCCTGGTTCTGCCACTAACTAACTACATCACCTCATGTGGAACACTTACCCTCTCTTGTGCCTCAGTTTCCTCTTCTGTAAGTGGGGATCATCACGGCACCATCTCATAGGATTAAAAAAGTTAATACATGGAAAATGCATGGGATGACTCCTGGCACACAGGAAGTGCCAGATCAGCATTGGCCGTCATCATCGTTTATTACATAACTTGAGTCTCCATTCCTTGCTACCAAAAGAACCAGTTATACAGAAAAATAATATTTTTATTTTCTTTTTTGTTTTGCAGCAAAAGTTATGTTATTCCTTTGCAGTGCAGCTGCCCTGTAGATTTTGAGTTCTATATCACTTTGATTCAGTCTCATCAAGCCTTTGCTATTGAGCCAACATCAGGTAAGGAGTGTGAAGATTTCAGGTTTCCTGGCTCACGCCTGTAATCCCAGCACTTTGGGAGGCTGAGGCGGGCAGATCACGAGATCAGGAGATCAAGACCATCCTGGCTAGCACAGTGAAACCCTGTCTCTACTAAAAATACAAAAAATTAGCCGGGTGTAGTGGCGGGTGCCTGTAGTCCCAGCTGCTCTGGAGGCTGAGGCAGGAGAATGGCGTGAACCCGGGAGGCGGAGCCTGCAGTGAGCAGAGATCGCGCCACTGCACTCCAGCCTGGGCAACAGAGCGAGACTCCGTCTCAAAAAGAAAAAAGATTTCAAGTTTCCAATTTCTTTTGAGTTCTCGGGTCAAAGAGAGGATTTGAAAAGTAGGTGTCAAGTTCTAAAAACAAGAATAAGCTACACTCAAAGTTATATTTTCAAACACATAACAGTAATGAATTTTATGCATAACTGACATGATGTAAAATGGAATTGGACACGTCAGAAAAATGACACTTTGGGATCATTTGTATCATGCAGATAATTTTTAACAATGTTCAGGTAAGTTTCTTCCAAGATCGAAACTTAAAATCAGAAATGGATCCATTTCCATTCTAAGTTTGGCTCCTGGTGCATCCTTGGTTTTGTATCCACCTTATAATTTGATTTCAGATAAAAGAGGAATCTTCTTTCTTCCAGAGCTTTTAGAATCTTAGTGAAGGGTCTGATGAATTTGTCTCATTTGTAGTGTGGACAGTGTGTTTTTGTATGCCCCAGAGGACATAGATTGCTAGGCTGCTAAGGACATTTGAAAGTGAGATTTTACGCCTAAAGTAATCTCTGCTTCCCAGTTCCTATCTCTTGATATTTAGGTTTGGGATTCAAGTATCTGTCCACAGTGGTCTACTGTGGACAGGTATTTAAAATTGTTAAATTTAAACAATTTAACAATTGCTAAAATGGTTTTAAGTCTACGTATTCATTTGTTTACAACTCTTTCAGTACTGCAAGTACACATTGTGTCCGACAAATGAGTGTTTAAAGCAGAAACTGTGAATTAATTCTAAATTATGAAATGTACATAGATCATTTTCTAGAGGACCGGGAGGCATTCTGAGATTTTTTAAAAATATAAGGTAACCACTGTTTACATTGCAAAAAAACAGGACTTGATTCTCTTTTCAGAGAGAAAAGGCTTATTATTTTCAGCTGTGTGGGCCTAAAAAAGAGGGGAAAATAAGTGGTCACTAAAATTATACTAAACAAGATAATGTTTCAGATGTTAAGTATAGTTGATATTCTCACAGTAGGTTTCCTGTGGGTCCCTGCCCCTCTGATGGTCCGTAATTCTGTTAAGTTCCATGGGCAGAAGGGACCACTACAATTTCTGAACAGTCATGATGGGAGCTGTTTTAGACAGGTCAGTGTGCAGGTTTACAGGTATGACTGAGGTGGGTACAGACAGGAGTCCAGGAATTCGTGGTGTTGGAATGAACTCACGTAGCACTTGAGATCTTGAAGTGAGCTAACATCAGTAACCAGGAAAAGGAAGAAAAACTTGACAGCTTATGGCCTAGCCATACTTCTCTAAAAAACAGTGACCTAAGACTCAGAATATTAATTTACCCAGAGGGTTTTGAAACACAACCTATTCAAAATCAGGGTAGTACGTAGATCATAAAATACAGCATTAAGCAGAATTGACTGACAACTATGTATGACACACTTAAAAAAATCATGCAGGCCTTTCCCCCAGTGCTCGGATTATAAAATGCGGAGCCACATAATTCAGACAAATGCATGACACATGAGATACTTTGTCTGATTCATCAGATAAGAGTCTGTGGTTGTTTTGGTAATTTATTTATTACTTAATATTTTGAATTTGTCCTTTAAGTGAAATTAAATTGAATGTACCAGTTTGGAGTTGAGAGAGAGGGGAGTGCTAGGGACATACACTTGGGTGTCACTGGGTGTTGTACATTTATTTGTACAGCCATGGGACTGGACGTGAGGTCACCTTGGGAGTGAATGTGGATAGAGAAGTGGACCAAGGACCACAGACACTCAGAGGACAGCAAGGGGAAGTGGATCCAGGAACAAAGAAAGACCAAGGAAGAAAATCAGGAAAGTGCAGTGCAAAAGAAGAGAATGAAGGAAAGAAGGAAAGAAGCCCGGCCAGCCAGGCCTCTTGATCTTTGGGATCCAACTCTTGCTGGTTTGAATGACCTGCATTGTGTGGATGGTGCTGCTGATGTGGCATTCCAAACTGGTCTCATGGGCTCTGCCCTTCAGCCTCCTCGGTAGCTATTTTATGAATCTCAGGCCATCGTTGCTCCACCAGTCTCAGGAACGTTCTTGGTTTGGTTCCCACTTTGATGATGTATCAGTACATCTTTGGCTGTTACACTTTTGAGGTTCCAGAACTTCACCTGCAGTGAAGAAAGCCTTGGCTGCCTGGAGAATGAGTGCAGCTCTGACGATCTTTGTGCTCACTGGGCTCCTGACTTGCCAGGTATTTGGCTTGACTCGGAGGCCATACAGCTGGACAGTCATGGATGGCTTTTTGGCCACAAGGCATTATTGCCTCCGTTTTACAAACTGGGTTCAGATAGACTAAGAAACTGGGCTAATTTTACACAGTTAGCATGTGTATTTGTAGACACTGTTTCAAGCACGTGTTTGGTAACTGATTTCTAAAAGACTTGGGACATCCGTAGTCTGTTAGGTTATGAAGCCATATCTTCTCTAGGAACTAGAAGCATCATCTACGCATACCTTCCAGGCATGTTATGCTCAAGTTTGCCAAATGAAAACACAATTTGAATCAAGCTATTAAAAATTCTATTTATAAGGTATGCCCTCAACTTTAACTCAACTGGCCATTGTTAAGATGCTGTTGTGCCCTGTAGTTGTCAAAAGCTGGACCTGCTGTTGTTGGGGCCAAGATATTCCTGAGACTGGAGAAAATGAATAAAAGATTTTATGACCTTCCTGTACTGCTGACCAGAAATCATATGCAACCAAAACTTCAAGAACACTCTGTTGATAATTTTGGAAGAGCCAGCAATACATGACTTTGGCCAAGATTTTTTTTTTCCATGAACTCTGAAGAGAAGTATTGACCAAGATCTTATTAGTGTCGGAGATCAGGCAAATGGCACAAAAAAATTGTTCAACTTGTCTACTTATCACTATTTTGTGATCCTGGACATTCCCTTGTTGTCACTTGTGCTAAGGAAGAATTCATTTAACTCATATAAATGGTAAATTATAGCATTAAATGGCTGGCTAAGCAAGACTTCCTTGGGGGCTGTTGCTTAGAGTTCTTATATAAAGTTTCATTAAGTTCATTCTCTCTTTTTTAATTATAAGAAATATATAAGCCACTTACAAATAATTTTATATTTTGCATTTTCTTCTGAAATGCACATTTTTTAAAAACTTTATATCAGTTTGGGAATAAACTCAGAGCCTCTGCCCTTGCTTTGGCCTCAAACCACTTTTTGATTCTAGACATTACCTGGGGGCCACCAATCCAGCAGGAAGCACCTTCTAGCAAAGAACAAATTCCCATCCTCCAGCATGAGCATAAAGACACCAAGAGCAGGGTAACCTGCCTGTCGAGGTTCAAGCCACTCTCATGCAGCACCTGCTCTGGGCAGCCTGTCTGGACTTGCCCATAGTCCAATCATGCCATCTCAGCTGGGCTCAGCCATACTCCTGGCTGTACCTGCCACTGTGCTGTCCACACATCAGCATTTACCCACTTACATTTCAAAAGGGAGCATGTGCTGGTTCCTTTTTGCCTCTTTTTTCTCCAAAGGCCCGTTGGCCCCTGGCTGAGGTAGTTTATCACATAATAAGCCCTACCTGCAGGGTCCAGCAGCCTTTGTGAATCCAGGGCAGAGCCATTACATCCACAGGGGAAAATGATGAGGGGAGGTTTCGCCTACTTCTCCTCCCTGCCTCACTGTACTCCTGCGGACAGGTGAGACAGAAGAACCCCAAACCCCAGCACAAACTGTGCAGGGGACAGATCAGGATTGTCAAGGGGAGGGTAAGACTGGATCTCCAGCACACAGCTCAGGCCCCCATAAAATGCTTCTTGCTGGTAGTTAGGACCACGATGAACAGCCTCATCTCAGAAAACATATACTGGCTGTATGACTGCTTACAGAAATGACAACATGCAGGTCTTTGGCAAGGTTCACTTCCAACAAGTAATGGAAATTAGTGAGATAACCAGCAAAGGGCCTCTGATAATGATAGCCTTCCGGGTCAGCAAATGGAGGAACAGCCGGGGGCCATATGCAGGGTTGGAAAAGAGTCCTCATGAGAGGTAAAATCGAGAGATCAAACCTTTAAAAGATTTTCCAAAGCACCAAACCCAATAGTGAGGAAGGGGAGAATAATTAGGGATAGTTAATATATGAGATGCAAATGAGTTCCCTAGCTTTTAGAGGATGTAGGTAATTAATGACACACTGAAGAAGTCAGGAAAAGCTAGACAGACAGGTGGCAATTTTCTATCACATTGGTAGCAATGGTCAGTTTTACCTGGTGCTCAATATACCCTTGATGGGTGTCTGGTTGCACACAGCATGGCTGGCGTGATGTTCATAATTGCTTCTATTTACTGATTGTTAGCCACATGCCAGGTGCTGTGCTAAGCACATCACATGCACTATCTCATTGAATTCCACAACCCTGTCCAAGAGGACCATTTGATGGGCTGTCATTCTGGGCTGGTTGAGCTCAGTTGACCACAGCAGCAGTCAGTGAACTTGACCCAGAGGACAATGCCTGTACTTTAACGAAACTCTTACCTCACACCTCTACTGCCCATACAGAAGTACTTGTTCCAGCAAAGCCAGGAAGAAGTCAGAGATGGTTTGGCCCAGTCTTTCACCCTGTTGGGAAAGCCAGTCTTCCAGGAGGCTGGAAGAGAATGCGGCTTTCATGAAAGACAGCAGGCACTTCTGCGGGTCCCACAACGCTGGTCTGGGGTAGGTGCCATGCCAGAAAACAGGCAACAGCAACAACAGGAAAAAAAGAGCCACTCCAGGTGTAAATAAGTATAGAAGAAATGAGGTTCAGCAAATACAAATATTCCTTTAAAAATGTCTTTATAGAAAATGAAATGTGTTTATTATTTAAAAATTAAAACACTGAAGAAAAGTACCAAATCCTAGTTGAAAAAACATTACCAAGAATCTCACCACTCCAGAAATAACTATCATGAACATTTAACTATCCCTGCAGATACCTCTCTGTGCTTATGTACAAAGAGGAGAAAGAGGAAGGCTGGAAGCATGCAATGATGCAGGGACACAGAACACTACAAGAAAACTTGGGTCATATGATATGTAAAAATGCTGTTACTTGATATTGACTGAAGAAAAACAAGTGAAGCTAAAAGGAATTGGTGAACTTCCTTGGTATATGCAATATTCATTCCTAAAATTTGTTGCTAAAATTAAGAAAAGAGATAATGAGAGCATTAAGAGGTCAGAGCCACTGTCTTCTTCATCTGTGTGCCTCATCTTCAGCTGGAATCTTGGCCATGGAAAATGGGAAACAGCATGCGTGTACTCTCTCCCTTCCCTCTTGGAACTCCCAGCTTTGTCTTACCCTTCTGTGTTGTCTATAGCATTTATATTCTCTTCTGTGACCATGAATGCTGTAGCTGTTTAGTTTCTATTGAAATGGAGCCACAGATTTCACCTCTATTCTTCATTCCATGTTCTTTACATTCCCAAATTCTTCACTTGGGTTTTTCTGGCTGTCTGGATGCTGTCACCTAGTGGTGTGTTAACCAGAGGCTCCTGGGGCTGCATGCCTGAGTGCTCACATGTTTGACAGTGTCTCTCTGCTGTCTGCAATCTTGAAAGACAACCTGGTGAGGTATAACAGTCTTGGTTTCCAACTTCGTCTATCTCAGAACTTGGTAGACCTTGCTGATTGTCCCCGGCTTTGGCTTTGCTAGGAATTTAGAGGCTAGGCTGAGTTGTTCCCCATCGAAGGTGAATTCTGGATGCCCTCAGAAATTTTATTTTTAGTCTTGAGGTTAAGCAATTCACCAGCATGTGTATTGGTGTTTTTCTGCATCATTTTTGTCCCCTGGAACGTGGCATGTCCTTTTGATCTGGAGAAAAAGGACTTTGTTATTTTGGGAAATGTTTCAACTCGTAAAACCTTGAATGTTTTCATGTTCTATTTGCTTTGTTCTCTTCCTCAGGAATACCAATTATATGTGTATATTGGTTCTCCTTTGCCTTCAGTATCTATTATCTGCTTTAAAATAATTTCATTTTGTGTGGATTTCTCATTCCTACCTGCCACATCCTTACCTGTGTTTTCAGTGTGTGTGTATGTGTGTGCATGTATGTGGTATTTGCATAAGTGTGATGTATATATATGAGTGCGTGTTTATTGTTGTTCTTTTGCTGAAGTTTCCACCTTAGTGCCTGTGTTAGTCTATGTGTTGCTATAAAGGAATATCTGAAGCTTGGTAATTTATTTTCTAAAAAAGCGGTTTAATTGGGTCTGCAGGATGTACAGGAAGCATGGCGCTGGCATCTGCTCCTAGTGAGGCCTCAGGAAGCTTCTAACTATGGCAGAAGGCAAAAAGAGAGCAGACGGTATCAGATAGTGAGAGAGGGAGCAAGAGAGAGGTGGGGAGGTGTAGGTTCCTTAAACACCAGCTCTCATGTGAACTTGGGGCAAGAACTCACTCATCAGCAAGAGATGGTGCTCAGCCATTCATAAGGGATCCACCCACATGACCCAACACCTTCCCCCAGGCCCCACCTCCAACAATGGGAATCACATTTCAACATGAGATTTGCAGGGGACAAACATCCAAACCATATCATACGGTTCCTTTTCTTTTTCCACGCGTTTCCTGAGCTCTACCAGTTCTCTTTTCATCCCCTTCGAGTGTGTTCTTACATTGCTTCCTTGAATTCTGTTGACTGTTCCTGTGACAAGGCCATACTGTCTGTTTTCTTTAAGACTCTGGTGAACTACCTGTGTCCTGAGGTTGTCCTCTTATCATGTGTATTTTTTTTTTTTTTTGGAAACAGAGTCTCACTCTGTCACCAGGCTGGAGTGCAGTAGTGTGATCTTGGCTCACTGCAACCTCTGCCTCCTGGGTTCAAGTGATCCTCCTGCCTCAGCCTCCTGAGTAGCTGGGGCTATAGGAGCCCACCACCACGCCTGGCTAATTTTGTTGTTGTTGTAGTTTTAGTAGAGATGGGGTTTCACCACATTGTTCAGGCTAGTCTTGAACTCCTGACCACGATCGTGATCCACCCTCCTCGGCCTCCCAAAGTGCTGGGATTATAGGCGTGAGTCACCGCACCCAGTCATCGTGTGTATTCTTTATGTGATTTTGTTTCTGTTCCTCTCCTCCTTCAAAAAGTATTAATTTTCAATTTTGCAGTTTACATGTACAGCACCTGTGGTGTTCTATTCAGCACTCTGCTCAATGTTGAGTAGAGCCTGCCACCAGCAAAAGAATAATGTGGAAGAAGGGATAATAATTTGAAGAGCTAATGCTTACATCATGCTTACCATGTGCCAGACACTACTCTGGATGCATAAACTCATTTAATACCCCAACAACTCTTATGAAGTGGATTCTATTATTCTGTCCACTTCACTGATGAGGAAGGTGAGGTATGGAGTGTTATGTAGGTTGCATAAGGGCACAGAGTTGGGAAGCAGCAGAGCTGGGGTTGCAATGCAGGGAACCCAGCCCCACAGTCTGTGTGTTCAAGCCCTCTGACAGAATGTCTCCCATCTCTGCTCAGTGGTCACGAGGGCTGGTGCCTCCCAGGAGAGTCACCTGTGCTGTGTACTGCTGTGCAGTGGTCATGACTCTCCTTTCTCCCTACCAGGTCACTTTCAGCACCTTCTGAACTGGGTCCAAGGTCACATGGTGTGGGCATGGTGTGGCAGCATAGCTGCTTCTTCAGCCCCTCCCCTGCTGGTCTGTGATGCCGGGGTTTGGTCTCCTTTACCTCTGTCCCTGTTCAAGGCCCAGCCATACTCCTACATTTTGTCACTTTAACCAAAGAGTAGTTGGAGACTTTTCCAGGGCTGTGACTCTTACTTTAGGGGAAATCTACACCTCTTGGTTCTCAGGATGCTCCCATGTCTCAGTTTACAGGAGTTGGTAGTCGTGCTTTCTATTGTGCTTCAGGATTATAGCCACTTCCCTATTTAATAGATTTTTTTCCTTACCATTTTTATCCTTCTTTTCCTTATTGTTTTGTGATTTCGAGGAAGGGTAGTTGAGCTGAAGCTTTTCTTCACTGTCTTTTGCCAGAAATGCTCTGCGCTTGGTTTCTGCAGGGCTCCCCTCCTCCCTGTGGTCTTACATTCTTCATCCGTCCATTCATTCCATAAGTAACTACCGAGCGCCTGCTGGGCATCAGACACTGGTATAGGCATTGGGTACTGCAGAGAGCAAGACAGACCTGGTCCCTGCTGTGCTGGAGCAGAGATGCCAATGGGGGCAGAGACGCAGGCCTGCCAGCAAAAGACGTTGTCCAGAGTAAAAATGGTGGTGAGAAAAATAAGACATGATGATGTGACCAGATGACTGCTCTCGACTGGCTGATCGGGAAGAGCCTCTTGGAGGAAAAGACATGTCGGCTTAGACCCAGTTAAAAAAAGGCACCAGACTTGGGAAGAGGGTTTCAAGGAGAGGAAGCAACCCACACAGGACTGCCAGGCTGGAACAGGCTCGGCAATGGTTACATTCGAGGGAACAACGAGAGCCCATTGTGTACAGGGTGTGTGAGCAAGGGGAGGAGTATGCAAGGCCTATTGGAGAGGCCGGAAGGGGTTCAAGGAGGGGGTGTTAGGATTGGCTTCTGAACGGGGTGGGGGTCTCCTGGAGAGTTTGAAGCGGAGGGTGGCATGGCCTGATGCATATTTTAAAAGGTCTCTTTGGCTCCTGAGGGGACTGAGGGTTGGAGTAGCACAAAGTGGGCGCAGGCCTCCCCTTCAGGAAGGAGCTGAGGTTGGCTCAGATGGGTGGTAACCTTGGAGATGGTAAGGGACAGATGGTGGAGTGAATGGGCTCCAGCAGTGGGTGGTTGGGGGGTGCGCTGCACTTCCTACAGCTCCTGGAGCAGGTTCTGAAGCCCCTCCAGTTGTCTTGCCCTCCACGGGTGCTGTCTCTGTGAGGTTAGACACCAGTGCCTCTGTGCTGCATGCATTGCTCCTGGCCAGCAGCTTATATACTTGATGGAAAGGGAATTCCTGGCCTGGCTTAATCCCCCCAGCATCCTCTACTCAGACTCCTTCTCCACATCCCCCCATCAGCACAGGCATAGCCCTCCGGTTGTCTGGTCTTGCTGCCAAGGTCTGCATTTTGGATATTTGATGTACAGGGATGAAATAGTCAGTAGATTCCAAAAGACTTCATTTTACCACTTATTTCTAGTTCCGGCCAAAAAAGCTTGCTGGAGGGAGAAAGGAATAAAGGATTAAAATAAGTTCCGGGGATTGTTAGCGTCTCAGTATGTGCACCACACGTGTTTTCATCTGCTGTGGCTGAGCAGGAGTTGTTCTTCCTGGGAAATTTAGACATGAACCGGTATCCAAAAGCCCTCGGGGCTTCTCTTTCACTTCTTCATGATAGGTCTCCAGGCCTATGTTTTAAACTACACTTTGTAGAGGCCACCGAGTCCTTGTCTTCTGAGCTGTGGATTGCCTGCACTTGGCACTTTTGTGGAGCAAAAGGAAGACCTGGTGCTTTGGGACGCTCATCCCAGTGATTTGGCATCGTGAGGCAATTGCCTCTTCCTGTGTAAGAACTCAAACGGGTCAAGTGTAAGTTTTTCAAGGAAATATTTCTTCTTTCTGATATTTTAATGACAATACACAATAAATTGTTACTTGTTTTATTTAGCATAAGGATTGGGAAGGCCACATTTATGGGACACACACTATGTGCCAAGCATTATCCCAGACCCTGTACATTATTTTCTCCTTTAAGCCTTGTCCCATTTTACAGATGAGAAAACTGAGCCTCAGCTAAGGTAGCCAAGCTGAGTTACACAGGTTCATGTATAATCAAGCAAGGACTAAGTAAGGGTCTGCTGGGGCCTCTCTCTTGCCCACACTCCCTGGGCAGCAGCAGAAGCTGGGGATTGTTGCCACTGTGAGTGGGATGGTAGCCCTCCCTTCTGTAATCCAGTGAATCGAAAGCATGGTTAGAATGTGGATGATTTTAAAGCTAAATAGCTATTAATTTCCCAGCATTAGCTTTGAGAGATCAAGTAGTTTACCCAAAGTTACCCAGCTAGAGGAACCCTAAATCTTGGAATACTATAACCAATACTTATAATGTTACCAGTACAGGGTGTCCAGGTTCTTGGTGCTTTGAACAAGGAATTGGACAAAATGCACAAAGCAAGGAAAGAATGAGGCAACAAAAGCAGAAATGTACTGAAAACAAAAGTATACTCCACAGGATGGGAGCCAGCGAGTATAGGGGCTCAAGAGCTTTGTTATAGACTTTTCTGGGGTTTAAATACCCTCTAGAGGTTTCCCATTGGTTACTTGATGTACACCCTGTGTAAATGAAGTAATGACCACCAGTCAGAGCCTGAAGTGAAGTTACAAACTTAGACTCCTATGCCCTGGTTGCTTTCTGCAATCAATCAGAGATACTTTCCATTTTCCATCTGCCATGCAGAAAATGTGGGGGGTTTTACAAAGGGAGTAGCCTCCAGTCCTTTCGTTACTTAGGTGTGGAGAGTTGGGGTTTTCCTTCCGATTTAGTTCTAGGAGGTCAGCGTGAATCGGCCTTAGGTTCCCTGTCTCCAGACCCTTTTCTGCCTCAGTAACACTGTGTGGATTGAATGGCTCCATGACAATTTAGGGAGAGTGATCTGTACTTTTTGAGATCTTTGAAGAAAAAATTATTTTAAAATTAAATAATTTTACAGTGCTAGTACAATGTCGTAGTAACACTGTCTGGACATGGGAAAGAAGAAATTTTTTTTACTGTTCCCCATCCTGGGCCTCACTGCCATAACAAGTAATGTGCTTTTGTTTTTCCGTCTCCTTTCAATAACTTTTCATGTTAATGCACATGCTTTGTATAATTGTAGTCCAGGTGAAGACACGGTGGTATTTCCTCATGACTTCATTTACCATTATATTATTTTTCAGTGCTGTTACTTTTTCTTATGATACCCATCATATTGATCAACTAGGGTGTTCTTAGCCTTTGGTTGATTTCTGAGTTTTTTCCTCTTCTCTCTGTCTCTGCCCACCACCCTCCATGTCCTGTGATTCAACATTACCCCTGGTTATGTTAAGGGTGGTGATCTGAAATTGACCCGATGAAATTGGCCTGAAGTGTAAAAGAGCAATTTGGGCTTTTCTTTTCTTTTCTTTTTTTTTGAGACAGAGTCTCGCTCTGTTGCCCAGGCTGGAGTGCAGTGGCGTGATCTCAGCTCACTGCAAGCTCCGCCTCTCGGGTTCACGCCATTCTCCTGCCTCAGCCTCCCGAGTAGCTGGGACTACAGGTGCCCGCTACCACGCCCAGCTAGTTTTTTGTATTTTTTAGTAGAGATGGGGTTTCACCATGTTAGCCAGGATGGTCTCGATCTCCTGACCTCGTGATCCGCCCGTCTCGGCCTTCCAAAGTGCTGGGATACAGGCTTGAGCCACCGCGCCCGGCCTGGGCTTTTCTTAAGGAGGTAGTCATTGTTGGGGGTGGGTGGTACTCTTCTCACTTTAAAAGCATGAAACATACTCTCCTTTGTCCCACTGTTAGTTTTGGCTGAGCAGTAAGCGGTAACTCCTGGGCACCCCTTTTACAGCTGCTAACATTTGACGATCCGCTGCTGCCTGTTAATGGAAAAAGCAGCATACTCTGGTTGCCTAGACTACACCTTCACAGTGTGCTTTATGTATTAGGTCTGAGCTGGCAGCACTTAAAAATAAATCAGCCAGGTCAAGGCAAACATTAATCCTTGCTTCCAGAGCTTGTCCTTATTTTTTAAGTTAATGAGCTAGAGCAGAAGCAATAGAATGTTCTTATTTTAGAGCCCCGGATCAATTTATGGGCTAAAGGGGGCTATGTTCTGACCAAGTGGGTGGTCAAAGTATTGAAGCCCCACGCATGATGGAGAGTCACAGTTTGTCTCCAGCGGGTCTTAGGTTGGCTGATGGACCCAGGGTCTTTTGCTGATTCCCTCCTCCCCGCAGTGGATTCTAGGGTCACTAGTGAGTATCACTGAGAGTTTGACTTCTGCTCTCAGGAGCTTGATGAAGACCTATTTCTGAAGCACTGTGCTGGGGATCCAGGAAGATATGAAAGGTATGGGGCTGGTGTCTGCCTTATGAGCTTGATATCTAGTTGGGAGACAGGGAAACTTTGAAAGGTAACACATCAAGGGTACGCAAGTTCAGCAGAGCTGACAGAAGGTTCCTGTGGAGGGAGAGGCATGGGGAGTTTGGTGTTATATGTAGGTTGATATAGGCTTTTAAGTTTGGGTTCATTCACTCATTCAACAAGAATTTATTGAGCTGGGAATGCAGTAATGAGCAGGTGCCTGCTTTCCTAAAATTTACACTCTAACTAGGAGAAGGCAGATGGTAAATGCAGTAATTTCCGGGAGTAGGATGAAGCTAAAAGAAAATCTGGAGAGAACTCTTCAGGCCTAGGGAATTGCAAGTGCCGAGCCAGTACAGAGTGCAGAGCCAGCAGGAGCCAATGATAAGGGATTAGAGCCAAGGCCCTTTCCTTCTCATACCCCTGCTCCCACCTCTTCTCACAAGGGGGGCCTTTCCTTTCCATCCACTTGCTTCCCCATGCCCTGTTGGTATTCATGTCTTGACTTTGTATTTTATGTTCATTTGTTTATGTTTTGCTGTCCCCAACTAGAATGTAAACTGTGAGATCTGGGATTTGTTTTGTTTATTGCTCTAACTCTAGTGCCTTAAACAGTGCCTGACACACAGTAAGCACCCAATAAGCACATGAATGGGTCAAGGAAAGGCCTGTGTGATTGGGCACAGGGAGAAGGGAGGGTCGCACAAGATTCAGGAAGCAGATGAATGTAAAGGAGGGCACGTATGGGAGACTGTGCAGGGCCTCCGCAGGGACAGTGGGAGGACCGGATGCACAGGAGCAGGTGGTCTCATCTAGAGAGCAAACCTAAGAGCCTTCATTGGAAGTCAGAGAGAACATTCGTCCTCCAGTTTACATTCTAGTTGGGGACAGCAATAAGTAAGTAAGTAAGTAAGTAAGTAAATAAATAAATAAATAAAATTGATCCTCCCTTTCTTCTCTTTTTCTCGCCACATTTATTAGCACTTACTATGTTCCAAGCACTTACTATGTTCCAAGCCCTGTCAGCACCAGAGATACAAAAGAAGGATTAGGCATGGTATGATATTTGACTCTGGGGAGAATAGCAGTCCATCCTAAAGATTTGAAAAGAAAGAATCGAATTATACAAAAAGAGAAGTGAATTGTTTGGACACAAACTTGTATGTGTGTTCCTAGCTTTTCCTGTTGCTTACAGCCTTAATATTGACATCTGGTAATTTGCTTACAAATGATAGTTCTGGGAATTCATGTCTGAATCACTAATGCAGATTGATATGTATATATTTGTAGAAGTGATGCAATCAAATAATTATTGTAAAGGATGAATGTAGTAATTAATAAATAAGATCAATGTAAACATGCAGAAGTTGATTCACACGTATTTAATGAAAAAGCTACATAAGGATAATGGAAATACTGTACTTGTGCTTAGCATGGGAAGAATGTCCACTTGACCCTTGAACAGCATGGGTTTGAACTGCGTGGGCCCACTTATATTCAGATTTTTTTTCAATAAAACTTAGACTGAGTGCGTCTGCCTCTTCTTCCACCTCTTCTGCCTCTACCACCCTTGAGACAGTAAGATCAATCCCTCCTCTCCCTCCTCCTCAGCCTATTCAACATGAAGACAAAGAAAATGAAGACCTTTGTGATAATCCACTTCCACTTAAGGAACACCAAATATATTTTCTCTTCCTTATCATTTCCATAATAACATGTTCTTTCTTCTGGTTTATAGTAAATAATACATATAACATATACAATGTGTGTTAATTGACTGCTTATGTTATCATTAAGGCTTCTGGTCAACAGTAGACTAGTAGTTAAGTGTTTGGGAAGCCAACAGTTATGTGTGGATTTTCAACTGTGTGGGGAGTCAGTGCTCCTAACCTCCGCGTTGTCGGAGAGTCAGCTGTATTCGTGTGTGTGTCAGCCTCTGTGACTAGACTTGGCAAGAAGAGAGGGTATCACATTTTCTCATTTCTTTCCTCTCAGGAATAATTCCAGCTAATGGGAAGATGACTGTGACTATTAAGTTTACACCCTTTCAGTATGGGACTGCACAAATAAAAATGCAGTTATGGATTTCACAATTCAACTCTCAACCGTACGAATGTGTCTTCACCGGAACATGCTATCCCAACGTGGCCTTACCGTATGGCATCTTTGCAGTGTTTTTGTTTATTCTTAACCCTTTCTCGAAAATCCAAGTCTTTCTTGCTTCCATTCTGTCTTTCTTGTAAAAGAATGTCATCAAAAATGTATTTAAAATGATGAGCCAACATAAAATATACTTTAAAACATAACAGAAATATAGAACATATATATGCTAGTTCCTGGAGTTGCTTCTGACAAGAAGGGAAGAAACAAGAAAAAGGGATTTTTGAGGGACACGTTTTTTCACTGATTATTACTGATGCACTGTTTGAATTGTATACCATATGTATGTCTTATTGCCTATTCAAAAATGTGTACAATAGGGCCAGAACAACATCACTGTTTATAAGGTTTCCATATAGTATTTCAATTAACTGAGTCCTTGATGTTTGCAGTGCCTATTGCAAAGCTCAGTGGGAAATGGCCCACAACGTCAAGAGACCAAAATAAGTCCTATTACAAGTGATTTCACATGAGGCAGAGATAGAAATGTCTGAAAAACAGAAATGTTTGAAAAACACAGGAGGTTTTTCAAAGCACCATCAGACTAGTGAAGATGTGAAGTGGGATTAAGTTGTACTTCATAACAAATCCTTTCCGAACTTCCGTTTCCCTTTGAATATGAGCTTGTACTTTTACATCTCAGTACCTCTGGTTAACATCATGATTTTTTCTTATACCCATGATTTTTATAAAAATTAAAAGTTGCTGGGCGTGGTGACTCGCGCCTGTAATCCCAGCACTTTGGGAAGCTGAGGCAGGCGGATCACCTGAGGTCAGGCTTTCAAGACCAGCCTGGCCAACATGGTGAAACCCTGTCTCTACTAAAAATGCAAAAATTACCTGGGCGTGACGACGTGTCTGTAATCCCAGCTACTCGGGAGGCTGAAGCAGGAGAATTGCTTGAACCCGGGAGGCAGAGATTGCAGTGAGCTGAGATCACGCCACTGCACTCCAGCCTGTGTGCCAGAGCAAGACATCGTCTCAAAAAAAAAAAGTTGTCACAGTATAAATACTAATCTTGGAAGATTCTGACAATTATTTTGAAAATGATGGGGAAATATCTTGCTTTTCCTCTTCTTTGCACATGGATACACATCACATATTAACATCATTAAGCATATTACAAGTAGAGTAGCAACCTTATACCAAAATATGAACTCACTCCATGATATCTTAGATATTTATATCATGATTTTCTTCCTAAAAATTCGAAACAGCCTAAGTCAACTGTAGGATATTAGTGTGGCCTGCTGAACCCAAATCCTGCAAATAACCGTCATTGAAATAAAATCACTCAGGCAACAAACAAGTAGAACTAAACACAGATTTTAAAACTGCTGATTTTTCTGGTGGCAAATAACCAGGTGAGCAAAATGGTGTTTGCCACTTCACATCAGGTGCTATAATACTCAAATGACTTTCTTAAAGACATCATATGAGTGCGATTTTTATTTGTATTTCCTTCCATAGCTGTGTTTTTACATGCACAACAGCACTGTATGACAGAAGCACCATACAAATGCAGGCGCACGCTATTTCTAAATTACTATGTTAGTATCTTATTTGGTATCCTCTTGACATTTTCAAGGACTATGTCTTAAGATCTGCATGTCTGTCCGAACTGCAAATAATATTATAACATATAAATTCTACCATGAAGGGGAAAAAAACTGGCTGTAATTTCTGAACAGTAAAAAATACTGGCTGTAGTGTTCTCTGAAATTTTCATAGATTGCGTTCTTCACTTCATTATAGAGTGTGTGATAGACTTACGCATGTCTAAATTTGGCACTGCCAAATTCCACCTGTAACTGATTTATCATTTTCTTAGACCTCTTCATTTCCATCATCAACGTTGAGGATATTGTTTAGGAGGCTGCTTTTTAACATCCCCAGGTTTAGTTGCTCCCCAGTATTTAACAGCAGAAGTGGTGTCAAGGCTCCACTGAGATGAGGATGCTGAACCTCAGTTCACTACCTGGCTAAGCACCTCACCCTGCACATCAGAGCATGTTGGTGGGTGTGAGTCTCACCAAGGGACAGGTTCTCCCATGCCCTGGGTTGTGCATGCTCTTACATGAGAGACGTTAAATTTGAGGTTGCTAACATAAGTTCCATACAATGCAACCAGGCCTGTTCAGTGGGTGCTCAGCAAATACATATTAACTGTCAGAGTGAGTGAATGTTCACCTATTTTTATCTTATTTTTGTACGGTCACAGAAAACAAGTGTTTATCCTATAAAACAATTGTCCACACATGGATGCCTAAAGTATTATGCCAAATTGGTACTGAACAAATAAATTTTAAAATGGTTATTTTCAAAATCATAACCTTGCCTTGTGTTGCAGAAAAATATAACTATTAAGATAAAAATAATTTCTAAAAAAAGGAAAAAGAAATGCTTCATAGGTAGCATTTCTGAATAGAACACAGTTCTACTGCATCTCATAATAGATAACCCGAATAGTTTCTGCAGGCTATTAGCTGCACTATCTCTAACTACCCATGTTCAAAGTCAGTTTCTAATTATAGAAAAGAACCCAAACATTAATCTGAATCTTTTTTTGAAATATCTTGCTACAAACAATTGCATAATCATTCTTTTACTAGGAAGATAAATCAAGGTAAGTTTTTTTTTTAATGTAATAAATCTAGCTGTTGAAAACCAACAGGCTAGAAATGGATTATGCTAGACCTTGAGAGCATTTTTCAGCATGTCATGTTTTCAGTCAGTATGTTCTTTAAGAATGTAAGGCAATGCAACCCCAGCACTTTGGGAGGCAGAGGCGGGCAGATCACAAGGTCAAGAGATGAAGACCATCCTGGCCAACATGGTGAAACCCCGTCTCTACTAAAAATACAAAAATTAGCTGGGCGTGGTGGTGCACGCCTATAGTCCCAGGTACTCGGGAGGCTGAGGCAGGAGAATCGCTTGAACTCGGGAGGGAGAGGTTGCAGAGAGCCGTGATCGTGCCACTGTACTCCAGCCTGATGACAGAGTGAGACTCTGTCTCCCCAAAAAAAAAAAAAAGAATGTAAGGCAAAACAACCATTGGTGGGCTCTTTTGATATCTCTGATTATACTCTAATACACTGACATCACATTTATTTTAGTAGACCACTGTTGAGGCACACGTTTATTTTCAGTTTAGATATAATAAGGGACTTCAAGTTGTGGTGTTATCAGAAGGAACATACAAAATTAGGAACCTTGAGTTAATGGCTTATTTACTAATTTAACTTTTGTTTAAACCTATAGATTAGAAGAGTTTGAAAGGTTCAATACTCTTTCTAAGAAAGTAAACGTTCCTCCAGAAAAAGCAATGATGCATATAAATGTTCACCGACCACCAGCAAAGCTGAAGCCTCAGAAAGTGAAGGTATGGTGGGTCTTGTCCTCAGTGTGATGAAAGGGTGACAGAGTGGCAGAGTAACTGATTTCCCTATTGATTTGGTCTCTTAGGAAATTGAGTACCAGAACCTCAGATTTCCAGTAGATTTATCGAATCCATTTGCTGTGGCAACTGTTTTAAACCAAGAACCAGGAAAATTGAAGATTAAAGAATTAAGAGAAGGTAACCAGTTGATTGGCCATAAAGCAGCCTCTGAGCGAATATGAAGGAGTTACTGCTTGTCATACTGATTACCTATGAGAAACAAAATTCGGTTAGATTGCTGTTATGCCTCGCCATTAGAAATGTGTTTTTCTCTCTGCCCATGACTTTAATCTGATTACTGGTATAAACATTGTCTGCTCCTGCCTTCAGTTTTGGACCAGGGCACTGAAATTTCAAAAACGAGACAGATGAAGGAGGCACTCTTTGAACAGAAAGTCAGACAGGACATTCACGATGAGATGGAAAATCATCTTAAGTGGTAAATATTGAGCCATTATTTGTATCAAGTGACTGTACAGTTGTTTTTAGATGATCTTTTATAAATGAGAGACAGTAGAATGTAATAACGTTTTAGGTACTTTGGAGAATTTAATGATTGTTTCTCTGCCAGTGGTCCTTCCACTTCAGTAGGAAGTTTCTAGTAGGAATAAATACATGTGACCAAACCACGCTGTTTCCTAAATGTGACCAGTGGCAGGACCAGAGTGAATTGTGGGAGATGCTCCCTGCTCCTGCTGGCCACTCTGCTGGCACCCCCTCAGCCCAGTACAGATCTGGGTGCCTTGGGCACCCCAAATCACACTCCCATCATCCTCTACCTCAACCAGGAGCCCCTGTGCCTTGGGCTGTGTGTCCCAGATGCCTTCAGGGTAGCCCAGTGGTGTGAGGCTCTGGGGGGTTCCTAATGGAGGTTTTAAAACTGAGATGTGAGAATTCTTGTGCTTCTGTGCCCAAATTAGAAACTTTTTCACGATTTTTTTTTTTAACCAGATCAGACCAAGCATATGCACGTGTACAGATTTAGCTGAAAAGTAAACTCTTTTTTTTTTTTTTGAGAAAGGGTGTCACTCTGTCACCCTGGCTGGAGTGCAGTGTCACATCATGGCTGGTTGCACCCCCAGCCTCCCAGCCTAAAGTGAACCTCCCACTTCAGCCTCCCGAGTAGCTAGGAGCACAGGTGCACACCACCACGCCCAGTTAATTTTTTTTTTCTGTGTTTTTTTTTTTTTTTTTTCAGAGATAGGGTCTCACTATGTTGCCCAGGTGAGACCCGATCCCCTGGGCTCAAGTATCCTCCTGCTTGACCTCCCAAAGTGCTGAGATTACAGGTCTGAGCCACTATGCCTGACCTAAAGTAAACTGGGCTAAAAAAGAGACTCTTGGAGAGTGTCATTGAGAGGCTGCCTACTCCATGACCCAGCCTCAACCCTTCCTGACACATGAGAACATGACCTCACCTGAAGCCCTCTGAAGGTGCTCACTGGGCTATTCCCCTGTCTCTGGGGAAATGGCCTTTGTTTCCAACAGAAATCCCTTCTGCCTCAGCTTACGTCTATAGTTACGGTCCTACCTCAGTTAATGGGAAGTACTCCAAGGAACTGAAAATTTTATGTTTATAAACACCTTTTCCCTATTTTGAAAAACAGGTAGGTCATCATTGTAGGAAACCTGAAAACATGTTTTTTTACATAGAGAGAAGGAAAAAAAATCACGGTGATGCCACCACTCAGCAGTGACCAGTGACCACTGTCAATACTGGGGTTTTTGTTCTTTCTATGCGTCTCTGTATCAGACCTGAAGTCACATCCCAGATCCCATTCTGAATGCTGTGTTGTTCCTTTAATATTTTTCCCAACTTTTTATGTTGAAAGATCTTAAACCCACATATACTTGACCTCGGTTCACTAATTGTTCACACTAGGACACATACACTCCCCTCACTCCACACGCACGCACACACATATCTGCATGCACCTTTTCCCCCGAGCCATTTGCAAATAAATTGCAGACATCAGGAAGCTTCACCCCAAAATACCTCAGCATGTAGCTCCTAAGAACAAAGACATTCTTCAGCATTATTGTAATCACTTCCAAGAGATTTCACACACTGATCCAATAATATTATCAAATAATCAGTCTATAGGCAAATTTAGCCAGTTGTCCCAAAATGTACTTTATACCTAGTCTTTTAAAAAATATTTATTTTGGGCCGGGCGCAGTGGCTCAAGCCTGTAATCCCAGCACTTTGGGAGGCCCAGATGGGCGGATCACGAGGTCAGGAGATCAAGACCATCCTGGCTAACACGGTGAAACCCCGTCTCTACTAAAAATACAAAAAACTAGCCGGGCGAGGTGGCAGGCGCCTGTAGTCCCAGCTACTCTGGAGGCTGAGGCAGGAGAATGGCGTAAACCCGGGAGGCGGAGCTTGCAGTGAGCTGAGATCTGGCCACTGCACTCCAGCCTGGGTGACAGAGCGAGACTCCGTCTCAAAAAAAAAAAAAAAAAAATTATTTTAAATTTTATATAAATAAAATAGAGACAGGGTTTTGCCATGTTGCCCAGGCTGGTCTTGAACTGCTGCCCTCAAGCGCTCCACCAGCCCTGGCCTCCAAAGTGCTGGGATTACAAGTGTGAGCCACCACACCCGGCCTATACCTGGTTTGTTTTTGTTTTGTTTTTGGGGAGAGGTATCCAGGGTCCAGTCAAAGATCATACCATTTGTATTTAGCTTTCATGTCCCTTTAGTCTCCTCTAACCTAAAACAGTTCTCTAGAACATCTCTCTACCTCCACTTTAAAATCATAAATATTATTTATTTAAGACATGTGCTAGGTTTTGTGATGAATACATTGCATATTAGTTTCTTTAAATTGTGATAAAATTCATCATTTTAATCAGTTTAAAGTTTATTGTGCCTAGGTTTTTAGTAAATCCACAATGCTGCATGACCATCAGCACTACCCGATTCCAGAACATAGGCATCACTAGAAAAAGAAACCTCATACCCATTATCAGTCATTCCCCACTCCCCACTCCCCACTCCCCTCTCCCTGAAGCCGCTGGCAACCACAGTCTACTTTCAGTCTCTATGGATTTGCCCACTCTGGACATTTCATATAAAGGGAATCACATGATACGTGGTCTTTTGTGACTGGCTTCTTCCACTTAACATGTTTTTAAGATTCATCCACATCATAGCGTGTGTTAGTACTGCATTCCTTTTTATGGCTGAATCATATCTCATTGAATGGATATGCAACATTTTGCTTATTCATTCATCAGCTACTGGACATTTCAGTAGTTTCCACTTTTTCAGTTTTATGAATAATGCTGCTATGAACATTTATTTGCACTTTTTTTATGTGACCATATCTTTTCAGTTCTCTTAGGTACATACCTAGGAGTGGAATTGCTGGGTCATATGGTAACTCTGTGTTTAACTTTTTGTGGTGCCACCAAACTGTTTTCCATGGTGGCTGAATCATTTTACATTCCCACCAGCAACATATGAGGGTTACGGTTTCTCCACTTGCTCAGCAGTACCTGTTATTTTCCATTATTATCATCATCATCATAGCCATCCCAGTGAGTGTAAAGGGGTGTATTGTTGTGGCTTTGATTTATATTTCCCTAATGATTTAGAAGGTTGAGCATCCAGATGTTGTTACTCATAACTATTTAAGATAGCTTCACTTTGTAGAACACATTATTCATCTTAGTTATGCTGCTGAAGCCTCTATAACTTCTCTATCCCATGTGTCTCCTCCAGCATCTCAGCGTTCCTTTTCAGTTTTGGAATATAGTGAAATATTCCATCCTAAAGTTGACTCTGGTATTCTGATGGGTTCTGGACACTGTTGTGTTTTTTTTTTTTTCTCCCCAGGCAGGTGCACCTTGGTAAAGATCCTATGTCTTTTAAACTTAAAAAAGAGCTTACTGAGGAGTGGCAAAGAGCATGCGCCAAATATAAGGTCAGAGTTACTGCTAATTTGCTATCATTTGTTTCACTAGATGTTTTTAAATTCCTACTATCTGCAAGGTGCCAGGTGGAGGAAAACCCACAGTTAAGTTGGGAGTGGGAAAGGCTGATGACAAGTAAATAGTCAACCATAAATCAAGACTGGCTATAAGTGTCACCAGAGACCTATAGTAAGTATTGTGGGGATGCAGAAGCCAGAGAGGAGAGAACACTCATCTGATTGGGTTGCTTCCTGGAAGACCTTGTATAATTTTTTGAAAAGTAGTAAAGAGGACAAAGGCATTCACATGGAGGAAATGACTCAAATTCGAGCGGGAGTTTTGAGTTGGGGTCCCCTGTCCCATGATCTGCAGAGCGTGAAGACAAAAGAGACCCAAATTTGGTAACCAGGACCCACATCAGAGACAGATGCAAATGATAGTCCCAAGTCAGAGACCCTCAAAGGGGCCGAGCAGAAGAGGGAAACTGGGCTGAGGGGACCACACCTGAGGTTCCAAGGTAGCACCTGTAGGTTCAGGGATGGGAACTGGGGACTGTGCAGTACCCATGGCCTCACCATGCTTTCAAGATGGTTGTTACCTACACAGCAGCTGCAGAGAATACTGAGGACAAGTCCATAGTGGCTAAAACACAAGATACACATGGGCCAGAGGAGACAGGAGTCAGCTGGGGCTCTGTGTCTGAATTTAATTGGTAGGACTTGCAGAATGATCACATATTATATAAATTGGCTCAGGTTGCCATAACAAAGTACCACTAACTGGGTGGCTTAAAACAACAAAAATTTATTTTCTCATAGTTCTGGAGGTTGGAAGTCCAAAATCAAGTTCTCAGCACTTTTGATTCCTTCTGAGAGCCATGAGTGAAGGATCCGTTCCAGACCTCTCTCCTTGGCTAATCGGTGGCCACCTTCTCCTCATACCTTCATGTGGTCTTCTTCTGTGTCTGTGTGCTAATCTCCTCTCATATAAGGACAGCAGTCATACTGGATTAAGACCCACTCTAACAGCCCCATTTTAATTTGGTCACTTCTTTAACGACTCCATTTCTAAATACCATCACATGCTGAGTTCTGGGGGTTAAGGCTTCAACATAGGAATTTCGAAGGGACACAATTCAACCCATAACACAGATTTTTGAGCCAGGGAATGCGAGGTTCAGGTAGACTGACTTGGCAGCAGTGGCTGGAAGGGATTGGGGAAAAACATTTCGTGTCAGATACGAATATGTTTCACATAGAGAATGTACTTTTCTTTCTAGATTTGGAGTCCAACTAGATATTTAAATAAATTTGTCTTATTTTTCTTCATTTTCATAAGACAAACAAAAGAATGTGAAATCATTACATTGGTAAATCTTTGCATTTAGAAAAATCACATACTAAATGTGCATTTAAATTTAGTTCCACGTGTTCAGATTCTTTGCATGCTCTCTTAAAAACCAAACATCAAGTATTTTCTGCCAACCCCACAGTGGAATGCTGTTTTCTAACCTTTTTAAAGGTGAAGTGGGCACAGACATGCCCAGATCAGTCACTGTGGGCATTGAGGCTGTGGCTGCGGGCAGTGTCAGCCAAGGAGCAGTCCCATCCTTAGCATGGCTCCTGGGGCAAGGAGGATGAGCAGGCAGCCCAGACACCCTGGACTATGGGAGATCAAGCGTCTCGGGGACCCCATTCTGTGTGTCCAGGGGATTTAATCTGAGAGCTGAGTCCTGGCAGGTGACCCAGTGGCATGGAACTCCTGGAGGCCCCAGGCACATGGTGGAAACCAAGAGGAGAAATGGTGGGGGAAGGAAGGAGCTGGCCTCAGAGTGGAATGGCACAGCCCTCAAGGATGATGAGCTTTTACTCATCATCATCAAATCAGCAGTGTCTTAGTAAAGATATAATAAATCTGCCTTGTCATTATTCTAGCTAATGATCTATTTGCCAGTCCCTTCTTTAAATTGCCTATTTTATTTTACTCTTAATGCTGGTGGGGATCTGGATCTCCCCATGAAATCTGTACTTTGAACTTAATGTGCTCAGTCTCAAACTCAACTTCCCAATATGTGCCAATCAGAGCTGGGCAGCTCACCACCCTGGTGACAACAGCCTGCCTCTCTTATTTCTGAATAGGGTGTTAATGTGATGATCAGAATAGATTTATTCCAAATAAATCCTTTAAAATTTTTATAAACAGTGTACTTAAGAGCCAAGCTGGTTTTTGAAGTTACCCAACAAACAATTAATAGAACACACAGATAGGCAAAAACTAACACCATCTGCGGAGTACGCAGTCCCCTTTCCCACCCGGGCAGACACGTAGAGACACTGACCCCAGCCCAGCCAGCCTACCCCAGGAGTCACTGTTGGCTCCTGGGAATAAGAAAAAGGGCCCAGATGCCATCAGGGAAGCAGGCAGGTAAGGGAAGGAGAGCAGCCTGCGATCACTCACTGCCGGGGAACCGCAGGTCACTTTCAAGCCCAGGAAGACCCGTCAGCTTCCACCACCCAGGAGAAGGGAGGAATCCCCACGTGACTTCCTTAAAACCTGACGCCGGGATAATCAACTTGAGCTTAAAACTTTACTGGGACGTTAAATGTCTTTTTAATAAAATTTGTATACTCCCATAGTTACAGTTTCCTAAAATTCTTTCTATGAATGTTAAGTGTCTTGGAAATAATTTCCAAAGACACTATCTGTTAGTTATAAAAAGAAGGTATCTACTCGGGAGGCTGAGGCAGGAGAATGGCATGTACTCGGGAGGCAGAGCCTGCAGTGGACCGAGACTGCGCCACTGCACTCCAGCCTAGTCTGGGTGACCGAGTGAGACTCTGTCAAACAAACAAAAAAAAGAAGGTATCAAGTCTGTGCTTCGATCAGAGCTCCCTATGTTTAAACAGTGTAGTCATACTGATCTTTTTTGCCTACTTGTGTTTCACCACTTCTAATGGGAACGTCATGAGTGGATTTGGTCAATTGCTTAATGGGTTTCTACAAGTTTTAAAGACAAAGTTTTGTGCATTTATATTCAACTTAAATTATTTTGATGATTAAAAACCCAGCTAGATAGAGGAGATCCTATTTTGGATGAGGAATTTCAGCGACTTAAAACAGAAGTTAGCCAAAAACGGGTTGTTCGCAACCAAGAAGAGGTGAGTAACTTTCCTTTATCTAGAATCTGAATATTGGCAGCTCTTTAAATGCTTATTTTTTTAAATGCTAAATGATTTTGTAGAAATCCTTTACCAAGAGATATTTAATACTTTTTAATTTGCATAAATTTTCAGAATGTTCCCATATTTTTGCAAGTAAAGCATCAAAACGTGTAATTCATGTTTCTCTTGAAATGAACAGCATTACATACTTTGGCCACTCCTTTTCATCCCTCTACTTTCTTGTTTTGGGTCTCCTTTTTTGTTTTCCTTCATTCTCTAAACCCCTGTCCGCAGGTCATCAAGGTGGATCCCTGGGCCTCTGTTCATTATCCCCCTTCCCTTGGTAGAAAGGATACAGAAGCAGAAGTCAGAAGCCAGAGTTCTAATTACAACTCTATGACAGATTTGGGACTTTGGCAAGTCTCTTGGCTGTGGTGCCTTACTGTTCTCAAATGTAAAATGAGTACTGTGGCCCCATCCACCTGATTATCTCTGTCTTATAATATTAGTTCATTTTCACACTGCTATGAAGAAATACCCAAGGCTTGGTAATTTATAAAGGAAAAAGGTTTAACTGACTCACAGTTCTGAATGGCTTGAGAGGCCTAGGAAACTTACAATCATGGCAGAAGACGAAGCAAACACTTCCTTCTTTTCATGGTGGCAGGAATGAGAAGAATGAAAACCAAGCCAAGGGGGAAGCCCCTTATAAAACCATCAGATCCTGTGAAAACTAAGTCACTAACATGAGAACAGGATGGGGGAAACTGCCCCCATGATTCAGTTATCTCCACCTGGTCCCTCCTATGACGTGGAGATTATGGGAACTACAATTCAAGATCAGACTTAGGTGGGGACACAGCCAAACCATATCATTCTGCCCCTGGCCCCTCCCAAATCTCATGTCCTCACAATTTAAAACACAATCATGCCCTTCCAACGGTCCCCCAAAGTCTTCACTTATTCCAGCATTAACTCAAAAGTCTCAGTCCAAAGTCCCATCTGAGACAAGGCAAGTCCCTTCCACCTATGAGCCTGTAAAATCAAAAGCAAGTTAGTTACTTCCTAGATACAATGGGAGTACAGGCATTGAGTAAATATACCCATTCCAAATGGGAGAAATTGGCCAAAACAAAGGGGCTACAGGCCCCATGCAAGTCAGAAATTCAATAGATCAGTCATTAAACCTTAAAGATCCAAAATGATCTCCTTTGACTCCATGTCTCACATCCACATCATGCTGATGCAAGAGATGGGCTCCCATAGCATTGGACTGCTTTGTTCCTGTGGCTTTGCAGGGTACAGCCTACCTCCCAGCTGCTTTCACAGGCTGGCATTGAGTGTCTGTGGCTTTTCCAGGTGCACAGTGCAAGCTGTCGGTGGATCTAGCATTCTGGGGTCTGGAGGATGGCAGCCCTCTTCTCACAGCTCCACTAGGCAGTGCCCTGCTGGGCACTCCGTGTGGGGGCTCCAACCCTACATTTCCGTTTGTACTGCGCTAGCAGAGATTCTCCATGAGGGCTCCACTCGTGCAACAAACTTCTGCCTGCACAACAGGTGTTTCCATACATCCTCTGAAATCCAGGCAGAGTTTCCCAAACCTCATTTCTGGACTTCTGTGCACCCACAGGCTCAACACCATGTGGAAGCTGCCAAGGCTTGAGGCTTTCACCCTCTGCAGTCATGGCCTGAGCTGTACCTTGGCCCCTTTTAGCTATGACTGGGACACAGGGCACTGAGTCCCAAGACTGCACAAAGCAGCAAGGCCCCAGGCCCACTAAACCATTTTTCCCTCCTAGTCTCCAGACCTGTGATGAGAGGGGCTGCCATGAAGACCTCTGACATGTCCTGGAGATATTTTCCCCACTGTCTTAGTGATTAACACTTGGCACCTCATTACTTATGTAAATTTCTGCAGCTGGCTTGAATTTCTTCTCAGAAAATGGATTTTTCTTTTCTATTACATCATCAGGCTGCAAATTTTCCAAACTTTTATGCTCTGCTTCCCTTTTAAGCATAAGTTCAATTCCAAACCATATCTTTGTGAATACGTAAAACTGAATGCTTTTGACAGCACCCAAGTCACCTCTTGAACACTTTGCTCTTGAGAAATTACTTCTGCCAGATACCCTAAATCATCTCTCTCAAGTTCAAAGTTCCACGGATCTCTACGGCAGGGGCAAAATGCCCCCAGTCTCTTTGCTAAAACAAAGCAAGAGTCATCTTCATTCCAGTTCCCAACGAGTTCCTCATCTCCACCTGAGACCACCTCAGCCTGGACTTCATTGTCCATATTACTATCAGCATTTTAGTCAAAGCCATTCAACAAGTCTCTAGGAAGTTCCAAATTTTCTCACATTTTCCTTCTTCTTCTGAGCCCTACAAACTGTTTCAATCTTTGCTTGTTACCCGGTTCCAAAGTTCCTTCCACATTTTTGAGTATCTTTATGGTAGCACCCCACTCCTGGTACCAATTTACTGTGTTAATTCGTTTTCACTCTGCTCTGAAGAAATACCTGAGGTTGGGTAAATTGTAAAGGAAAGAGATTTAATTGACTCACAGTTCCACCTGGCTGGGGAGGCCTCAGGAAACTTACAATCTATAGCAGAAGGGGACACAAACACATCCTTCACATGGCTGCAGGAGTGAGACGAATGAGAACCAAACAAAGGGAGAAGCTCCTTACAAAAACCATCAGATCTCTTGAGAACTAACTCACTATCATGAGAACAGGAAGGGGAAAACTGCCCCCGTGATTCAATTATCTCTACCTGGTCCCTCCCACAACACATGGGGATTATGAGAACTACAATTCAAGATGAGATTTGGGTGGGGACACAGCCAAACCATATCACTGGTTAAAAGTCTAACTTCTAATTTTAACAAGGATAAAATTCTAATCTCCCACCTCCATCATTCTCACTTTTCTTTGCTGGTTTTGCCATATCTGAATTATTTTTACCTCATTTCTCCCTGTCCTCCTCCTCACTAGATTTATTCTGGCCGCAAAGTCTTGCCAGTAGCTCTTCCATGGGCCCTACCAGAGTCCAACCTTTGGGTGTCCCCCATGACTAATGCAATAGACTTTTATGTCTATATAACTGATCATCTTCCCTCTCCTCTGCAGCTCATGGCATATACCAAAGTAAGACTGATTCCCTTCTGACGTCTCTTTTTATATCATTTCCTTATTCAAGAACCTACAGTGCCTCAGGCTCTGGCCAGCCTCACTATACCCTCAGGCACTCTTTCCTCCTTATTCATTTACTAACTTAGATACACTGGTGCCCGGGACATGCAGGCACATGTGGGACGATACATGTGTCAGTGCTGGGCGTGCAGGGCTGGGTAAAGTAGTCCTTCTTCCCAGCCAGGGGATCTCACAGCCCACGCCTTTCAATTCTGGATGCACTGTCAGCACCACCACATGGGTTTGGTGACTTTATTCTTCCTCAAAGTCACGTGTGTTTGCTTGAGCGTTCCTAACTAGACTGTAAGTTTCTTAAAACGCTAATCTTGTCTTCCACTTCTGGCCCCCAACTCCAGAAGTGTTCCTTATGATGCTGTGTACACTAAAAGTGCTTAATAAATAAATGCTCACTAAGCAATACAACAAATAACAACTTGATTTGGGATCAAACTCTAAAATGTTTCTATTAAATGTTTATGACAGGAGTTAAAAGTTAAATGTAAGATGTGCCTATATTTTATATTCACAGAAAATCAAGGAATTTCATCCTACTTTTGATCCACTCATTAACAACACTTGGCTCAGCAGGTCCAGGGCACAAAAACGGTTTCAACAAGTAGCACGCAAGGTAAGTCTCAGCACCAGCTGGAAATGTTGATTTGTTTACTCATCAGCATAAGGAAATCAAGCAATCGTGGTTTGATAACATCTTTACTGAGATACAATTTACATACCGTAAAATTCACCCTTGTAAAATGTACAAGTTAGTCATTTTTAGTATATTTATAGAGCTGGGCAGCCATCACCCCTATCTAATTTTAGAACATTTTTATTACCTCAAAAGGAAACTTTGTGCCCATTTTCAGTCACTCTTCACTCCCTCCTCCCCACAGCCCCTGGCAACCAGTAATCTACTTTCTGTCTCTACGGATTTGCCTTTTCTGGACATTTCATATAAATGAAATCATACAATGTGCAGCCTTTTAAAAAATCAACTTACAAATTTATAATTGACACTAATAGTTGTACATATGTATGGGACACAGTGTAATGTTTCAATGCATGTATACATTGTATAAGGATCCAATCAAGATAATTACCATATCCATAACTTTAAACATTCAATACGTGGCTTTTGGGAACTGCTTCTTTCATATAACTTATTTCCTAGGCTTGTACATATTTTAGCATGTATCAATACTTCTTTCTTTCTATGGCTGACTAATATTCCATTGTATGAATAGACCACATTTTCTTTATCCATTCATCAGTTGATGGAAGTTTCAGTTGTTTTCACCTTTTGGCTATTATGAGTAACAGTGGGATATTGATCAGTTACTTCTAGGGAGAACAATTGAGAATGTCTGAGGGATCGTGCCTCTAGCATCCAGGCTTAATATGTGCCTTTCAGAGGTTTCATTTCCCTTCTGTGGCTTCCTCACCTTCATGCTGGTCCTCCAGTGGCTTCCTGTTATCAGGATAAAACGAAGACTTCTGAGCCTCACATGCTAGTAAAGGGTGTCATGTGACCCTGGTCTGCCCACAGCCACACCCCTCTAGCAGCCCCTGTCCTCTCATTGTCCCGTCTGGTCTGCCACACACATGGTACTCATTCCCTGCTACCACCTTGTGAATCTGCTCTCGGTTCTGACTGTAGTGCCTCCCTAGCTGTGCTCCATGGGACTGCACCTGTCCTTTGGGCCAGCCTGAGTCCACTTTTCCTAAAAGAGGCTGTCCTTGTGCACTTTAATATTTAGGGGCCTCCTCAGTGCTGTGTGCTTCTTGTGCTGCTGTAAATCTCTCATCTCTGTCACTTGTGTGTGAGCTCACCTGGTGGGCAGGGCCACACTTGAAGCCAGGGAGAGCAGTGGATAAAGCCCAGGCTATGGAGCAGACTGCCTGCACTAACTCCTGGTGCTGCTTCCTTGTACCTTCTGATCCTGGACAAGTTATATAACCACTGTGCCTTAGTTTCCTCACCTGAACACTGAGGAGAATAATGAGACCTGTCTCAAAGGGCTGTTGTGAGGATCAAATGAATGAATATGTATAAGGGACTTCAAATGTTTGTTACAGCTTGTCTTTCAGGCAGTCTTCTCAGCTTGGACTGGTGACAGTCTAGGTAGAGGGAGGCAGAGCTCACTGCCTTGGAGACATACTCACCAGCCTCCAAGGCCCCATGACCCTCACCTATTCACCAGCCTCCAAGGCCCAAGAGCCTGTGTCCCTGGTGAGGCTTTCCCTGGGTGGTCTCTACATATGTGCAAGCAGAGGCCACCACAACATGCTCAGGGCAGGGAACACAGTGGTAAGAAGAGGCAGAACAAAGCTGTGCTCCCAGGGAAGAAAGCACAGCCATTAACAATAGGAAAACAACTGCAAGAGACTGGCCAGGCTGGCGTGTTGCTAATGGGACCACATTGGTCCTTCTGCATCAAGCTCCCCAGCCTGAAAAAGGGTATCAGCAATGGTGGGCTTTGTTCTGAGTGATGGCTCAGCCTGTTCCTCAAATGCCACAGCAAGCCCCGTCAGTTCTATGTGCCAGTGTGTCCCCAGCCTGATGCCTTGCCTAATTTCCTCAACTACAGCCACAGACCGGGCTCCCAGCATCTCTCACCTGGACCATGGCCACAGGTTCCCCTACATCCAGTGCCACATGGCAGCCAGAGTTGTGTTCGCAAAGCTAAAAGATGACAGTGTCTCTCCCCTGCTGAAACCCTCCAAAGATGTTCTATAACAGTTGAAATAAAATACACAATTGTTATCAAGGCTACCAGGTCACATTGGATTTCTCTGTCCTTTAAACATGTCTCCTTTGTTTCAGTGTCGGGACCTCTACACTGGCTGTCTCCTCTCTCAGAACTCTCTTGCCAACATCTTTCCATTGTTGTCCTCTCACCATTCAAGCCTTGCATCAAATCTCACCTCTGCAGAGGCCTTCCCTCATTATCCTTGCATAAGTGGGCAGGCATCCCACCTCCAGCCCCTCCAGTCATGGCCTCAGACATTACCTTCTTATTTTCTCCAGGGTATTTATCTTGTTTTTTTCTCTTAGTGTTTATTGTCATCCCACTTCGCCTCCTACACACCCTTGGAATATCAGCTCCTTGTGGGCAGTGCATTTATTTGCTCCTCACTGTATCTCCAGTGCCTTGCACAGGACAGGGCACTTAGTAACCACTTTATAATATGTGTTAAATAAAAGAACCATTTGGGCTGGCAATATGGCCAAATACGAACAGCTCCTATCTGCAGTTCCCAGTGAGACCAACGCAGAAGACAGGTGATTTCTGCATTTCCAACTGAGGTACCCGGCCCATCTCATTGGGACTGTTTAGACAGTGGGTGCAGCCCATGGAGGGCAAGCCAAAGCAGGGTGGGGCATCACCTCACCCAGGAAATGCAAGGGGTTGGGGAACTCCTTCCTCTAGCCAAGGGAAGGCGTGAGGGACTGTGCCATGAGGAACGGTGCACTCCAGTCCAGATACTGCACTTTTCCCATGATCTTCGCAACTCACAGACCAGGAGATTCTCTCGGGTGCCTGTACCACCAGAGCCCTGGGTTTCAAGCACAAAACTGGGTGCTGTTTGGGCAGACACCGATCCAGCTGCAGGAGTTTTTTTTCATACCCCAGTGGCGCCTAGAACGCCAGTGAGACAGAACCATTCACTCTCTGGGAAACGGGGCTGAAGCCAGGGAGCCAAGTCGTCTAGCTCAGTGAATCCCACCCCCATGGAGCCCAGCAAGCTAAGATCCATTGACTTGAAATTCTCGCTGCCAGCACAGCAGACTGAAGTCGACCTGGGATGCTCAAGTTTGGTGGGGGGAGGGGCCTCTGCCATTACTGAGGCTTGAGTAGGTGGTTTTCCCCTCACAGTGTAAACAAAGGCGCCAGGAAGTTCAAAACAGGCGGAGCCTACTGTAGCTCGGCAAAACCACAGTAGCCAGACTACCTCTCTAGATTCCTCCTCTCTGGGCAGGGCATCTTTGAAAGAAAGGCAGCAGCCCCAGTCAGGGGCTTATAGATAAAACTCCCATTTCCCTGGGATGGAGCACCTGGGGAAAGGGGTGGCTTTGGTGCAGCTTCAGTGGACTTAAATATTCCTGCTTGCTGACTCTGAAGAGAGCAGCGAATCTCCCAGCACAGTGCTCAAGCTCTACTAAGGGACAGACTGCCTCCTCAAGTGGGTCCCTGACCCCTGTGCCTCCTGACTGGGAGACACCTCCCAGCAGGGGTTGACAGACACCTCATATGGGAGAGCTCCAGCTGGCATTTGGCGGGTGTCTCTCTGGGATGAAGCTTCCAGAGGAAGGAACAGGCAGCAATCTTTGCTGTTCTGCAGCCTCTTCTGGTGATACCCAGGCAAACAGGGTCTGGAGTGGACCTCAAGCAAACTCCAGCAGACCTGCAGCAGAGGGGCCTGACTGTTAGAAGGAAAACTAATGTACAGAAAGGAATAGCATCAACATCAACAAAAAGGATGTCCAAACAATAACCCCATCCAAAGGTCACCAGCATCCAAGACCAAAGATAGATAAATCCACAAAGATGAGGAAAAACCAGCGCAACAAGGCTGAAAATTCCAAAAACCAGAATGCCTCTTCTCCAAAGGATCACAACTCCTCGACAGCAAGGGAATAAAACAGGGTGGAGAATGAGTTTGACAAATTGACAGAATTAGGCCTAGCAGGTGGGTAATAACAAACTCCTCCAAGCTAAAGGAGCATGCACCAACCCAATGAAAGAAAGCTTAAGAACCTTGAAAAAAGGTTAGAGGAATTGCTAATTAGAATAACTGGTTTAGAAAAGAACACAAATAACCTGATAGAGCTGAAAAACACAGCACGAGAACTTCGTGAAGGATACACAAGCATCAAGAGCTGAATCAATCAAACAGAAGAAAGGATATCAGAGATTGAAGATCAACTTAATAAAATAACGCGTGAAGACAAGATTACAGAAAAAAGAATGAAAAGGAATGAACAAAGCCCCCAAGAAATGTGGGACTATAGGAAAAGACCAAACCTATGTTTGATTGTGTACCTGAAAGTGACAGGGAGAATGCAACCAAGTTGGAAAACACTTTTCAGGATATTATCCGGGAGAACTTCCCCAATCTAGCAAGACAGGCCAGTATTCAAATTCAGGAAATACAGAGAACAGCACAAAGATACTCTCGAGAAAAGCAACCCCAAGACACATAATCATCAGATTCACCAAGGTTGAAATGAAGGAAAAATGTTAAGGGCAGCCAGAGAGAAAGGTTGGGTTACCCACAAAGGGAAGCCTATCAGACTAACAGCGGATCTCTTGGCAGAAACCCTACAGGACAGAAGAGAGTGGGGGCCAATATTCAACATTCTAAAAGAAAAGCATTTTTAACCCACAATTTCATATCCAGCCAAACTAAGCTTCATAAGTGGAGGAGCAATAAAATCCTCTACAGACAAGCAAATGCTGAGAGATTTTGTTACTACCAGGCCAGCCTTACAAGAGCTCCTGAAGGAAGCACTAAATTTGGAAAGGAAAAACTGGTAACAGCCACTGCAAAAACATACCAAATTGTAAAGACCATCAACACTATGAAGAAACTGCATCAATTAATGGGCAAAACAACCAGCTAGCATCATAATGACAAGATCCAATTCACACATAACAATATTAACCTTAAATCTAAATGGGCTAAGTGCCCCAATCAAAAGATACAGACTGGCAAATTGGATAGAGAGTCAAGATCCATCAGTGTGCTGTATTCAGGAGACCCATCTCACATGCAATGACACACATAGGCTCAAAATAAAGGGATGGAGGAATATTTACCAAGCAAATGGAAAGTTAAAAAAAAAAAAAAGCAGGGGTTGGCTGGGCATGGTGGCACAGTGGTTCATGCCTGTAATCCCAGCACATTGGGAGGTCAAGGCAGGTGGATTACCTGAGGTCGAGAGTTCGAGACCAGCCTGACCAACATGAAGAAACCCCGTCTGTATTAAAAATTCAAAACTTAGCTGAGTGTGCTTGTGCATGCCTGTAATCCCAGCTACTCAGGAGGCTGAGGCAAGAAAATCGCTTGAACCCAGGAGGCAGAGAGTGTGGTGAGCCGAGATCATGCCATCATACTCCAGCCTGGGCAAGAAGAGTGAAACTCTGTCAAAAAAAAAAAAGCAGGGGTTACAATCCTAGGCTCTGATAAAACAGACTTTAAACCAACAAATATCAAAAAAGACAAAGAAGGGCATGGTAAAGCAATCAACACAACAAGAAGAGTTAACTGTCTTAAATATATATGCACCCAATACAGGAGCACCCAGATTCATATTCTCAGAGACCTACAAAGTGACTCAGACTCTCACACAATAATAATGGGAGACTTTAACGCCCCACTTTCAATATTAGAAAGATCAATGACAGAAAATAAGGATATTCAGGACTTGACCTCAGCTCTGGACCAAGTGGACCTAATAAACGTCTACAGAACTCTCCACCCCAAATCAACAGAATACACATTCTTCTCAGCACTACATCACACTTATTCTAAAATTGGCCACATAATTGGGAATAAAACACTCCTCAGCAAATGCAAAAGAATGGAACCCATGATAGTCTCTCAGACCACAGTGCAATCAAATTAGAACTCAGGATTAAGAAACTCACTCAAAACCGCACAACTACATGGAAACCGAACAATCTGCTCCTGAGTGACTACTAGGTAAATAACGAAATTAAGGCAGAAATAAATAAGTTATTTGAAACCAAAGAGAACAAAGACACAACATACCAAAATCTCTGGGACACAACTGAAGTGGTGTTTAGAGGGGAATTTATAGCACTATATGACCACAGGAGAAAGCAGGAAAAAACTGAAATTGACACCCTAACATCACAATTAAAAGAACTAGAGAAGCTAGCAGAAGACAAAGAAATAACTAAGATCAGAGCAGAATGGAAGGAGATAGAGACACAAAAAAATCCTTCAAAAAATCAATGAATCCAGGAGCTGGTTTTTTGAAAAGGTTAATAAAATAGGTAGACTGCTAGCCAAAGTAATAAAGAAGAAAAGAGAGAAGAATCAAATAGACACAATAAAAAATAATAAAGGGGATATCACCACTGATCCCACAGAAATACAAACTACCATCAGAAAATACTATAAACAATCCTATTCAAATAAACTAGAAGATTTAGAAGAAATGAATAAATTCCTGGACACGTACACCCTCCCAAGACTAAATATGGAAGAAACCGAATCCCTGAATAGACCAATAACAAGTTCTGAAATGAGATAGTAATAGCCTACCAACCAAAAAAAAGCCCAGGACCAGACAGATTCACAGCCACACTCTACCAGAGTTACACAGAGGAGCTGGTACCATTCCTTCTGAAGCTATTCCAAATCATAGAAAAAGAAGGAGTCCTCCCTGACTCATTTTATAAGGACAGCATCATCCTGATACCCAAAACCTGACAGAGACACAATAAAAAAATAAAATTTCAGGCCAATATCCCTAATGAATATTGATGCAAAAATTCTCAATAAAATACTGGCAAGCCGAATCCAGGAGCACATCAAAAAGGTTATCCATCACAATCAAGTCAGCTTCATCCCTGGGATGCAAGGCTGGTTCAACATACACAAGTCAATAAACATAATCCATCACATAAACAGAACCAATGACAAAAAATACATGATTATCTTAATAGATGCAGAAAAGGCCTTTGATAAAATTCAACACCCCTTCATGCTAAAAACTCTCAATAAATTTGGTATTGATGGAACATATCTCAAAATAATAAGAGCTATATATGACAAACCTGCCAAGACCAGCTCAGTCAGGGAGACTCTAACCCAGCGGCACTAGAGGAATTAAAGACACACACACAGAAATATAGAGGTGTGAAGTGGGAAATCAGTGGTCTCACAGCCTTCAGAGCTGAGAGTCCTGAACAGAGATTTACCCACATATTTATTAACAGCAAACCAGTCATTAGCATTGTCTCTATAGATATTAAATTAACTAAAAGTATCCCTTATGGGAAATGAAGGGATGGGCCAAATTAAAGGAATAGGTTGGGCTAGTTAACTGCAGCAGGAGCATATCCTTAAGGCATAAATCACTCATGCTAGTGTTTGTGGCCTAAGAATGCCTTTAAGCAGTTTTCCACCCTGGGCAGGCCAGGTGTTCCTTGCCCTCATTCCCATAAACCCACAACCTTCAAGCTTGGGTGTTAGGGCCATTATGAACATGTCACAGTGCTGCAGAGACTTTGTTTATGGCCAGTTTTGGGGCCAGTTTATGGCCAGATTTTGGGGGACTTGCTCCCAACACAAACCCACAGCCAATATCATACTGAATGGGCAAAAACTGGAAAAATTCCCTTTGAAAACTGGCAGAAGACAGGGATGCCCTCTCTCACCACTCCTATTCAACATAGTGTTGGAAGTTCTGGCCAGGGCAATCAGGCAAGAGAAAGAAATAAAGGATATTCAGTTAGGAAAAGAAGAAGTCAAATTGTCCCTGTTTGCAGATGACATGATTGTATATTTAGAAAACCCCATCGTCTCAGCCCCAAATCTCCTTAAGCTGATAAGCAACTTCAGCGAAGTCTCAGGATACAAAATCAATGTGCAAAAATCACAAGCATTCTTAGGCACCAGTAACAGACAAACAGAGAGCCAAATCAGGAATGAACTCCCATTCACAATAGCTTCAAAGAGAATAAAATACCCAGGAATCCAACTTACAAGGGATCTAAAGGACCTCTTCAAGGAGAACTACAAACCACTGTTCAAGGAAATAAGAGAGGACACAAACAAATGGAAAAACATTCCATGCTCATGGATAGGAAAAGTCAATATTGTGAAAATAGCCATACTGCCCAAAGTAATTTATAGATTCAGTGTTATTTCCATCAAGCTACCATTGACTTTCTTCCCAGAATTAGAAAAAAACTACTTTAAATTTCATATGGAACCAAAAAACACCCCACATTGCCAAGACAATCCTAAGCCAAAAGAACAAAGCTGGAGGCATCACGCTACCTGACTTCAAACTATACTACAAGGCTACAGTAACCAAAATAGCATGATACTGGTACCAAAACACATATATAAACCAAAGGAACAGAACAGAGTCCTCAGAAATTATGCCACACATCTACCACCATCTGATCTTTGACAAACCTGACAAAAACAAGCAATGGGGAAAGGATTCTCTGTTTAATAAATGGTATTGGGAAAACTGGCTAGCCATATGCAGAAAACTGAAACTGGACCCCTTCCTTAACACCTTATACAAAAATTAATTCAAGATGGATTAAAGACTTAAACATAAGACCTAGAATCACAAAAACCCTAGAAGAAAACCTAGGCAGTACCATTCAGGACCTAGGCATGGGCAAAGACTTCATGACTAAAACACCAAAAGCAATGGCAACAAAAGACAAAATTGACAAATGGGATCTAATTAAACTAAAGAGCTTCTGCACAGCAAAAGAAACTATCATCGGAGTGAACAGACAACCTACAGAATGGGAGGAGATTTTTGCAATCTATCTATCTGACAAAAGGTTAATATCTAGAATCCACAAGGAACGCAAACAAATTTATAAGAACAAAACAAACAACCCCATCAAAAAATGGGTGAAATATATGAAGGGACACTTCTCAAAAGAAGACATTTATGTGGCCAACAAACATGAAAAACAGCTCATCATCACTGGTCATTAGGGAAATGCAAATCAAAACCACAGTGAGATACCATCTCACACCAGTTAGAATGGTGGTCATTAAAAAGTCAGGAAACAACAGATGCTGGAGAGGATGTGGAGAAATAGGAATGCTTTTACACTGCTGGTGGGAGTGTAAATTAGTTCAACCATTGTGGAAGACAGTGTGGCAATTCCTCAAGGATCTAGAACCAGAAATACCATTTGACTCAGCAATCCCATTACTGGGTATATACCCAAAGGATTATAAATCATTCTACTATAAAGACATATGCACATGTAAATTTACTGAAGCACTGTTCACAATAGCAATGACTTGGAACCAACCCAAGTGTCCATCAGTGACAGACTAGATAAAGAAAATGTGGCACATATACCCCATGGAATACTATGCAGTCATAAAAAAGGATGAGTTCATGTCCTTTGCAGGGACATGGATGAAGCTGGAAATCATCATTCTCAGCAAACTAACACAAGAACAGAAAACCGAACACCACATGTTCTCCCTCATAAGTGGGAGTTGAACAATGAGAACACATGGACACAGGGAGGGGGAACATCACACACCAGGACCTGTTGGAGGGTGGGGGACTAGGGGCGGGATATCATTAGGAGAAATACCTAGTATAGATGGTGGGTTGATGGATGTAGCAAACTACCATGGCCGTGTATATTTATGTAACAAACCTGCATGTTCTGCACATGTATCCCAGAACTTACAGTATATATTAAAAAAAAACAAAACAAAAAAACAATAAAAAGAACTGCTTACAGAATGGAAAGTGATGTAAATTATAGAATGAACAATCCCCTCAACCACCGCTCTGGGCTCAGGTACCACTCACCTGCAGTAGCATCTGCTCTGAAGGCAAAGTTCATTGGTATGCAGTTACCGTTGCCTGTAACCCACAGTGCTATTGGTGCAGAATCACCTGTGCCATTTGTCTTTCAACTCTGAAAATAGCACAGTGGTAGCATTACTATTCAGATATATCCAGAAGAAACAACAAAGAACTAGTCATTCTTTCCACACTGGAAATATGAGAAAATCAAGGCTCATAAATTGAGTGAGATAAGGCCAGATGACAACTTGGTCTTTTTTGTATTCAGGCAATTCAGTATTGCCCAGACTTTGAAGTCTCTGTGACTGCAGTCTAGGGAGAGTAACATGCCACACTCACTCCCTGTGACCTCTGACTTACAATGGCAGTCTCAGCTCTTAGTGTGATTGGGGAAAGTGAATTAGGTCGAATGCCAAAATGAGCATGTGTTGATTAATAATTTGAAATCATGATCCACTCCAATTTCAGGTCATGATTCAGGGACGATTATTCAATATGCTGAGTGCTGTTCGTGAAATGGACAAAGAGAGTGTACTGAGAAAGATCGGCCAAGCAAAACAATCGATGGCACAAGGTGAAGTATGGCTGCAAAGCACAGAGATGCGAAGACTGATCATGCCTCTGAGCGTGAACTTCCCTTGGAATGAAGTTAGCCCTATGCAAATGAAAAATGTTCACCAGTCACACACATTAGTTTCCCATCCCTGCTATAACAAATCGCTTGTGCCCTCTGCTTCCTCTTGTTACCAGAGACTAGGGTAGTCATCATTTATACTTGCTGATTGACTGGCTGTATCTGGTATTTTCTCAACCCAGCACTTACACATTAAGCCTTTTAAACTTAATGGCTTAAAACAAGGCAAATTTATCATCTCACAATTCTGGAGGTCAGAAGTCTAAAACCAAGGTGTTGATAGGGCTGCAGCCCCCCCGGGGGCTTGCAAGTCCTTGCCTTTTCCAGCTCCTGGAGTCCACCTGTATTCCTTGGCTCATGGCCCCTTCCCCACATGACCCTAACCTCTTGCTTCTGTCCTCACATCTCCCTGTGTGAGTCTGACTCCCCCGTTTCCTTCCTATGCATACTCTGATTACATCAGGCCTACCTGTCTAGTGCAAAATAATCCCCCATCACAGAGCCCCATCTGCAGAATGCCTTTTACCATGGAAGATAACACATTCACAGGCCCCTGGGAATGGGATGTGGACACCTCTAAGTGCCATTATTCAGCCTATCTCATGATATAAAGTGGATCTCCATGCCAGGTTTGGCTGCAATTCCTACCCACTTGGTAATGAACAAGGTCACCCAATCCCAAACCAAGTTGTAATGTCTGTGAAGTTTGGCTGTGGCTCGACCTCCTGTTTTGTGCCCTCTGCTTCCTCTTGTCTCCAGAAACTAGGGTAGTCATCATTTATACTTGCTGATTGACTGGCTGAATTTGGTATTTCTCAACCTACCATTTGCACATTAAGCCCTTTAATCTTGTATTGTCTTTCCTTAAGTTAAGGAAATTTCCATTCTGGCCACCGTGGCCACTGTAGCTCATGCCTGTAATCCCAACTCTTTGAGAGTCCAAGGTGGGAGGATCACTTGAGCCCAGGAGTTCAAGACAAGCCTGGGCAACATACTGAGACCCCTGGATAATTAAAAATTATTCAGGACTAGTGGCATATGCCTGTAGTCCCAGCTACTCAGGAAACTGAGGTGGGAGGATAAGCTAAGCCCAGAAGCTCAAGGTTATAGTAAGCTGCGATCGTACCACTGCACTCAAGCCCAGGTGATAGAGCAAGACCCTGTCTTTAAAAAAACAGAAAAAAGAAAGAAATTCCAATCCTCGGATGCCCAGCTTGGCTGGGACTGTTGGAGGCCAACTCTCGGTAGCTTCTGGGAGCCCTAACACCGTATCACCATCTTCTCCCAAGACATATATTCGCAAGCCACAGTTTGTATGCCAGCCCACAAGCAGGCCCGGATCTTTCCAGACTCTTCCTCCCTTCCGGGCCTGAGCCTCTGAGCCTGGCTCAGGCTTCCCCGTCCTCCCTAGGCACAACCACACTCCCATCTGCCACTCCACTGAGACCCAAATGTGTATTTTGTTTTTCAAAACATTGTATAACATTTTAATGATTCTCTTTCTTCCTCCTATATTATTTTTTATCTCTGATGTTGAAGTTTATTAATAAAGAAACTCTTTTTTCTGAAAAATTGTAAAATTTACTTGTGGATTCTATGGGGGCGTATAGAAAATGTCTTCATTTACTTCTTTAATCTTTTTCTTTCCTTAATTCATCAGAGATATTTTAATTGTGAATTATAATTTTCTGGAAATAAAGATAAACTTTTTAACTGGAAAGGAGGTTGAGGTAAGGAACCAATGGGACACTAAAAGTGGAAATATATATATATATAAACACGCACACACCCACTGATTGGTATATGGAAAATATGCAAATATATGTGGTGATTTCCCATGAAAATACCTTTAGTACCCCCTAAAAGTGCTGTTTTTTTCACCCATAGAGGCGAATTTCTTCAAATTCTTCCTGAGGCGGATCAGTCAGGATGATTATACCAGCCGGTTCTCTGTGTCGCCCAATGAGGTCCTGCCCTTTGCTTTCCCAGACTGCAGCTCGCCCCAGGACTCTAACGAGTTGGTAAGTGCTGTCAGACTTGGTGGCGGGGACTGGACATGATCATGATCGTGTTGGGCAGATACAAGGCAAGCCCTTCCATCTCAGTCCCTTCACCTCCTCCCAGAGGCTCCAAAGGAAGACCAGGAGAGTATTACCAGTGGAAAACCAGGGATCATCTCCTGCTATCTGCCTTCCTCCTGATACACCTGCACAGAGCTCCCTGGTAACCTGGGCTGGTCCTTCCCAGCCTGAAATGCAGCATGAGCAATGACCCTGCCCAACTGCCCTGGAACTGGGCCTGAGTGCAGAAGGGCAGAGAGAGGAACCCAGAGGGCCCCACCTGGCCCAGGGAGGCAGGCTCTGCTCAGCTGGGCCCTCCTGCTGCCTGGGCAAATGGTAGAAGTCAGGGAAGGGCAGCCCTCAAGTCTGGGCCTGACCTCATAAGAAGGGAATGTGGTCCCAGAAACTGACAATCTAACCCATCAGACTCACAATCCACTTCTCTCTCTTTTTCTCTCTCTCTCTCTGGGGTGCGTGTGTGTGTGTGTGTGTGTGTGTGTATCTTTCTCTCTTGGGGTAGCAGGAAGTGTAATGGCTCATCCTTCTTCCCTTATGGGCACAATGGTGCCTTATTGAAAAAGTAAGAGTTAACCCTTATGTTGTATTTACTATACGTCAGGCAGTGTCTTAAGTCCTTCCGGTATATCACCTCATTTAATCTTCAACAAATCTACATGATAGGTTTACCATTTTTCTTTCTTTTTCTTTTCTTTTTTTTTTTTTTATTATACTTTAAGTTCTAGGGCACATGTGCACAATGTGCAGGTTTGTTACATATGTATACATGTGCCATGTTGGTGTGCTGCACCCACTAACTCATCATTTACATTAGGTATATCTCCTAATGCTATCCCTCCCCCCTACCCCCTCCCCACAATAGGCCCCGGTGTGTGATGATCCCCTTCCTGTGTCCAAGTGATCTCATTGTTCAATTCCCACCTATGAATGAGAACATGTGGTATTTGGTTTTCTGTTCTTGCGATAGTTTGCTGAGAATGATGGTTTCCAGCTGCATCCATGTCCCTACAAAGAACATGAACTCATCCTTTTTTATGGCTGCATAGTATTCCATGGTGTATATGTGCCACATTTTCTTAATCCAGTCTGTCACTAATGGACATTTGGGTTGATTCCAAGTCTTTGCTATAGTGAATAGCACCACAATAAACATACGTGTGCATGTGTCTTTATAGCAGCATGACTTATAATCCTTTGGGTATATCCCCAGTAATGGGATGGCTGAGTCAAATGGTATTTCTAGTTCTAGATCCTTGAGGAATCGCCACACTGTTTTCCACAATGGTTGAACTAGTTTACAGTCCCACCAACAGTGTAAAAGTGTTCCTATTTCTCCACATCCTCTCCAGCACCTGTAGTTTCCTGATTTTTTAATGATTGCCATTCTAACTGGTGTGAGATGGTATCTCATTGTGGTTTTGATTTGCATTTCTCTGATGGCCAGTGATGATGAGCATTTTTTCATGTGTCTGTTGGCTATATGAATGTCTTCTTTTGAGAAGTGTCTGTTCATATCCTTTGCCCACTTTTCGATGGGGTTGTTTGTTTTTTTCTTGTAAATTTGATTGAGTTCTTTATAGGTTCTGGATATTAGCCCTTTGTCAGATGAGTAGATTGCAAAAATTTTCTCCCATTCTGTAGGTTGCCTGTTCACTCTGATGGTAGTTTCTTTTGCTGTGCAGAAGCTCTTTAGTTTAATTAGATCCCATTTGTCAATTTTGGCTTTTGTTGCTGTTGCTTTTGGTGTTGTAGACATGAAGTCCTCGCCCTTGCCTATGTCTTGAATGGTATTACCTAGGTTTTCTTCCAGGGTTTTTATGGTTTTAGGTCCAACATTTAAGTCTCTAATCCATCTTGAATTAATTTTTGTATAAGGAGTAAGGAAAGGATCCAGTTTCAGCTTTCTACTTATGGCTAACCAATTTTCCCAGCACCATTTATTAAATAGGGAACCCTTTCCCCATTTCTTGTTTTTGTCAGGTTTGTCAAAGATCAGATGGCTGTGGATGTGTGGTATTATTTCTGAGAGCTCTGTTCTGTTCCATTGGTCTATATCTCTGTTTTGGTACCAGTACCATTCTGTTTTGGTTACTGTAGCCTTGTAGTATAGTTTGAAGTCAGGTAGCGTGATGCCTCCAGCTTTGTTCTTTTTGCTTAGGATTGTCTTGGCAATGCAGGGTGTTTTTTGGTTCCATATGAACTTTAAAGCCGTTTTTTTCCAATTCTATGAAGGAAGTCATTGGTAGCTTAATGGGGATGGCACTGAATCTATAAATTACCTTGGGCAGTATGGCCATTTTCACAATATTGATTCTTCCTATCTGTGAGCATGGAATGTTCTTCCATTTGTTTGTGTCCTCTTTTATTTCACTGAGCAGTAGTTTGTAGTTCTCCTTGAAGAGGTCCTTTACATCCCTTGTAAGTTGGATTCCTGGGTATTTTATTCTCTTTGAAGCCATTGTGAATGGGAGTTCATTCATGATTTGGCTCTCTGTTTGTCTGTTACTGGTGTATAAGAATGCTTGTGATTTTTGCACATTAATTTTGTATCCTGAGACTTTGCTGAAGTTGCTTATCAGCCTAAGGAGATTTTGGGCTGAGACAATGGGGTTTTCCAAATATACAGTCATGTCATCTGCAAACAGGGACAATTTGACTTCTTGTTTTCCTAACCGAATACCCTTTATTTCTTTCTCTTGCATACTTTCCCTAGCCAGAACTTCCAACACTATGTTGAATAGGAGTGGTGAGAGAGGGCATCCCTGTCTTCTGCCAGTTTTCAAAAGGAATGCTTCCAGTTTTTGCCCATTCAGTATGATATTGGCTGTGGGTTTGTCATAAATAGCTCTTATTATTTTGAGATACGTTCCATCAATACCGAATTTATTGAGAGTTTTTAGCATGAAGGGCTGTTGAATTTTGTCAAAGGCCTTTTCTGCATCTATTGAGATAATCATGTGGTTTTTGTCTTTGGTTCTGTTTATATGCTGGATTATGTTTATTGATTTGGGTATATTGAACCAGCCTTGCATCGCAGGGATGAAGCCCACTTGATCATGGTGAATAAGCTTTTTGATGTGCTGCTGAATTCAGTTTGCCAGTATTTTATTGAGGATTTTTGCATCGATGTTCATCAGGGATATTGGTCTAAAATTCTCTTTTTTTGTTGTATCTCTGTCAGGCTTTGGTATCAGGATAATGTTGGCCTCGTAAAATGAGTTAGGGAGGATTCTCTCTTTTTCTATTGATTGGAATAGTTTCAGAAGGAATGGTACCAACTCCTCCTTGTACGTCTGGTAGAATTCGGCTGTGAATCCGTCTGGTCCTGGACTTTTTTGGTTGGTAGGCTATTAATTATTGCCTCAATTTCAGAGCCTGCTATTGGTCTATTCAGGGATTCAACTTCTTCCTGGTTTAGTCTTGGGAGAGCGTAAGTGTCCAGGAAAGTATCCATTTCTTCTAGGTTTTCTAGTTTATTTGCATAGAGGTGTTTATAGTATTCTCTGATGGTAGTTTGTATTTTTGTGGGGTCGATGGTAATATCCCCTTTATCATTTTTTATTGTGTCTATTTGATTCTTCTCTCTTTTCTTCTTTATTAGTCTTGCTAGTGGTCTATCAATTTTGTTGATCTTTTCAGAAAACCAGCTCCTGGATTCACTGATTTTTTGGAGGGTTTTTTGTGTCTCTATCACCTTCAGTTCTGCTCTGATCTTAGTTATTTCTTGCCTTCTGCTACCTTTTGAATGTGTTTGCTCTTGCTTCTCTAGTTCTTTTAATTGTGATGTTAGGGTGTCAATTTTAGATCTTTCCTGCTTTCTCTTGTGGGCATTTAGTGCTATAAATTTCCCTCTACACACTGCTTTAAATGTGTCCCAGAGATTCTGGTATGTAGTATCTTTGTTCTCATTGGTTTCAAAGAACATCTTTATTTCTGCCTTCATTTCATTATGTACCCAGTAGTCATTCAGGAGCAGGTTGTTCAGTTTCCATGTAGTTGAGTGGTTTTGATTGAGTTTCTTAGTCCTGAGTTCTAGTCTAATTGCACTGTGGTCTGAGAGACAGTTTGTTATAATTTCTGTTCTTTTGCATTTGCTGAGGAGTGCTTTACTTCCAACTATGTGGTCAATTTTGGAATAAGTGCGATGTGGTGCTGAGAAGAATGTATATTCTGTTGATTTGGGGTGGAGAGTTCTATCGATGTCTATTAGGTCCACTTGGTGCAGAGGTGAGTTCAATTCCTGGATATCCTTGTTAACTTTCTGTCTCGTTGATCTGTCTAATGTTGACAGTGGGGTGTTAAAGTCTCCCATTATTATTGTATGGGAGTCTAAGTCTCTTTGTAAGTCTCTAAGGACTTGCTTTATGAATCTGGGTGCTCCTGTATTGGGTGCATATATATTTAGGATAGTTAGCTCTTCCTGATGAATTGATCCCTTTACCATTAAGTAATGGCCTTCTTTGTCTCTTTTGATCTTTGATGGTTTAAAGTCTGTTTTATCAGAGACTAGGATTGCAACCCCTGCTTTTTTTTTTATTTTCCATTTGCTTGATAAATCTTCCTCCATCCCTTTATTTTGAGACTATGTGTGTCTCTGCATGTGAGATGGGTCTTCTGAATACAGCAAACTGATGGGTCTTGACTCTTTATCCAATTTGCCAGTCTGTGTCTTTTAATTGGACCATTTAGTCCGTTTACATTTAAAGTTAATATTATTATGTGTGAACTTGATCCTGTCATTATGATATTAGCTGGTTATTTTGCTCGCTAGTTGATGCAGTTTCTTCCTAGCATCAATGGACTTTACATTTTGACATGTTTTTGCAATGGCTGGTATCTGTTGTTCCTTTCCATGTTTAGTGCTTCCTTCAGGATCTCTTGTAGGGCAGGCCTGGTGGTGACAAAATCTCTAAGCATTTGCTTATCTGTAAAGGATTTTATTTCTCCTTCACTTATGAAACTTAGTTTGGCTGGATATGAAATTCTGGGTTTAAAATTCTTTTCTTTAAGAATGTTGAATATTGGCCCCCACTCTCTTCTGGCTTGGAGAGTTTCTGCTGAGAGATCTGCTGTTAGTCTGATGGGCTTCCCTTTGTGTGTAACCTGACCTTTCTCTCTGGCTGCCCTTAAGATTTTTTCCTTCATTTCAACTTTGGTGAATCTGACAATTATGTGTCTTGGAGTTGCTCTTCTCGAGGAGTATCTTTGTGGCATTCTCTGTATTTCCTGAATTTGAATGTTGGCCTGTCGTACCAGGTTGGGGAAGTTCTCCTGGATGATATCCTGCAGAGTGTTTTCCAACTTGGTTCCATTTTCCCTGTCACTTTCAGACACACCAATCAGACATAGATTTGGTCTTTTCACATAATCCCATACTTCTTGGAGACTTTGTTCATTTCTTTTTACCCTTTTTTCTCCACACTTCTCTTCTTGCTTCCTTTCATTCATTTGATCTTCAATCGCTGATACCCTTTCTTCCAGTTGATCGAGTTGGTTACTGAAGCTTGTGCATTTGTCAGATAGTTCTTGTGTTATGGTTTTCATCTCTATCAGTTCTTTTAAGGTCTTCTCTGCATTGATTATTCTAGTTATCCATTCATCCATTCTTTTTTCAAGGTTTTTAGTTTCTTTGCACTGGTTACCTAGTTCCTCCTTTAGCTCTGAGAAGTTTGATTGACTGAAGTCTTCTTCTCTCAACTCATCAAAGTCATTCTCCGTCCAGCTTTGTTCCATTGCTGGCGATGAGCTGCGTTCCTTTGGAGGGGGAGATGCGCTCTAATTTTTTGAATTTCCAGCTTTTCTGCACTGCTTTTTCCCCATCTTTGTGATTTTATCTGCCTTTGGTCTTTGATGATGGTGATGTACTGATGGGGTTTTGGTGTGGGTGTCCTTTCTGTTTGTTAGTTTTCCTTCTAACAGTCAGAACCCTCAGCTGTAGATCTGTTGGAGTTTGCTTGAGGTCCACTCCAGACCCTGTTTGCCTGGGTATCGGCAGCGGAGGCTGCAGAAGATAGACTATTGCTGAACAGTGAGTGTTGCTGTCTGATTCTTGCTCTGGAAGCTTCGTCTCGGGGTGTACCTGCCATGTGAGGTGTGAGGTGTCAGTCTGCACCTAGTAGGGGATGTCTCCCAGTTAGGCTACTCAGGGGTCAGGGACCCACTTGAGCAGGCAGTCTGTCCATTCTCAGATCTCAACCTGCATGCTGGGAGATCCACTGCTCTCTTCAAAGCTATCAGACAGGGGCATTTACCTCTGCCGAGGTTTCTGCTGCTTTTTGTTTAGGTATGCCCTGTCCCCAGAGGAGGAGTCTACAGAGGCAGGCCGGCCTCCTTGAGTTGCGGTGGGCTCCACCCAATTCGAGCTTCCCAGTGGCTTTGTTTACCTACTTAAGCCTCAGCAATGGCAGGCGCCCCTCCCCCAGCCTCACTGCCACCTTGCAATTAGATCTCAGACTGCTGTGCTAGCAATGAGGGAGGCTCCACGGCCATGGGACCCTCTGGGCCAGGTGTGGGATATAATCTCCTGGTGTGCCATTTGCTAAGACCCTTGGTAAAGCACAGTATTAGGGTGGGAGTTACCCGATTTTCCAGGTGTTGTATGTCTCAGTTTCCCTTGGCTAGGAAAAGGAATTCCCTTCCCCTTTGAGCTTCCCAGGTGAGGTGATGCCTTGCTCTGCTTCAGCTCTCACTGGTTGGGCTGCACCAGCTGACCAGCACTGATTGTCCGGCACTCCCCAGTGAGATGAACCTGGTACCTCAGTTGAAAATGCAGAAATCACCCATCTTCTGTATCACTCACGCTGGGAGCTGGAGGCTGGAGCTGTTCCTATTCGGCCATCTTGGGTGCACCCCCCCTTACCATTTTTCAAATGGGGAAACTGAAGCACACATTCACATAGCCAGTAACAAAATGTTGCTCAAGTTCACATCATTAGTCATAAAAAGTATACTTAAATCAATATTGCAAGTGCATGTGCAAAATAGTTTGTTAATTTCAAAGAATAAATGTCATTCACATTCTAAAATATTTGTTAAGCATTGCAGGTAATCTACTCAAGAATTACGTGCCTGAATTTAGAAATTCCATATGTTTTCTGCTTTTGATAATTGTGTGACTTAAAAGAGCAGAATAATTAGTTCCTAAGAAATAAAAATCCTTCAAGCAACAATAAATGTCTGACACTCAATAATTAATGGAGTGAAGAGGTTGATGGGGTGGAAAGAGATCCTCACTGTGCAATGGAGCCCCCCTCATTATTTTTGAATATTTTGAATAGTTTGAAGCTGATATGTTTCATTTGATCTTTTAGTGCTACAAAGACTTCCCTGCTGCTCAGGGTTGTTGAAAAACAGAGCGCTCAGCATTCCTGTCTATAAAAAAAAAAATCTACGGATTTATTTCATAAATACTGTATTTCATTGATTGTAAGATGCCTTTTTCTTACATGTAGCATCTAGAAATCGGGAAATGGTATCATTGTGGCATATTCATGTTTCATCATATTAGTTTAGTGATGGCGTATTAGATTAGGGGATGTATGCTGTTTTTTGAGTGCCCGTCATATTCAGGCACCATCCAGATCCTCGGGGTGTCTGAGACAGACTAGCATGCAGGAAGTGTATTACGTAGTGCTTCGGGGGTTCACACCTGTGGAAGGCAGGCAGAGGGGACAGGATTGGTTGGAGAGAGAAGTAGGACCGGGGTCCATCTCAACAAAGGCCTTAGGTGGGCCTGTGAGAACTCTGAGGCTGGCAAAGGGTGAGAGGACGCAGCATGTTTCCCACGGCTTCAACCCGCCATGGAGGTGAGCTGCCTGGGAGGAGCGCTTGACCCTGACGGAGGCAGTGCCCTTCAGATGAGGCAGCCCTTGAAGAGGGCTCCCCTGCCCCCAAGAGATGTTTCTGTCCCTACACTTCTGGCAGCTGGGGGCTGAATCCTTAAACCTGAAGAAGTTTCTGAGTGACACACTGCAGCCTCCACAACCGCCGAAAATAAAAGAGACTCACATTCACGAGGAGACATGGAGGAGGGGGTGATCAGGGCTGCCTTCCTGCCCTATAGATCAAGTGGCAACTGTGGTTGCAGGAGGAGTTGCTCTGAGAGCAGAACTGGTCATTAATGTGATGGAAACAGAAGCATAGCCACTCTTGCTCAGTGGTGATTCTCTGTTCTTTTTTTTTTTTTTTTTTCCTTTACATTTTAGGCTCCTGATGGCCTTGGACTGGTCCCAATTAAATCTTCAGAAGTTCAAATCAAGCAGAGTTATTCCTTCTTCAATCTGCAGGTCAGACCTGTCACATAGAATTAATTAATTGAGTTTCTTATTAAGTAAACAAGATATTCTTGAATTTGAATTGCAGTGTTTTATATAGTTTTGCTTTATGGTAGATTACACTGTGTGGCACACTCTGCTGCTATTGGATGACATATGGGAGGTACACCAGATTCTTTTCTCATAGTGTGGCTTATGCAAACCAGGATTTCTACTCTGTGGATATACCTATATCGTGCATATATTAAGCTATCTGAACTACATATATTAGAAACTTCAAGAAAAAATAAAAGATAAGTGAGAAAAAATTAGTCAGCCTTTCTTGAGACATATGACCACTTCTGTTTTTGAAAATGAAAATATTTTGGTGTACTTCTACACTTAAGCCATGTAGTATGGTTGAGTAATCATGAACACTCATGTGTGCTGAAACCCAGATCAGGGCTCAGGATTCTCACTAAAGTCCATCCAGACTGGTTCAAACTAACAATAGCCACAATCCAATGACTGTAACATGGTTCTTGTCTTACTTTTACCACCAGGAAGCTCGGAAATGCTGTTATTGAGAAGTAGATCTCACCAAATGGTAACAGGTTTTTAAGGATTTTCAGTCTTCTTTCACCTTCAGGTTCCTCAACTGTACAAAATTAAGAGATATCAGCCATTCTCTGTCCACAAGTCTTCAACAAGTTACAGACCTCAAAAGCTTGCCCGAGCCCTAAAGCAAGGAGCTGAGGTAACACACCCCCACCTTCCAGAATCTCTCTCATCTTTTCCCTCTTATCCTGACATCAAAACTAACGTGCTGCCCTTGGTCCTTGTTAGGATGAAGTCACCACAATCGTAGCCCTTCCGAAACAAGACTCCACAACCCAGCTCTCTGGCAAGACATCAATCTTGAGCATGAAACCACCTGAGGCCTTAGCCATGTCTCTGGATTATGATCCTCTGTATATTTTTGTAAGTGGCAACTGGCAGAAGCCTTGTTTTCTGTGTTCCTTTATTTCAGCAATTACTCTATAGGAAAAAGAACATTCATAGGGAATATTTTTTCCCTTTGGAATTTCAAGTGTTAAACAATATCTGACCTTTAAAATTGCTTGCCAGCCTTTGTTTTTTGGAGAATATCAATGATTCCATCTTTTAGCAATTCCTGCCTTTTTAATGAAAATAATTTTATGATCTTTTCTAAATATCTATAATATGTAAATATAGGCCAAAGAAGAAATTAAAAAAGAAATTAGAAAGTACTTTTAAGTGAATGAAAATGAAAACAAAAAATCTGTGGGAAATTTATAGCACTACACACCTACATTGGAAAAGAAGAAAAGTTTCAAGTTAATGTCCTAAGCTACCCCTTTAAGAAACTAGAAAAAGGAGGGCAGATGAAACCAAACTAAGCAGAAAAAAGAAATAATAAAAGTCAAATTGACAATTAATGAAATAGGCCGGGCACAGTGACTCACGCCTGTAATCCCAACACTTTAGGAGACCAAGCCAGCAGATCACTTGAGGTCAGGAGTTTGAGACCAGCCTGGCCAACATGGCAAAACCCTGTCTCTACTAAAAGTACAAAGAAATTAGCCAAACATGGTGGCCCCTGCCTATAATCCCAGCTACTCAGGAGGCTGAGGCAGGAGAATTGCTTGAACCCAGGAGGAGGAAGTTGCAGTGAGCTGAGATCACGCCACTGCACTCCAGCCTGGGCAACAGAGCAAGACTGCATCTCAAAAGAAAATCAAATGAAATAGAAAGCAGAAAAACAATAGAGAAAAACTGATTCTTTGAGAAGGTCAATAAAATTGATAAACCTGTAACCTAACTGATCAGGAAAAAAGGCAAAAGGCACAAATTACCAATGTCAGGAATGAGAAAGGTGACATCACTACATATTCTACAGATTTTAAAAAGATAAGAAGTTAATATTATGAAGAACTTGATGCCAGTAAATTTGATGACTTAAGTTAAATGTGCAAATTCATTAAAAGGTACAAACTGTAAAATCTTATTTAAGAGGAGATAAATAGCCAAATTAGCTTTTCTTTTTCTTTTTTTTTTTTGAGATGAGTCTCGCTCTGTTCCCCAGGCTGGAGTGCAGTGATGTAATCTCGGCAAGCTCCGCCTCCCAGGTTCACACCATTCTCCTGCCTCAGCCTCCCAAGCAGCTGGGACTACAGGTGCCCGCCACCATGCCCAGCTAATTTTCTGTATTTTTAGTAGAGACGGGGTTTCACCATGTTGGCCAGCATGGTCTTGATCTCCTGACCTCGTGATCTGCCCACCTCGGCCTCCCAAAGTGCTGGGATTACAGGCGTGAGCCACCGCGCTCAGCAAAGTAGCTTTATATCTGTTAAAGAAATTGAATTTTTGGTTGAAAACTTTCCCACAAAGAAACCTCCAGGCCCAGATGCCTTCACTATGGAATTCTGCCAAGTATTTAAGGAAGGAATAATACAAAATCTACACAAACTCTTCCAGAAAATGGAAGAGAAGAGACTAATTCCCAAATCATTCTAGAGGCTAGTATTACTCTGATACCAAAGCCAGACAGAGATATTACAGGAAACAAAAGAAAAGATTAATATCCTTCATGAACGTAGATGAAAATATTTTTAACAAAATTTTAATAAATCAAGTTAATTGCTTTATAAAATGGATAATGTATCATAACCAAATAGGGGCTTGAATCAGGAATACAAGATTAATTTAACATTAAAAACTCACTGTAGTTTACATGTAGCACTCTAAAAAGGAAAAACATCTCAATAGTAACAGAAAAATTATATAACATCCATTCCTGATGAACACTATCAGCAAGTGCGGGATAGAAGGGAACTTTCTCAACCAAATAATGGTCATCTATTTAAAACCTAGAGCCAACATCAAACTGAGTGGTAAATGACTGAATGCCTTCCTCCTAAGATCAAGAATAAGGCAAGGATGTCTGCTCTCACTAATTCTATTCAGGATTATAAGTATAACCAATGTAACAAGACAAGAAAAATAAATAAAAGGCAGCCAGATTTGAAAAGAAGATATAAAACCATCTATATTTACAAAAAAAAAAAAAGATTGTCTATCAAGAAAATACTTAAACTAATAAGGAAATTTAACAAGATTGCAGGATGTGGAATCACCATATAAAAATCAATCATATTTCTGTATACTAGCAACAGACGTTATGAAGCTTAAGTTTCAAAAGCCATATCATTTAACAATAGCATCAAAACATGTGAAATAATTAGAGATAAATATGACAAACATGTATAAGATCAGTACACTGAAAATTATAAAACATTACTGAGAGAATTCAAAGAAAACCTAAATAAATGGAGAAATAAACAGATTAATGGAACAGAATAGAGGATCCAGAAATATATTCATTCATACATTATTGTCAATTGATTTTTGACAAAAGTCAGAGATAATTCATCAGAGAAAAGATAACCTTTCAACAAATTGTGCTAGAACATTTGGATATCTATTTACCAAAAATAAAAACAAAAATTTCAATTAGTATCTCACACCATCTACATAAATGAATACAACATGGATCATAGACCTAAACAGAAAACCTGAAACTGTAAAACTACTAGAAAACACATAGAAAATCTTTGTGATCTTCCAATTAGACAAAGATTTCTTAGATAAAACACCAAAAAACCACAATCCATAAATGAAAAAAATGGATTAATTGGACTTTGTCCAAATTAAGAATTTCTGTTAATGTTAAGAAAATAAAAATATAAATCACATACTTGGAGAAAATATTTGGAAATCATATATCTGATAAGAACTTGTATCCAGAATATATAAAGAACTGTCAAAATTCACAAAGGAAACAGTCAACAGAATGAAAAAGTGACCTACAGGATAAATATATAGTCAGCAAACTATATATTTGATAAGGAGTTAATACCCAAAATATATAAGAAACTTCTACAACTCAATAGTAAAAAAAAAAAAAACTGGCCAGGCACAGTGGCTCAACGCCTGTAATCCCAGCACTCTGGGAGGCCGAGGCGGGTGGATCACAAGGTTATGAGATTGAGACCATCCTGGCTAACACGGTGAAAGCCCGTCTCTACTAAAAATGCAAAAATTAACCGGGCATGGTGGCGGGCGCCTATAGTCCCAGCTACTCGGGAGGCTGAGGCAGGAGAATGGCGTGAATCCTGGAGGTGGAGCTTGCAGTGAGCCGAGATCACGCCACTGCACTCCAGCCTGGGTGACAGAGTGAGACTCCGTCTCAAAAAAAAAAAAACCAAAAAACTAATAACTCAATTTAAATACTGGGTTAAAACTTGAATAGACATTTCTCCAAAGAAGACTTATAAATGGCCAACAGCTATATGAAAAAACTGCTCACCACTAATCATCAGAAAAAAATCAAAACCATAATGAGATTACCTAACATCTGTTAAGAAGGCTATTACCAAAAAAATAAAACACAGTAAGTGTTAAGGAAGATGTAGAGAAATTGGAATCCTTACACACTGCTGGTAGAAATCCAAAATGGTACATCCACTGTAGAAAATAGTATGGAGGTTCCTCAAAAAATTAAATATAGAAATGCCATATGATCCAGCAATCAGCTGGGTGTGGTGGCACATGCCTATAGTCCTAGCTACTTGGGAGGCTGAGGCAGGAGGACCCCTTGAGCCCAGGAGTTCAAGCCTGCAGTGAACTGTGATTTCACCACTGCACTCCTGCCTGGGCAACAGAGTGAGACTCTGTCTCAAATAATAATAATAATAACAGTAATAATAATAATGTGAGCCAACAATCCTACTTCTGGATATGTTTCCAGAAGTATTAAAATCAGGGCTAGGCATGGTGGTTCATGCCTGTACTCTCAACACTTGGGAGGATAAGGCAGGAGGATCACTTGAGCCCAGGAGTTTGAGACCAGCCTAGGCAACATAACAAGACCCTATTTCTACGAAAAAATTAGCCAGGTGTGATGGCAGAAGCCTGTAGTCCCAGCTATTTGGGAGGCTGAGGTGAGAGGATCGTTTGAGCCCAGGAGGTCAAGGTTGCAGTGAACCGTGATGGTGCCACTGCATTCCAGCCTGGGTGACAGAACAAGACCCTGTTTCAAAAAATAAAGAGAGAGAAAAAAATCAGGATATCAAAGAGATACTAACACTCCTGTGTTCATTGCAGCACTATTCACAATAGCTAAGATGTGAAAACAATCTAAAAATCTATCAACAGATGAATGGAATAAAAAAAGTGGCATATTCAGACAGTGGAATACTATTCAGCCTTTGAAAAAGAAGGAAATTCTGTAATACGCAACAGCATTGATAAACCTTGAGGACATTATGCTAAGCTAAATAAGCCAGTCACAGAAAGACAAATATGAGATTTTGATAATAGCCAGATTGACAGAATCAAAGAGTGAATGGTGGTTATCAGAGGCTGAGAGAGGGGAAAATGGGGAGTTACCAGGCAACAGCATAAAGTTGCAGTCAAGAAAGATAAATCCGCTCTCACAATCTGCAGTACAACATCGCACTTAGAGCCAATAATGCACATTTAAAAATTTGTTAAAAGGATAGTTCTCATGCTAAGTGTTGTTACCACAATATAATAAATACTTTTTAAAAAAATTATCAGAACTCAATAATAAGAAAGCAAACAATCCAACTTTTAAATGGGCAAAAGATTTGAACAGATTCTTCACCGAAAGAAGATATACAGGTGGCAAATACGCACATAAAAAGATGCACAGAATAATGCATCATTAACAACGCAAATTTAAAACGGCAATGAGCTCTCTCTGTTAGAACACCTACAATTTGAAAAACTGCTGGTGGGAATGTAAAATGGTACAGTAGTTTGGAAAACTGTTTGGCAGTTTCTTACAAAGTTAGTAGTTAACATACACCTACCGTATGTCCAACCATTCCATTCCGAGCTATTCACCCAAGATAAATGGAAGCATTAAACTTGTGCAAGAATATTCATAGCAGATTTATGTGCTCCCCAAACTGGAAAATAAGTGTCCATTAGCAGGTTAACAGATAAACAAATTGTGGCATAACCATACAGTTGAATACTCTTCAGTAATAGAAATGAATGAGCTCTTCATGTATATAAAAATGTGGATGATTCTCAAAGTAATTATCTTGGGTAAAAGGAATCAGACAAAAAAGATTACATGCTGTTTTGTTCAATTTAGATAAAAGTCTAGAATATCTAAAGTAATCTACAGAGACAGAAAGATTGGTGGCCGCCTGTGGATGGGTTGGGTGCATAGGTGTGGAGGGGCAGGAAGTGAGGATGGGGGAATGATGAAGGGCATGAAATAACTCTTGGGGGTGATGGAAATGTTCATTATGTTTATGACAGCAGTGGTTTTGCAGGTGGAACAAGTGTTAAAACATATCAAACTATGTAATTTATTTATTTATTTTTTGTTGTTGTTGTTGTTGTTGAGATGGAGTCTCGCTCTGTCGCCCAGGCTGGAGTGCAGTGGCCAGATCTCAGCTCACTGCAAGCTCTGCCTCCCGGGTTTACGCCATTCTCCTGCCTCAGCCTATCGAGTAGCTGGGACTACAGGCGCCCGCCACCTCACCCGGCTAGTTTTTTTGCATTTTTTAGTAGAGACGGGGTTTCACCGTGTTAGCCAGGATGGTCTCGATCTCCTGACCTCGTGATCTGCCCATCTGGGCCTCCCAAAGTGCTGGGATTACAGGTGTGAGCCACCGCGCCCGGCCTCAAACTATGTAATTTAAATATGTGTCATTTATTGTACATCAACCATATATCAGTACAGCAGTAAAAGTAAGAATTAGGAGACCTAAGGAAAGAAAAGAAACACTGTAGTGGTTACAACTGGTGAAGCATGATAGTGAAGTCTTGGGCTGATCTCTGGGCATTCAGCCTGGAGGAGGGAGGGTAAAGGGCTCTGAGAAAGAGTGTCTAGGAAAGGGTAGGCTCCAAGCACTAACAGTGCAACTGAGAGTCTAGAACACGCAAGGATTGTATGAAGGCACATCAAGAAAAGAAGAAGCAATTATAATCTACAAGGGGGGAAATCAACTGAATATCCATATGTGCTCAACATAGGAAACCAAACTAAAATTTGACATGATTTTTAAGAGCTGATGGAAACTCTAAAACTATAATACATTTGGCCGTGATATCAGAACTCTTCTTTAATGGTGGCCCACAGGTCATGATATTGAACCTTTAGCCAAAATATAAATAAGTAAATAAGCCAAACCCGCAATCCAAGCCTCGACTTGGCCTGGCAGAGAAACATATTTACATAGTTGAGAGAAAGTAAATGCTACTTATTAGTTTTCACCTTTTAGAGACAGCCTATGAGCAAAGCATGAGGGTCTGGCTGTAGTTCTGGAAGGCAAATGTTAAGGATCTCAACAATATCAAAGGCAAATTGCAAAAGCAAGAAAATAAGGTACAGGAAAGCAGAAGAATGATGTTTTCATTTCACCTGAAGGGGAGTTGAAATACTCAGCTAAAGATGATGAACAAGAAATAGGGGTATGTGTGTATCATTTCAAGTCACAATGGTGACCAACAGCAGAATAAGGTAACCTTCAAAACAGGAAAGGAGAAGTTTGGAAGGGGCATTTGTGTACATAAGCAAAGTCCTTGTCTTGCATAGTAATGAGTCAGTAGATACTGCCTGAGGTTGACAATCAAGAAATGGAAGAATAAGCATGATGTTTAGAGTTAGGGTGGTGACCACCAGAGTCACAAAAGCCAGAAATATGGGAAAGAAGCAGCCTCTGGGATGTGGGCCTGGTAACAGGAAGGGCCAGCGGAAGACCACTGCTTTTCCTCACAAATCCTTGCAGCCGAGGTGAGTTGCTACCATATGCATGCGTTAGTTTAGGAAAATTAAAAGCATCATGGGGTGACCACTCAGACCAGTTACGCTGGTAGCAATGGGGATCTGAAGGATGACAACTACAGGAGATGGTGCCATTGCCATTTCCAAAAAGACTGCATTCCTGACGCTTGGCCCAAGGCAGAGAGAGCCAGCCACATGGCAGCTTCACATGTCCTCAGTCAACCAGGGTAGAAGACATTCCTGAAGGCCACACAGGTCATTTCCCCTCCCCTGGTGTTTATACCTTTACCCTCACACTATCCCCATAGGGTGGGCCCAGCCCCACTCCCCATCACACTGCCTCCCTAAATCCCACCTCAACCACAACCACAAGTGCTGACCAAGGTGTACACTTTTTTCCACATTACTTTGGGCATCTCAGACCCCCGCAGTGGTCATCGTTGCCTCTCTGCCATCCCCACTCCTTTATATGCAGGAGTTCAGTCCAGAGCCCTCCCTACCTTTGCCCCAGGCCCTCATTCTGGCCCTCAAGTGGCTCGGCAGCCTCTGCACTTTTCCAGCCTTCTTGACTCACCACCGCCGGGCCCTCCCCCACCTTGCATCTGGGTGCTGGAATGCGTTCAGGTCTAGCTGCATGTCATTTAAGTTTGAGGGGACATTTGTTTCTTGGCAGTGAGATTGAGTTTCCATAGGCTAAGTGGTTTTGTGGGGGTTTTTTAACTTGTTTAAAAAACTCAGACAAACAACAGATTCTCAGTGTAGTGGTTCTTAAACATCAAACATCTGAAATTAAACAGCTGGCAGGGGCGCTATGTTGCTGTTTGGGACAAGAATAGGGTTCTTATTGTACGAGCCTCTGAGAGAACAGTAAAAGGCTCTATATTTTAGTATTTTGATATAATTGCTCTGTGCCTCCATTAGTTCTGCTGGAAAATTAATAAAAAACAGGATCTCCCTTAAAACCAGATACTACTTCCAAATGGAGCCTTCCTGAATTAAACACATTACCAAAACAATGTTAAATGTTGACATTTCCTGATACATCAAATGTCATCCTCTTTTTTGTCATCTCTTTAAAGTAGCTTTTAAAAGCCTATTTTTGTTTTCAAAACCAGAGCTTATTTGCTTTTGTAAACCAGTTTGCTCATTTAATAACTCCCTAATTCATCAGCATTAGAAACAAATATTCAAAGCTGTTTTAAGCTGTGATTGCAGTTGTACTTGTTTTCATGTGAGTTTAGTAAACCCATATGGTATGTAATGAACCTCTTAAGCCATAAAAGTGATATTTATGAATGACTATGATTTTTTAAATGCTACGGGCTTGAAGACACCTCTGCTCTCCTGCTTCTTTTCCAGAGAAGCTGATGTGGAGTCACAGAGTGCTAGTGCTAGTGGGAGCCACAGACAGCATTAGCTGATGCCTGTCCTATCCCTGGCTTAATGCTCATCATCACTCGCCATCAGAGATAAAACCACAATGAGATACCATCTCACACCAGTTAGAATGGCAATCATTAAAAAGTCAGGAAACAACAGGTGCTGGAGAGGATGTGGAGAAATAGGAATGCTTTTACACTGTTGGTGGGATTGTAAACTAGTTCAACCATTATGGAAAACAGTATGGTGATTCCTCAAGGATCTAGAACTAGAAGTACCATATGACCCAGCCATCCCATTACTGGGTATATACCCAAAGGATTATAAATCATGCTGTTATAAAGACATATGCACACATATGTTCATTGCGGCACTGTTCACAATAGCAGAGACTTGGAATCAACCCAAATGTCCATCAGTGACAGACTGGATTAAGAAAATGTGGCACATATACACCATGGAATACTATGCAGCCATAAAAAAGGATGTTTGTGTCCTTTGTAGGGACATGGATGCAGCTGGAAACCATCATTCTCAGCAAACTATCGCAAGAACAGAAAACCAAACACCGCATGTTCTCACTCATAGGTGGAAACTGAACAATGAGATCACTTGGACTCGGGAAGGGGAACATCACACACCAGGGCCTATCATGGGGAGGGGGGAGGGGGGAGGGATTGCATTGGGAGTTATACCTGATGTAAAGGACGAGTTGATGGGTGCAGCACACCAACATGGCACAAGTATACATATGTAACAAACCTGCATGTTATGCACATGTATCCTAGAACTTAAAAGTATAATGATAATAAAAAAAAATAAAAGAAAAAGAAAAAAAAAAGAAACTGATAAACAAAAAAGAATATTTTTTCCCTGTCTTCGGCAGAATCCCAACCCAGGATTATTTGCTGTAATGCATCCTCTGACCTACGCAGAAACGTCGATAGATTACCATCTATGCTCTCACCCCAAGTACAAATTCACCAAAGAGTCCCACCACGGGTCCAGCATTCCTGTCACCCAAAAACAGTTTCTCCATCACACGGTAATGTCGTCACCAGGCTTACTGGCAGAGTGGCTCTGGGCTGCAGGGAGGAGCAGGGGACGAGGACAGTGTCACAGCTGGAATTGAGACAAAGAAGGTTTGCCGCCACAGCTGCAGAACAAGAATGGTAACACCGCCCCCATACCACCAACCCTAAAGGGGTACAGGTGGAGACCCTGCACTGCCTTGTCCTGACCACACCTGCCTCTTGGGCTGCCTGCTGCCCTTTGTCAACATTCCTTTGGAAGGCTGTACCTAACGTTCATGTGTTTGTATTTCAATCATGTAAAAATGGCCATATGGTATGCGAAAACCCTTGGTCTGACCTCCTCTCTCTTTGACCCCAAGTGTAGAAACCGGAATGGACAAGGTGGTGGTGTGACACATGCAAAGAAGTGGCCCCAAGGAATTACTTCCCCCACAGGGAACCACCTTGACCTGAATATCCCCCGACACCCCTTAAGGATTATCCTCAGGCCCTTCAAACTCAATCAACCCTTAACTCAGATTATGATCTCTCTCCCCACTTCTACCAGCCAAGCCACACCCTCAACTGCCTCCTCTTCCTGTGTCACCTACTTGCCTTTCTGTTTTATGGACTTTGTGCAGTTACCTATGAGATTCTTTCCCTCCTCCCACATTCCCCTCATCTCACCACCCTGGGGGGCCACCAGTGTGCCACTGACACAGCAAACAGATTTGCAGACCTCCCTCTAGTCTAGCCTGTGGCCCACTGCTGCTGCAGTCCACCTTCTCTTTGGAGAACTCTTCCTTAGGCACAAGTTGATCCTGTCATTTCCTGCTCAAAAGCCTTCCGTGGGCCCCACTGCCTGCAGGAGCAGCTCCAAGCTCATCAGCTTGGCCCACAGTGCCCCTGTGACCTGCCTGGCTCTCCAGCCACATTCCCTTCTGTCTCTGTCATGCACCCTGCACTCAGCCCAGCCGGGGGTCTCCTTGCAGCACTTTCCTCCCACGTGGCGTGCATGTGCAGCTCTCCTGCCTGGAGTGCCCCTGGATGAACTGCCATCCTCTCCGAGTGTTGCATTAGCATCACATTCACAACAAACAAAACAGATTCTAAGGCCGCAGCTGCCCTCCATCCCGAGGACAAGTTGCTTGTACAAGTGCCTAATAAAGCAAGGGAAGCAAACCTCACCTTTGTCTCTAATTCTGTGTTGCATTGTTTAATGTGCTTTGCTGAAGCAATTGCCTTTTTGCTTCAGAAAAATCCAAACTGAATGAAATTACAGATTTTGGTACTTAGCCTTTTAAGACTGAAAAAGAGTTGAATAAAACAAAAGTCCTTCTGAAACTTTACTTCACCAAACAGTTGCTTCCCATGTAGCACCCGTGTGCTGACTTTCCTTATAGGACATTATTCCTGGAATAATGCAATGGAAAAGCTTCCAGTCCCTGGTTCTCTCCTGCCTGCCGGACCCCTCCAAGATGGAGACCACAAAGAGGTAAGCACTTCTCATCTGTTTGTTCACAAGTATGTGTGCCCCATGGATTATAGAGGCAATGATCCCCAAGAGTTAAATGCCAATAATATGCCAAACCATATTTTTAAAGCATGAGAGAAGTTTCCTAGTCAGAGAAATTTGATGATGTGTAATTGATTTTCATATTTTGAATTTATCTTAATCGAGATACACTTTTTTGAAAAGTAGTGCCCTAGGTGACAAATTGGCAATGCTTGAGTACAAGTAGACAACCATTCCATATAATTCAACTGACATATTCATGGTCAATCTTTTTAAAATTCATAAATTGCGGCCGGGCGCGGTGGCTCAAGCCTGTAATCCCAGCACTTTGGGAGGCCGAGACGGGTGGATCACGAGGTCAGGAGATCGAGACCATCCTGGCTAACACGGTGAAACCCCGTCTCTACTAAAAATACAAAAAAAAAAAAAACTAGCCGGGCGAGGTGGCGGGCGTCTGTAGTCCCAGCTACTCGGGAGGCTGAGGCAGGAGAATGTCGTAAACCCGGGAGGCGGAGCTTGCAGTGAGCTGAGATCCGGCCACTGCACTCCAGCCTGGGCGACAGAGCGAGACTCTGTCTCAACAAACAAAAAAAAAAAAAAAAAAAAAAAAATTCATAAATTGCTGCCCGGGCAACAGAGAGAGACTCCATCTCAAAACAAAAAAAAAGGGGAAAAATCGTAAATTGCCAAGATTAGCCTTCCTCACTCCCTGTATCCAGTTCCAAAGGATCCACGGCCCTCTTGTGCCACAGGCTGGCATTCACTGTGAGACCATGGCAATCTCCACGCAGAAAACAGCCCTACTCCAAATACACAATGCGTAGATCAGAATATTGTTGAATGATGAAAGAAGAAACTTAGAGTGACTACATTTTTGCTAATTTGCTTATTTAATAGCTCTTCAAAACCGTAAGATATCAAACAAGTAGCCTGGTGCCTTTTCGTTAGACTCTCTCTGGCCAATCGCTCACTCCTGAGCCTTTGGATTTGCTTCTTTAGTCCACTGTCCTTATAAATGCAGCTAAATGAGTAATTGGAGAACAGGCGTGACTAATGTCCCAAAATGATTATCGTCAGCTGTCAAACAAAGTCCCAATCCTCTGATCCAGAATGAGGTCCACCCCAAGGTGGCAGAGCCCTGGCATGGCCCCAAGAGTGGCCAAGAAACCTGAGCTCTGCCACCAGCCAAGATCAGCAGGTGATCTTTACACACACCCCAGCTCCCACTCAGGTAACCTGGATCCTCTGACTCAGAAACTCACCAGGGAGGCTACATGACCCCCAGGAGCCATGTGACCTCAGCCACACCCCTTGGCCAACTCTCTGGGCCCAGTCCTCTTGTCAGTAAGACAAGGGGATTGGACTTGTTGCAAAGGCCCTTCTCAGTGCTGACATTTTAATTTCAGTAAGAGTACCAGAGTTCACCCAATGTGCAGCCGTCCATGTACACTACACATCCACCCACGCCTCCCCAGGTATTTGAGGAGATAGTCGGAATCTGGGTTGTGACCCCAGAACACCGAATTGACTTCCTTCTTTTTTTTTTTTTTTTTTTTTGAGACGGAGTCTCGCTCTGTGGCCCAGGCTGGAGTGCAGTGGCGCGATCTCGGCTCACTGCAAGCTCCGCCTCCCGGGTTTACGCCATTCTCCTGCCTCAGCCTCCCGAGTAGCTGGGACTACAGGCGCCCGCCAACTCGCCCGGCTAGTTTTTTGTATTTTTTAGTAGAGACGGGGTTTCACCGTGTAGACCAGGATGGTCTCGATCTCCTGACCTCGTGATCCACCCGTCTCGGCCTCCCAAAGTGCTGGGATTACAGGCTTGAGCCACCGCGCCCGGCCGACTTCCTTCTTCATCGTCTTCATTGAAGGGCTTCATTGGTAAGCTCTTCCTGAACTAAGCCAAATGCAGCCGTATGTCATGTACGTCATGTACGTCAAGGCTTTCCCATGTGCTGTCCCCTTGGGGTTACTTCCTTAGGGCATCTCTACTCCTCTCCTTTGCCTGAAGATTAGCAGGCAGTAAACAAAAAGCACCCAGCATAGGATTTGAGACATGGCAGGAACTCAAAACTATGTTTCTTTCCAATTATTATACTTCATCCATTCCTCATCCACCCTATTGCCATCTCAAAATCAGCATCCTTGTTCTACGTTTTTAGCATATTTCTAGAATGTCAAATCTCCAGAGCTGGTGGGAACAATGGCATCAAAGAGAGAAGGAAAGCTTTGGCATGGGAGGGACCTGCCTTCATTGTTCGCTGGAGGTATCACCAGCTCTGTCCTTGGGCGAGCTACGTATTAATGAAGCCCTTCGAGCAATAATCTCCTCCTCTCTGAGACAGAGGCAGTGATGGCATCCTCACATTTGTGTGTGTGAGGATAAAAGTGCAATGATCTTGTGAAGCATCTAGCATCATGCCTGGTACATTCTTAGTAACTCTTCTCTCACTTCTACCCTCCTTCACCTCCCACTAAGTGTCGCAGTCACTCCATCACCACCAGATGGCGATGGTCTGTCACCACATTGACAGACTGCCTCATTTTGCTGCGGGGTGAGGATGCTTCAGAACTGACCTCTGCAGTCAGTAAACAGGGTTTGGGGTGCTGTCAGGAGACTGAATAACAAAAATGAAGAATGGTGAGAAGTAGCAACCTGCTGACCATGTCCACCCATTATCAGCATGTGCGGTTCTTAAAAATCAAGAAAAAGCATCCTATTTTCTTTCCAAAGCAATGTCCTTGGAAAAAAATCTCCCAAGGCTGTTCTTTCAACAAGCAGTGAGAATGCAGTTACCTTGGGCTTGAATAACCATGAATTAAACATGAACTCTCCATGAATTAAAGAAAACTCTCCAACCATGAGTTGTTACTTTCAGCTTATGTGCCTGAGTGCTCTGTTGGGCCAGTTTGTTTCAAAATAAACTGCAGTTGCATAACAGCTCATAAAATCAAGAGAGGATTCTGTATCTCCTTAGCGTGGATTTCCACAGGATGTAAGACTCTAAGTCATGTTTTATTTCTGAAAACAGATACAAAATAAGAAGTGTAATTCCTTTTTTAAGTTCTGTCTTAGTTTGTTTGGGCAGCTATAATAAAATACCATAGATGTAATTTATGAACAACTGAAATTTATTTCTGGAGACTGGGAAGTCCAAGATCAAGGCGCCAGTAGACTTGGTGTCTGGTGAGGGCCAGCTTCCTGGTTCAGACATGGTTGTCTTCTCACTGTGTCCAAACATGGCAGAAAGGGGAAGGGAGCTCTCAGTGGCTTTTTTTTTTTTTTTTAAGATGAGATATCACTATCTTCCACGCTGGAGCACAGTGGCATGATCATAGCTCACTCCTGCTTCAAACTCCTGGGCTCAAGTGATTCTCCTCCCTCATCCTCCCAAGTAGCTGGGATTATAGGTGTGCATCACCACGCTCAGTCAATTTTATTTATTTATTGTAGAGATAGAGTTCTGCTGCATCGCCCAGGCTGGTGTTGAACTCCTGGCCTCAAGCAATCCTCCCACCTCAGCCTCCCAAAGTGCTGGGATTACAGAAGTGGAGCCACTACACCCAGCGTCTCAGGCCTCTTTTATAGGCACTAATCCTATTCATGAGGGCTCCATTCTTATGACCTAACCCACCTCCCAAAGGCTCCATCTCCAAATACCATCACATTGGGGGTTAAGTTCTTATTATTTTTAAGGTAAATAGGGATAGGGTCTTGCTATGTTGCCTGGGCTGTTACTCCTG